>NC_072487.1:26291511-26596418 GCF_027574615.1 Eptesicus fuscus
ACAATGAAAATGCAAATACTATTCTAATCCTAGTGGTACAGGAGGTACTGAGATTTTAAAGCTAGTGAACCTGGAATGCACTCTGCCACAAGTAAGTTGAATACATTAGTCAGGATTAAGTTATGCTGTAGTAACAACAGGAAAAAAAATTCCTAATGATTTAAATAACCTCGTTTCCTTCTTGACCATGATACATGAGCTTTGACATCAGATTTTCACTTCAAGTGACTTTGTGTTAGAGCATTGTGTTGTTATGTTATGTTATGTTATGTTATGTTATGTTATGTTATGTTATGTTATGTTATGTTATGTTATGTTATTGAAAAATAGGAACCAATCAAATTTTCTGCAAGAACTGGTGGTAGAGGAGAAGCCTTGTTAGAACATTTATGGTCTATTAAAAACTTTATTGGAAACACTATAGAATTATATTTAATGCAATGAGATAATATCAAGGTTGAGGTTGGTGGAGGGGAAACAGGTTACAAAAAGAAATGTTTTTTGTTGTGTGTTTTTTGTTGTTACTGTTGTTAAGAATATGTGGTAGACCAAGATTCCTGTTTCTTCTCTGGGCTTTCACCCCCTTGTAGTTATTTGAGACTCTGAGACTTTCCAGTAATATGTGAGTGAAGGTGACGTGTGTCATTCTCAGGTCAAGTACAAGGTGGAGGGTGAGAGTTCGGTTCCCTTCTCCTGCTGGCAGGACTCCTTAAGACAGTTGCTCACGTGAGGGCATCATGAAATGGCGGTGCAGCCATCAGAGGAGGGCCCGAGTCACTGAAGTTTGCTTTCTGTTGTGCTGTTTTTGTTATCAAAATATTGACAAGTATTTTAGAAGCTTCTCATGTAAGATAATAATTATGCAGCTAGCATATTAGTAATTCACATGTCTTTTGATATTACTACTATGACAAACTGATCTCATTGTAGTTATTTGTAATAATTTTGGCGATAACGAGTTGCATAAATGACATTGCATGAGATTTATGATTGTCACATACCAGATAAAATTTGTGACTTCTATTACTATAGCTCTTTATTGTGTGTATGCATGTGTGTGTGTGCAGCAAGCTGACGTAGATATGTTAAAGTATTTATTTAGCCATTATATTCTATAATTCCACTTTTACCTAAAGTCTTGAGCACACCAGGCAAGAATGTGATAAATTGCCCTGTGGAAGAAGGGTAGACCAGTCCTGCCTCTGCTACAAGCAAGGATCACCTTCCCTAAGCTCCATTTGGGAAAAGTAAGAAAAGATCCATTAAAACTCAGTGTCTGTTGGAAAGGGGCGTGGGAGGTGTGGGATCAGGGAGGGACAGTAAACCCTTAGACCTTCGACTTAACGTCTCAGAATGATGCACAGGACAAAAACACAATCATGTAACCTGAAAGGGCTCTACGGGTTTACATAGTGCAATTCCCTGCCTCTATTGCGGCACTTAGGTAATTTCCAATTTTTCTCCAGATATTGGGAGTAAACGTTTGATACTATTTTTTACTAACCCATAGTGCAAGGGTGTTTTTGTTCTTTTTCTTATTTTTAATATTTTCTCACCACAATGCTCTGGAAGTATTTAGACATACTATAATGCAATTTAAAGTAAACATCCCAATCTAATGGCAATAATCTTGAAGATGTGTGCCCTACATTCTGGTTTTAGGGAATAAAATTGTAACACTCAGGAACTGTATAGATATTTATGAAGAAGCCATTCTAGCTTTACTTAAAAGGACAAGCTATAAAAAGTAACTAAAAGCTTTTGCAGATATTAGTGCTGGGTAAGTGAAAATTATTTGAAATTTGTTCAAAGATGTGTGCTTCTTGTTCGGCCTTTCTCTTCTACCTCAGCTATAATAGGTTTCCATATTCCCTCAGCACTTTGTAATCCTTTTATTATGCCATTTACATTATTGAATTCTAATTTGATGTGTAACGGCCTTCTAGAGGTCAGGTTCTACTCTTATTCTTAGTACTTGGCACAAAGTGAGTGTTTTGAAAAAAGACTGTTGAAGAAATGCATGAAGAAATGTATGTGCAATTCCTACTTTAATGGATGTAAAATGTTTGGAATAAATAATTAGGACAAAAATGATGATTTATTTATGAGTTGTCTCTCCTTTATAAGAATTTGACCAGAATATGTCCTATATTTTCTCTCTGATATTTTATTAGTATAATATTGGAAACTCTTTTTTTTTTTTAACAAAATAGAAATGTTATCTTTATACTTATTTTGAAACACTTATGGAATAAATAGGACATATGCCAAAATGAATTGGTAACTATTAATAGATGCTATTACTGATACCCCCAGCATCTCTCACAGAAAATATAAGTGGGCATGCCTGAAATCTGAAGATAAATTTATACATATGTTCTAGATTTTATTTATATTTTATTAACATTTTATTTATTATTTTCTTAGTATTAATAAATATGATAATCAACTAGCAAAGATTGGTAGTGATGCTGACCTGTTTTGTATATCTGATTTAATTAGCATTATAATAATATTTATATTAGTTCTAGGGATCTTAATAACAAACTTGGTATTCTTTTATATCAACACCCTCCTAGCAATAATCTAAAGCTTTCTGTATCTGATTTCTGTTTACAATTGTTTTTGTTTTCTACTCATGAGAAATGTTTCATAAAATTCAGTACCCCAGGCAGCAGAATATATTGAAAAATCTATGACAAATTTTGATAAAATAGCTTGATCCAGTGTGAATTTCAAAAAATAATGAGTATTGTAAGAATAAGCGAGAGAGAAAGACTGAGTGAAGATTTTATAAGGCATAAAGAAGCAAACTTGTCATGTAATTAGGCTGGGGAAAGCAATTGATTTAAAATGGCTCCATAATACTAGTATAGTGTTATATGCACTTGTATTTATTAAAACAGGAGAGATAAACATTCAATGAATCTATGATTAATTAACACCTAGATGTAAATTACAAAGGTGTTCCTTTTTAGCATATCTATAAAACTTGGCAGGCATATGACCAGTTAAGTGATGTGGTTTGGCTGCCTTGCTTTTCGGGTTTGGCCTTGCTTCTTTAAATATATGTTTCCAAAGATGCCTCTTATAGCAACTAAAACTATCCCCAGAATGGATTTGCAGTTGTATGCAGACATACTGTGTAGTTTCTAAACTGCAGCAGTGGCTAAGATTTATGATTTTATATAATGCTTACTGAGTGCACTTGAGGTCATTTTTTCCAAAGCACAATAAGTTTTCCAATATAAAATTAGCTTTTATTCTCATGTGGTTGCTTTCACCCTTAAAATATACCAAATAGGAGAGAGTACTAGGAGCTGTGCAAAGCATCTATAGTAAGAAGCTGTCTATATGCTCTGAAAGGAAGACAAGAAAGGGGTCTATTGTGATGACCCACGTCCTGCGTGGTTCAGGGTTCAGGCTCTGGAGAAGGGCCATGCACAAATGACAGAGACGAGACAAGAAATAATAATTTGGAAATTGGGGGGGCCAGGCAGGAGCCCAACGCAAGAGGAAGGACTCCACTTGTGCTCAGGCCTTGCCATCCTTTTATTCAGTTTGGGATACACCTATAGCACTTAGGCAGGCAATTCCAGTGACAGACAGACTATCTTATCAGTAAGGATTTACATGACTATCTGGTTGGGAAATTGCTTCAGCTACCATTGTCTCGACTAAACAGTCAGTGCATAGCTCTGACCTTTGCCAGGGCTCAAGGTTCACCAGCATTCTGGGCTCCTTGTCCACATCTCTCTGCTAGTGAAGACAATGGGCAGCTTCCAGCAGTCTGTCATGGAGGCTGGTGCTTCTGTGGTTAAGTCCTTGGGTTCACCTCTCAATATTAAGTTGGCTCCTCATATCCAGGGTCACTACTTAAGGTTTTCAGGCTGTGCTCCTTTCAAAGGCATCTAGCAGAAAAGGAAATCTGAGATCCAACCCATGCTCATCGTGCCAGGTAGTACATCCTGGGATGCTGCTGCACCAGCTATAGAAAGGGACTGTCATGTTGCAATTAATCCCTCCAGATTGTCTTTTTGCATTTTATCTGCTTGAGGAGGAGTCTTCTTTATGCAAATGTTTTCTCACCCCTTTTTTTTTTTAAAAAAAAGGGATGTTCTTTTTTAAACATATATTTTTTATTGATTTTAGAGAGGAAGGGAGAGAGAGAGAGAAATAGAAACATCAGTGATGAGAGAGAATCATTGATTGGCTGCCTCCTGCACGACCCACTCTGGGAATCAAACTCGCAACCTGAGCATGTGCCCTGACCAGGAATTGAACTGTGACCTGGTTCATTGGTCGATATTCAACCACTGAGCCATGCCAGCCGGGCTGCAACCCTGTTCTTTACCTTTACCCATTCCAGTTAGAAAATCTACTTGTATTTCCTTTGTAGGCTGCTAACACTTTCTCTACTTTTTGAGTTTTTTTCTCAGTCATGAGTCAACCATGGTCTCGTACATACTCTACTTTCTCAGGCAATGTTACAGGGAAAATTTTTCAATCACTGTTATTGGAATATAAAAGTCACTTCTGTTTCTACTTTATTAATTGAATCATGGGCAAGTTGCCTAATAATCTTTAGCCTCAATTTTCTCTTCTACAAAATAAGCAGGATAGTCCCTATATTACAGGGTTATGGGGTAAGGTGAGGTAATCCATGCCAATGAGGAGCAGGTGTATGCACTTAGGAGGTGCTCAATATAGATTCATCAATTTTCCCTCCTGATGGCTACCACACATACTTGTACATATTTATCTAATCTGTTTCTTGCTGGCATTAAAACTGCAAATAATAAACAAAGGAGTCGCAGAGTTCTAAAGATACTATGAAGTTCTCATTATAATTCTTCAGGCTTCCTAACTTCCTTACAGATAGCCAACAGTGGCCCTGAGATCGCCCTCCTCTTTAACTTATTACTGAATCTCTAGTCCATCAATGGACTCCCATTTGTCTTCCTTACCTAAAGAAATGGGGCACACAGCCCAAGAACATAGACTGCAGATAGACAGCTCAGGTTCAAATTCCATTTCTTACTAGCCATCTGACCTTAGGGTAAATATTTAAGCTTTCTTTGTCTATGGGATGAGAGGAAGGATGGTACCTAGGCTTTGAGTTGTTATGCATAGTAAGTAAAGCGCTTAGTGAAAGGCAATTCTCACTAAGCAAATTCTCAATTTGTTGCTTTTTATTACTTTTTACCTCATTTCTCAGGAAAACCTATCTGTTCAATGTAGATATAAATCTAAACTAAGAAGTATTTCCCAAAATGCATCCTTCATAGGTGTAGTTAATAAATATTGCATTAAAGTTTACACACACATACCTACACTCAACATACATATAACATTTGGAAAAAGCTGCCTTAAAAAAGCTACACATGTTTGTATCCTACATAAGTTCTCAGATTCTTTAATACGTCTACGTGCATTAGTAGATTAAAGATCACAAATTATGTCTTAGACTAATTTACCCACATTACCATTTTTTTTTCTTATGGTGATGGGTCTTCCAATTTCTCTTTTTAATTTCACACATCCTTCTTTTAATTATCAAAAATTGGTTAAATGTGGCATCTTTATGACATTACATGAAAATTGTCCCAACTCCACAATCTTTTATTATGAAAAAAGAGAGGACTTAGCATACTAACATAGTCAAAGAACTCTAAAGACTGTGAGCCTTGTAACTTGGCCTTCATTTTTGCTACCTCATTTGTTTACAAAAGCCTTTTACATATATACTTTTTTATTGATTTCAGAGAGGAAAGGAGAGGGAGAGATAAAAATACCAATGATGAGAGACAATTATTGATTGGCTGCCTGATATACACCCCACACTTGGGATCGAACCCGCAACCTGGGCCTGTGCCCTGACTGGGAATGGAACAATGACCTCCTGGCTCATAGGTCGACACTCAAACACTGAGCCATGCCGGCCTGGCTACAGAAGCCTTTTCAAGGGAGTATTATAAGTAATATGAAATAAATTATCCAAAGTTTTATTTGATTTTAGAGAGCATGGCCAGAAAACTCAAATAATTTGATTTAGTTAGAAATTTCACAAAATTAAAAATAACAAACATTTAAATAGCTTTTACCATATACTAAGAGATTAACATATATTAAGTGATTTAATTACTACTAACCCAATTGGAGGTTATTGTCTTATCCCTATTTTACAAATGAGAAAACTGAAGCACAGAGAAATTAGCTTAAATTCACACTTATTTTATGTAGTTGCTCTGGGAGTTGAACCCAGGAACTAAGTCTGATTTTGGATCCCATGCTCTTAACAAGTGTACTTATACCTCCTTTCAAAACATAATACTGAAATTAAAAACCATAATTAAAAACAAACTATCTATGGAAATCAAGATAAAAAGCATTTGTTAAAGAAATTAGGACACTGATACTCTGCATTTATATAACCAAACATAGATGATCACAAAAGAGAATGCACCCATTAACTTGATGGCATTTGCTATGTATGGAATTTGACTCCTTAACTCCATGTTTTAACCTATAAAACTATAGAGTAAGTGCTTAAAAATAATGAAATGGGAGCTCAATGGTCTTTAACCATATGATTAGAATTTAGATTTCAAATCCCAGTAACAACAGTTTATTTCCTGCATGTCTTTGCATAAGTTAATTACTTTTTAAATGTGTGGTTTTCCATCCATAAAGTTGGGATAATAGCTCAGTTCTAGAGCACCCTAAGCATTTCAATTTAGAATGTATAAAGTGGCTGATGGCGGAAAGCTTCTTTAAGCCACCAATGTCTTCTAGAACAAAACTGCATTCTACACATTCCCCCTGCAGTTCTGAGAAGCATGTGACGCAGGAAGACACTGCCTCCTGTCTCTGTTGAGGCGTGACAGCGCTCACCCAGACAGAGCGAGAAGTACCTTTTGTCAAGAGCTTGTTTCAGTCAGTTAGAGAAAAGGGATGATGTAGGGGGATGCTTTTCACCACCTTGGTTGTTTTTTAAGAGAGATAAAAGAGAATAGTCAGATAATCCAAATATCACCGTGTGTCTTAGTAACCTTTCCTGTTGCCTTACATGTTTGACCAGTACCCAATTCCAGTATTGTGGTCTAGTTAACAGGATTGCCTGGGTGAGATTTCCTCCGTTGTTCAGGATGGTGTTCATGCAGTTATATGTTCAGAACGGCCAATTTACAACTCTAATACATAAGCCTCCTAAACATCCTTACAGATCAAGGTCCCCTGGGTAAGGGGGTAAGGGAGAGGAATGTATAGAAGGCATATAAGATGGGATAGATGAGATGACCCAACATGTGTTGACATTAAAAGCATGAGGGACTGGGCACATTGGGAAGATAAGAATCATGCATGACCTTTGTGCTTGAATCCATTCGAATTCAGTGAGGACAGTGGCTATTAAAATGTGTGCCTGCAATTGTGTATACATGTACTTACTAATGTGGGAGAAACAGTTTGATTATGTAAAAATAATGCCTTTATGGTAATCCACGTACACTTCTGACTAATTATAGGTAATTACCATGCAGCAACTCTGTACATTTGGTTTTAAAATGTTCCAGATTAACACTTTTATGTTTTATGCATCAGACTAATAATCTATGCATGTAAGCACAGTTTCCATTCTTGCTCAAATGTCATGTTTGTTGTCAGTGCAGTTTTGTATGTAGTGTAGGCATCACTGGCTACTTATCCATATTGAGATGCAGGGGGTGATCATGCGTAGTGAGGAGGGATAAGACTGTATTCATGTCAGCATGGCTAATCTTTGTTTCTTTGATCTTTCATAATGTTGCATTGCAAGTATCAGAGGTAACATTCAGTTATGAGGTGGATAAGACATTCATAGGTTCTGATGTAAAATATGGAACAATTATAGAATCCTGACAGACATTTTGAGATGCCAGAATAAAATACTGCAATAGTCTATTATGCTCTATTGATGGGAATTTGGACACTTTTACCATATATTTCACTGTGTTTTGCAGATTTAGCACTGCAAAAAGAAAGGGAATATATCAAGTTAAATCCATTACAGTGAAAACATTCCTCTACTAGGTGAAGTGTCAGTGTGAGACTCCACACATGATTTTGTTTAGCACCAGAAAAATGACAGAATATCTCACCTACGCCTGTTTCCTCTTTGTAGATTGTGCATAGTTTTCTATTTTCTTCATTTTTTTATGCTGACACCATAAAGCTTGCAACTGCACTCCGAGGTTTATTATTATTGTAATGAATCTTAAACACAGTGTATAGGACATTCTGAAGTGTGAGGAGCCTTTATGTGATAATGGAAAACAAATCAGTAATGTTAATATTCTTGCATTTGAAGAAGTCCACGGTTATGAATGCATAAAAACCTGGCACTTAGTGTAAGAGTGAAATAAGGATGAAAGCTTTTCACTGTTGGTTGTCAAAACAATTTTTTAAATTCTCAAGCCTGGAAAATTAGCTTACTGTCATCACAGCAGTCTTTTGCCATGAGAGCCATTATTTTAATTTCTTACTGCAATTCCTGTTGCGAAGTCAGGCTCTGCAAATTCTTATTTTACATAAACCAAACATGATTATAGATATGCTATGTCGCCATACGGCAGCAGTGACTCATGTCAGAGCCAGAAAATGAGGTAGCATGTTTCCCTGGACAATTACCCAGCCCTGTTTCAGGAAAAAAAATGAACGGTGTCATTTATTTTTTTCTAATGCTTTTATTTCTGCTATGGTCTCTTAGATGGATTGGTCTATGTCATAAATGATTATTTACTAAAGAAAAAGCATGAGATTGATTTTCCATGCCTCATCTTGAAGTGTTTCTAAGAATTGGGAAAATCTTGCCAAATTTATGTTAAGGATCTTCTGTTCTCATTCAATACCCAATGACTCTTCTTTGATTTTACATTTGTAATAGAGTCAACAATAAAAAAAAAAAAAAAAACCTTTTCAAACAGATTATGAATACTATTGAAACAAAGTGTATTCTCAGTGAATAAAGCTAAAAAAATATAAAACCATCATAATAGGTCTCTTAGTGGTTGGATTTAATAAGAATATTGGTATACAGAGAAAGAAGAAAAAAATTTAATTAGGAAAATGGTAGAAGTGAATATTAAAACCAAGTCAGCCAATCCTATAATTCCAAAAGCTCCAGAGAAATACACTTAAAATAAACTTTAAAATTTGCATTTTTATAAGACTTTTTATAAATAAGAATATATTTTTTAAATCATGGATTATAGGTATCTTTGGCAATAATATTATGTGACTTATACCAGAAAATTACTCCAATGATGCTTTCAAAGAAGTGTCTGGGATGGTTGTATAATGAAGATGGCCTACAGTCCCCTGTCTGGGAGAGGTCCTCAGTTACCTTGACCTTTTCTGAGTTCAAAAGCTGCCTAAAATTGACTCAAGAATAATGAAGACAGGCCAGCAGTGTGTCTATTATGAGAGACATTTTATTCAGTCACATATGCTGGACTTTTCTTGACGTCAGCAAGCCAGTGCTTCTTATGTCAGTGTTTCACTTGAAGCATAGGTGGGTGGTAGACATAGCCATTTCCTTAAGCTCCACTGTCCTCTTTATCAGGAGCTCTGGCAGTATGTCCATTAGATAATTTGTTCCTTCAGCATTTCTCCAGGGACAGGCATCAAGTACAGGCCAAAATGTATGATTTCATTATAGACCCTAGGTAATGGAGTCTCATGCAAACTTCTACTATAATATTACTCTGAGACCCAGGTAATCAGGTGTGATTTTTTAAAGGATCAGTTATTACTTTCTAGTGAGGATAAAAAGGTTAGGCTCTGCTAACCAAATTCTGTTGAGCTTATTTCTTAATGATGATGCTACTTTTGAGTAAGCTGGATGCCTTCCCTGCTTCTCTAGGAAAATGAAATGTGCATTCTCTTTTATGAAGGGGATTTGCATTGATAGTCATGCTCTATAGTAGATTTAATAATAAATGGTCTTGCTTTCTATTTATCCCTAGAAAGTCTACAAATCAATTATTTTAAAAATAAATTAATTATTTTGGTACACATCATCTATCTTCTAATTGACATGTGGTTGACAATCCCAAATCACAATTGTTTTAAATATTTGAAATATCTGAAAGTAATTGGCTATAAAAATGTATGCTATCAATCAAAATGAGCAAATATTTGGTGTCTATTTCAGGAAAAATATTCACAATCTAATTTGGAAGGTCAACTTTCCATATCCCACTTACAACTCTATTTGTCATTTTCTTTAAAACAATTCCAAAATCAATTTTCAGTACTGAACACTTCACTACTGAATTGGTCAATAGAGGGATACATTTTAAATATAGTACCTAAAATAATTAACTCTTCTCAATGAAACACTTTCAAATAAATTTCCTTTTACTATTGGGACATCCCAATCTTCCCAGATAGTCAGAAATAATTACTTTTGCTTTAGAAAAAATAGAAATTAAAAAAATTCTCACAAACTATGCAGTAATTAATAATAGTACCTAAATACCTCCTATAAATCCTAAGTTCCAGGTCTATTCTTATGTAATTATATGGTTTATGTATTTATCATAGTTCATTGAGTTTTTCTCATTGAGAAATCAAACTCTGCTGTCTCTTGTTTTATATGCACTAAATATAATTATAATAACAATATATGACAGCAGTTACTAATGTCAGAAATTAAAATGAATAACATTTTTTTTCTTTGGACAGTTTGCTACCCTGCCCTATTTTAGAAACAAAAAACAAAAACAAAAAAAATAAACACCTTGTTTTTAATGATTTTACTTTTGTGTAAGAAATAAATTATTGTTTAGGATAGAACATGGTGATTATATGATGCAATAATAATTTGTAACACTAAGAACGGAAAATACGATCAATCAAAACATATCATTCATTGTAAAATACTAACCTATTTCAGAGGTGTTAACATGTGAAAAAACTTTGCATCTTAGAATCAATTAAATCCAATATTATAAAGCTTGCTTTCTAAAAGTTTTATCATTTACTTCATCAGTGTAGTTCTTTGTGGATGAGTTTTGATGTACATGCATACTTTAATAATTGGACTGCTTGTGAATATTTTGGTACTTTCCATAACACTGAAATGTTTTTATAGCATATACAAACAAATGACTAAAACAATAAAAATAAAATTTTATATCTGTTTCACGGCTTCATTTCCCCAGACAATTAAAAGATTTATGATTACATGACCAGCCAGCATTGTTCAGTGGTTGAGCGTTGACCCATGATCCAGGAGGTCACAGTTAGGTTCCCAATTCAGGGCGCATGTTTGGGTTGCAGGCTCAGTCTTCAGTGTGGGGCATGCAGGCGGCAGTCGATCAATGATTTTCTCTCATCATTGATGTTTCTATCTCTCTCTCTCTCCCTCTCCCTTCATCTCTGAAATCAATAAAAAATATATTAAAAAAAGATTTGTGATTACAGATTTTGCCTTGAATGACTTAGATATCTTGTGAATATGCTATTCTAATTCATTCCAAATCTGCTTACATTCTTGCTACTAGAATGAATGAGGGCTTAGATTGACATAGATTTTGACAGTTTTATAGAATAATTCTAAAATTTTCAAAATTTGTAAAGCGAAAAGCAGTTTTTCAGGAGTGAAATAGCAGACACTAAGCTCGAAATCTCTACTCTATTAGGTGCATATTCTCCGTTTCAGTCAGAAGCATGCTTTTGAACTGCCCTTGAATTCCCAAATAAGGCAACTGAGCAATTTTTTTACAGTCTTGTAGCTATTGTCCTTCACTCTCAGAATGTGTTGGCATATCCTGTCATGTGAAAAAAGAGATCTAAATAATAGAGTATTTCATCAATCACTTTTAATTTGAAATATTTTTCCAACATCTTTTAGATTGCTTTTTATTTTTGAAGTAGAAGGTCAGTAACTCACACAGTCAAAAGTATGGTGATTCTGTCCTTGAAGAATTATACTTTACTGAGTTATTCCCCTGCTCCCCCACCTAGTCCACACTTTTTATGGTAGACCAAAAATGAGGTCTTTTTATTTTCCTTCAAAGTTTGAAAGATATTAAAGACATTCAGCCTCCTTCATCTAATGTCCAGGTGTAAGAATATGACCGTGAGACACAGATTAAAACACTTCCATGAGTTTTCTTTTCTTGTAATGCTTTGGCCTCAATTAAAGTTTTCTTTTAAAATAAAGAGTAACCTGACTTAGGCATAAAAATAAGAAGAGAAATCTCTGTATCTCTCAAAGGACACTGTGTTCCTCATAAACCTTGGTCAGAAATCAGAAAACTTGGTCCTAGTCTTGCATATAGTACTGGAGTGTGGCACAAAAGTACTTCAACAAATATTCAAATAGTACATGGTTTAAACAGTAACTAATGTAGCAGTGGGTACACCAAGCTCTGTTCTCATGTTGCTCATAATATGGTTGGGGAGGTGGACCATTACAATCCAAAGTGATTGGATGTGAATTGGAAGGATGAATGCAGAAGAGAGTCATGAAAATAATTAGAAAAATGCATCTCAAGGAGCATGCAAGCTAAAGTATAAAAGGAATACTAAACCAATCTACTTTAGCTAAGATCATTCATTTAACACAGCAATTGCCTCATAATTACATTTCGCTTAATGACAAACATTGCATGTATAATGGTGGTCCCACAAGATTACAATGAAGCTGAAATTTTCCTATCACCTAGTGATGTCATGGCCCTTGACTACAAATGATTTGCCAAGGATGTGGAGCTTGTAATAGTTAACAAGGCTGTAGTTGAGATGGCAAACGACTTTATCATGGGTGTGGATGAGACTGACTGACATTAAGGAGCTCCCAGAGGTGGCTCTGAGGAGTTGCCTAATAAGGAGATGTTGGAACTGGAACACAAATACATAGCTGGGAGAGGAGGCAAGAGAAAAAGGAAACTGCAGGAGAATAAAGAGTCCCCAAGAAAATATCAGTGAAGGAGTTAGCAGAAGCTTTTGCAGACCTCAACAATTTTTTTAAAAGTTTAACATTATAGACACCAACACTGAAAGTGCCAGGAACCAATTCCAACATGTCATAATTACAAGAGTTTCATCAAAAGGTTGGGGAAGCTTGGGAGACTCAACAAGGGCTGAGTCACACATGTAGTTTACCTGTTGAAAGAGCTAAAGGGCACTTCCCCCAAACCTGAATAGGATATTTATTAACTGCCAGACAGCTCAGAGCATCTTAATCAGCATGTTATTGCCTCCTGTTGGCCAAACACTTGAACAGCTGTAGGCTATTCCCCAATCTCACAATGCTTCTGTAAACCCTACCCTTTGAAGTGTATGTCTCCACCTTGCCTTAGGACAAATTGTGTTAATAAATAGCACAGGGTCCTGAGTCAAGGGGTAGTCTTCAGTTCCTTTAGCTGAAGCTCCTCTGACCCCTAATGACTTTCAAAATCATCTTTCATCATTGGACTCCTTCTTGAATCTACGCGCAGCTCCTTTCTCCAGATTGTTGAACCCTTTGTAATGCTGGGATAAGAACCCTGGCATGAAAGGTTTTCATTAATAGAACAGAACATTCATGGTGCATTATCAGCTTACAAGCAAATCTATGGTGAAAACAACAACAGGCAAACAAACATGTACATATTTCTGAAAAGAGTGGCACCTTCCCAAGAAGAGCCTTAGGCAGGTGCTGCAGGAGGTATTCCGGAATAAGGCATTGTTTCCTTACCAGAGGATAGCTCCCCGTGTGTTATTGCTCCTGACAACCTTCCAGCAGGACAAGAAGTAAAGGCAGAAGACAGTGGTGTTAATGGTCCTGACCATGTGTAGGCCTAGGCCAGTGGCCGGCAAACTCATTAGTCAACAGAGCCAAATATCAACAGTACAACGACTGAAACTTCTTTTGAGAGCCAAATTTTTTAAACTTAAACTTCTTCTAACGCCACTTCTTCAAAATAGACTCACCCAGGCCGTGGTATTTTGTGGAAGAGCCACACTCAAGGGGCCAAAGAGCCGCGTGTGGCTTGCGAGCCGCAGTTTGCCGACCACGGGCCTAGGCTAATGTGTGTTTGTGTCTTAGTTTTTAAAAAAAATTAAAGTATTTTTAATTTATTAGAAAAGTTATAGAATATGGATATAAAAATAATTTTTGTGGAATTGTATTATTTTTTTTGTTTCAAGGTATGTGTTTTTATAAAAGATTTGAAACGTGTTTTTATTTTATTTTAAAGTTTATAAACAGTTATAGTAGGCTAAGCTGGTTAACTTATTATTAAGAAGGAAACATATTTTCTAAACTTAGTGTAGCCTAAGTGAACAATGTTTATACATATTGTACAGTATTGTTCTAGGTCTTCATATTCACTCACCACTCACTCACTGACTCACTAAGAGCAGCTTCTAGTCCTGCAAGCTCCATCCACGGTAAGTGGCCTACACAGGTGCAACATTTTTTTATCTTTTATACCATAATTTTACTATACCTTTTCTATATTTATAGATGTGTTTAGATACATAGATACTTACCATTATGTTACAAATTAATAGTGCATTGTACATGTTTGTAGCCTAGGAGCAATAGGCTACTCCATAGAGCTTAGTGGTGAAATAGACTATAACATCCAGGTCTGTGTAAGCACCCTCTATGATGTTTACACAATGACAAAATCACCTAAGGATACATTTCTTAAAGCATATCCCTGACATGAATATACGCATGACTGTATATGTGAAGTTAGAATTTTGCTCTGTTAAAATCTAAATTCAAAATAATTGGAATGACTTAACTACTAACTTCCCAGTGCTTACTCCTCTGGTAATGGCTCAACTGCATTGGATGTTATGCTATGTATTATTTTGTACTTTTTAATATTGTTCACTTTTAGCCAAATGTAGGTATACTTATCACCAAAAAAATGGATTCTCAGCAATTTTTTTTTTTTTTACCTCATCAACTTCATCATCTTTTATCACTCTACTTTTTCTAACCCTTCCTGGTGCTTACCCCACCCACCATTATATGTTATATTACAACTAAAAGTCATTGTATACTAAAAGAATTCAAGCCTATGTTGGCTGTTACAGTGTCAACATGTTTTTAAAAATATATATTTTATTGATTTGTTTTTACAGAGAGGAAGGGAGAAGGAATAGAGAGTTAGAAACATCAATGAGAGAGAAACATCGATCAGCTGCCTCCTGCACACCCCCTACTGGGGATGTGCCCGCAACCAAGGTCCATGCCCTTGACCGGAATCGAACCTGGTACCTTTCAGTCTGCAGGCCGATGCTCTATCCACTGAGCCAAACCGGTTATGGCTCAACATGTTTTTTATAGACTTGGATGCCATACTATTTCAAGACAGAAAAAAAATATGTATCTCTACTCTATATACAAAATAATGTGTATCATAATAAATACAATCATAGTTAACCTTATTTTTGTTTTTTTAATTGAGATATAATTCACATAATAAATATCACTAAAATAAAATTTACCATTTTAAAGTATTCAATTCAGTGCCTTTTAGTATAATCACAAGGTTGTGCAACCATCACCATTATTCAATTCCAGAACATTTCCATACCCATCCCCCCCAAAAAAATACTCTACCCATTCATAAACTTTGATGAGTATATTCTGTGATTAACCACTGTGGGGAACACTTTACATATCCTATATTATTTAATACTAATAACAGTACAATAAGGTAGATAGGTAAAATTTTTCCATGTTATACATGAGAAAACTAAATTTAAGAGAGGTTGATTTGTCAAAATTCTGTGATTGTCAGAAATGCTTCACAGAAATGAAGTACTGTTTTGTAGACTTGTAGTGTTAAGTAGCACTAGTTATTTTCCCTTCTTAAAGATGAAACTAAGCTAGAGTTACCTTTTGGTATAGAAATAAAGGAAACAAGTAAGATATGGGAAACATATCTTCTCTTCTCCATTTTTATCATTCAGACTAGAAAAATATATATGTATATTGAATTTTCTAGGAGGATTCTGCCTTCTAATGTTTTGTTCTGTCATTTGATCATAAGTCAGAGGATGTGTACTTGAAGTTCATATACATGAAAGTCTTCTATATTTTAGAAATACTTCTGTTAAAAGCATATTCATTTTTTTTTTTTTTTTTGCACCACAGATGAAAATTCCAATTACATTTTCCTGTGGAAATCTATGGTGCTTAGATATTAAATTGTCCTGCTGGGGCAATGCACTTTAGAGGTAGAAAGTTCATTTTGCGAATTGTCATGGGGATGTAACCTTGTGTAGCACTGTTTCTATAAAAAAAAAAAAATGACTTGCAAATAGCAGATTTGTAAATAGGTGGGTTTTTTTCTTACTGCTTGTTAGTTATCTAATAAATATTGGCTAGCAAAGTAATAATAATAAATGGATTAATGTAGAAATCATAGTTAGGAAATTGCCTATACTTCCTTAACAAATTCATCCTAAAGTGTTTCAAGCATATTATGACATATTGAAGTACTATGTTTAGTTGTACCTTGGGAAGAATGTAAACTTTCCCAAAAAAGTAGACAATATCTGTAGTCTGCAAAACATTACACTTATGAGAAATTATATTAAAATCTAAAATTTATAAACTTTTTTATTCACTTTAGAAAAGCTACCATGATACCTCCTATATTCCTAAGCAGTAAATGCTTGTTTGTTTCTCCACTGGTGCCAAGTGCTTATCTCATAATAATTGTTGCAATGCTAAGCAGTCATTTTCTACTAGTACATTCAGTTACAAAACATTGAATCACTCATTTCTACCTACAAAGCAAGATGAGCCCTTAATTTCCTCTGGGTGTTCTGTGAAGGGATATTTTGGAGAGTTCTCATGGCACTCCGGATGATCATTTATTATGATATCAGTCTCTTAGTGTTACTAGATCTCATCTCTGTTCCTTCCCTGCCTAACAGCCTTCTGCCCAGGTTTGATAGGAGGCTGGCTGTAGTTATAGTGATATAATGATATAATGAATAAACTACACTCAAAAGGATCAATATTGAGAACAAATTTTGCCCACATCTTTAATAGAGAATGTAAAAAAAAAGGGGGGGGGGAGTTGCATAATTGGAGCATTTAGTAATGTTGCTTATAACTATTACTTTTATGTAAATTCAAAATTTTAGAGAATTAAAATTCAGTCCTAATGATATCTTTGAGCCACAGTGAAGGTGAACATTTCCATTTGGGAGAAGGAATTAAACATAAAATGAGTGTAATTGGTATACGCGTGTGTATGAAGTTTAGTTTTTAAAAAGTGTAACTTTTTGTTAACTCTTAGTGTGCACATTACATTATTCTTCCCTGTCCAAAAAGAAATAACTCTAAGACATTTTTACAAACGTTGCTTATATTTTGCTTATAGGCTTGTTTGTTAAAGATATTTTTTGATTAACTTTAAAAAGGCTTACAGAAGATTAGTTCACATCACAGCAAATGGACCATTGAAGCCTGGGTTCAGTTTGAGTCCTTTTGGAGGTCAAAGGCCACAGTCTTACTCTCTCCCGAAAAATGGAAATTGCTATAAGCTTTTCTTTTGTAATAAGATATTTCATCTCAAAGTAAGACCCATTTTACAGGTGGATAAAGTTATGCACAGGAGGCCATTTAAATTATAAAGAGTGGATCTGAGATTTGAACTCAGACAAGATAATGGCCACCCCTCATTGTTCCCCACCTACAGAGACAATGCTCAGCACACGGCAGGACTCTGTTGTGTGTGCATGTGTGCATCTCCTAGATCGAAACCACATTTTCAGAGGAACCGATAGGACAACGTTGTGTACATACTTTTGTCTTATTTATCCTAAAGTAGTTATAGTAAAGAGTAGAGCATTCTTTGAAGGGCTGCAGCTGAGCATTTCAACGTAAAGTACATAGGTGGATGTTGGACTTACACTCTTAATGAACTTAATCTCAGTCTTCACACTCAGCAAGAAGCTCTCTGTCTGCCTAAAATGAGGGTCATAGCATCAGAACGATGTGTCCAAGCTCTGTCCTTGGGAAGGGCAAGATGTTAGCCAAGTCCAGATCTATGGGATCTGAAATGGTTTCATTTTCCCTTCACAAAGACAGGCATTAGGTTGAACTACCATTAGAGAACTGAGCTCCAGAATACGGAGTTTGCTTCGGTGGCCATCAGAATGAGTGAAGAGGAGAGGATGGTTGTAAGTTTCTGCTGCTGACAACTTCAATGATACTGTGGGAAACACTCCCAGACAGTGTAGCACTCATGTTGAGTCAGCCATGCTCTATTTTTACACAGAGTCACCTCGTGTCTAAAATTGCAAATGAAGCTACAGCTTTTTTATTTTACACAAATGATATAGGGAGACTTTTTAGTATTAGGCATCTCATTTGTCACTATGATATTCACCCATTTTTAGTCCTTAGTGAGTGTCAAACCATTTTAAAGTTGTCTTTCAATGATCCTAGCAACTGATTTCTGTGCATTGAGTTGAATTGATCATACATGTATCAAATTAGACCACAATTGGTTGTTTCCTATGCTGCTAGGATTTTATATTTCAGTCCTGTATCCTGGAAACATCATGGCCATTGTCAGCAGATGGGTGAAGGCTGCAAAGCAGAGCTGGAGACCATTTGGATTTTGTGAAGCAGAGGCTTTCATACAGTAAAGTGGCAGTTCATCAGGTTGTTCAGAAATACCTGGGGAGAGCCTCCCAAATTACTGATAACCTGCAAAGAAACTGGTAACATAGAATTTGTTTACCTATAAACTAGGGGGCAAGATAATGGCTACCCCTAATTGTGCCCCGCCTAGGGAGTTGTTGCTAAGCAAAAAGCATGACTCTGGTGTGTGTGTGTGTGTGTGTGTGTGTGTGTGTGTGTGTGTGTGTGTGTGTCAGGGGTTAGTGGAGGGGTGTGTATGAATGTGTGCACCACTATTCATTATCAGTCTTCACCGCTTTTCTACTCTGTCCCTTGCTTCCTGAGCTTTAGCCCATGATCAGTATCTCATTCCCACTTCAGCTTGGGTCTCTGATGACTTTTTGTGCTGCGTGGAGTCTTTCATTTCTCAACAAAATTGAATGACCAAGAGAAACACTGGCTTTCACTGAAGAACTTGATCTTGTAGTCACAAACTTAAGCTCCTGAAATACCATTGCTATTTTAGGATGCTTCAAATATTCCCAGCAGTTATAAATAAATCGCCATTGTCCCCACATGAAGAGCGTTTTACCATTCAAAATTATGTTGGGCAAGTTTACTATGCCAATATTCTTCATAATTTTTCTATCACTTACTCATATTAATCAGAAACTTGAAATTATTTGGTTATATAGGCTCCATTGACTCCAAATGTTTTTAATCTCTCACCACATTAGTTGATAAAGGCTAGGTATATTTTGTTAAAATATATCTATATCTATATCTATATCTATGTCTATATCTATATCTGTATCTATATCTATATCTATATCTATCTATATGTAAATTACATAAATATAATGCATATCATATTGTACTAATATATTTTATACATTATAATACCTACATAAATGAATGAAAGAAAAATTCTAATCTTTTATATGTGATTTTAATGAACAGTCATATACCAGCCCACCCAACCACACACCCAGACATATCCCTTACTTTGAAAGGCACTGTATTAACCCTTTGCACTCACTTGCTTTTTTCTTCTACTCGGGATTTAATGCTAACCGTGTCGAGTCACACTCGACATCTGAATGCAAAAGATTAATTTCTCCAGACTATTCCAAATTGGGACTATAGTTTATATCAGTGTACCTTCATACCATTGCAGTGCCCTGTGTGATTTTATCCAGGAGGGCTGATGTTTTTATTGTGATAATCTATGTGTGCTAATGTTTCTGTGAGCTTTATCTATTACTAGAGGCCCCGTGCACAAAATTCGTGCACTGGGTGGGGGGGTGTCCTTCAGTTCAGCCTGCACCCTCTCCAATCTGGGAACCCTCGGGGGATGTTCAACTGCTGGTTTAGGCCCGATCCCTGTGGACATCCATCTCACAATCCGGGACTGCTGGCTCCCAACCGCTTGCCTACCTGCCAGCCTGATCACCCCCTAACCACTCCCCTGCCAGCCTTATCAACGCCTAACTGCTCCCCTGCCAGTCTGATTGCCCCCAAATGCCCTCCCCTGCTGGCCCGATCACCCCCGACTGCCCTTCCTGCTGGACCAGTAACCCCCAACTGCCCTCCCCTGCCAGCCTGGTCACCCCCAACTGCCCTCCCCTGCTGGCCTGGTCTCCCCCAACTGCCCTCCCCTGCTGGCCTGGTCACCCCTAACTGCCCTCCCCTGCTGGCCTGATCACCCCTAACTACCCTCCCCTGCTGGCCATCTTGTGGTGGCCATCTTTGACCACATGGGGGTGGCCATCTTGTGCGAGGGTCTGAGGGTCAATTTGCATATTACCTCTTTATTATATAGGATGTTCTAAATATATTACAATCAATTAAAGAATAGCCAGCAAACTACAGTCCCATGGACCAAATTATGTCTACCACTGAATTATGTAAATAAAGTTTTATTGTCACACAACCATGCCCATTTGTTATATAGTGTCTGTGGTTATTTTCACACTACAAGACAGATTTGAGTAGTTGTAACAAACTGTGTGGCTCACAAAACGTAAAATATTTATTATCTAGCCTTTTACAGAAAAGGTGTACTTACCCCTGAACCAAATCATAAAGTATTGTATCTAGTTAATGATACTTATAAAGAGATCAATGTCAGAATATAAGAATACCAGTAAGTATTGCTATGGTTATTAATGTAAAATAATATGTGAGTGAGGTATAACTCTAGGTAATGATAAATGAATATATGATAAATAAAAGTAGGTTTAATCATGGTTTTAAATTTTACACTATGTGGTTCTATTTACATTACATATTTCTATATTTCCTTCAGTTCCTCTAATAGTATAACAGAGGTACAATTTGTTTTTTCTTATTATTTTATTGAAAGTATAGTTATAGAGTTCCTAGTAGGGTATCTAGCATTATACTAGGCACTGGAAAAATAAAGGTGAAAAAAATGTATTTTCTATAGTTTAAACAGGGTGGCTAGACATGGGAAAAGCCTTGCTGACTTCATCACTGAACTGTTTTTGTCTAAGTATCACAAAATAATATCCAACAGAACTATGAAACATTGTGATTTACAAGTATTTTTACATATATTATATCACTTGATACTTAAAGCGTTAGGAGACAGGTTATATGCCTGTTATTATCTATGTTTTGCAATTTAGGGAATAGAGGCTTAGGAAATTTAACTCACCCCAAGTCCCATGGCCATTATGTGATCATAGATGACCTTGAGTCCAGTTCTCTAGATGACTATAGATTAGTATAACTCTACTATTGACCTATTCGTAAGGGCTTCTTAATAGCATTATCTCCCATGGTTAAGTAATTTGTGTTTTTATTTACATTTTAAATGTCCATTAAAACTCTATGCTATTATTACAGTGTGGTTTGTAAACATCAATTTGCTGAAAAGAATTGGCTCCCTAAAGAGTGTTTGGCTTGGCTTCGGGAAGCAAATGGTTCAGAAGCATAATCTATTCCTACTTACACAGATGTTACGTATTATGTGATGTCCTTTTCAAACAGCCACAAGTGGGAAATCTAATTTGTGTATGTGACAATCTACACAGGCTTTGAGGGCAGCTAAGAAAAATAAGATTAGACACCTTCCTGTAAGGGACTTCTAATTCAATTGGAGACCAAATTTAATCTGATGAAAAATTTAAACTGTTACTATAAGGTGTCATATATAAAGTGGGTGAGATAGAAGATTACTATAGAAATTCAGGAGAGAACAATGTGTGGTACTTAGAGGGTCAGGGGAGACTTTCAAGCTAGTATGTAATTTACATGGTAAAGAATATTGTCATTAGTAAAGAGGTAGAAAATAGAGGGGAAATATGTTTCAGATGTGCAATTTATTTATAATAGGTTCATAATTTTATTTTTTTAAATCCTCACCTGAGGATTTTTTTTCCCATTGATTTTTTTTTTTTTTCAGAAAGAGTGGGAAGGAGTAGGGGAAGAGAAAGAGAGAGAGAGAGAAGGAGGTGAGAAGAGAGAGAAACATCGATGAGAGAGGGACACATCAATTGGTTACCTCCCACATGCACCCCAATTTGAGCCAGGGAGGGAACCTGCAACCCAGGAATCAAACCTGTGCAGGCTGATGCTCTAACCATTTAGCACACTGGCCAGGGCTATATAGGTTCATAATTTTAAATAAGAAAGAAAAATGTAGGAGGTTAAAATGATTTAATGTCTAAATCTAAGAGTCTTTGCATGTTATTGTTTTTTTCCCCTAAAGGAGGGCTGTCATTATTTAGTTTTCTTTTGAATAATCAGTAATGTGAAATTTTACCATGGAGACAATCAAAAAGTATGTGGGGTGTGTGTGTGTGTCTGTGTGTGTGCATTGTGTGTGCACTCTTGTGTTTGGAGTAGGAATAGATAAGCTTTACTTCCTACTACAGACCCCTGCTGGAATCTAAAAATCCCTATCTTAGATAAATAAACATATCATGTCAATCAACTAATCAGTTTTGTCCACCTTACATAAGGATCTGGCACAGCTTGTCTCTGAGATAATTTTGGCCCTATAGTACCTAAAATGGTCAAACTTAAAATTCATATGAATTTTCTTTTTTTTTTTTTGTTAGACATTATATGTAACTTATGAAGTGATCCCCCGATAGCTCTAGTTCCCAGTTGACACCATACATAGTTATCCCTGACTATTTTATTGACTATATTCCCTATGTTGTACATTGTCATGACGATTCTGTAACTGCCAATCTTAATCCCTTGACCTTTTCACCTAGTCCCACTAGCACTCTTCCATCTGGCAACCATCAGTTAGTTCTCTGTATCTATGAGTTTGTTTCTGTTTCATTTTCTCACTTATTTTGTTTTTTAGATTCCACACATAAGTGAAATCATATGGTATTTGTCTTTCTGTCTGACTTATTTCACTTAGCATAATGCCATCTAGGTTCACTCATGTTGTTGACAATGGTAAAAATTCATTCTTTTTATGGCCGAGTAATATTCCATTGTATATATGTACCACCTCTTTATCCAATAATCTATCTATGACACTTGGTTTGCTTCCATATCCTGACTATATAACTGACTAACACACTTGCTTTTTCTCTCCCTCCCCCCGCCACCCCCCCCGCCCCCTGCGCTGTAATCTGGAACGCATAGTACTTGCTAGAAAATCTGATAGTAAATTTGCAGTTGATGAAACTATTTACTGTCAAGTCCTTGTAGCCACAAAAATCAGCAGATCCGGACTTTGCAATGTAATTGGTGTCTTTACCTTGTCTACTTGAAAACAACAACTCTTGCATAGGATCATTGTTCATGATATAAACTTCACATCCAGACTACCTTTGTGCTGTCCTCCAGTCACATGTCAAATCTGTCAAACCATTTGATAAGTGTAAAGATGATGAGAAACACATCTAAATCTGTATAAAGTGATCAATCAAATACAATGTTTGCATCCTTTAATAGATATTATTCTGACATCTAATAGTTAATTTTAGAAAAGGAGATCAGTGAAATTTTCTTAGAAGATTGATACAATCATGAAACACTGGTTTAATAATGAAGAGTTGTGTTTTGTCTGGAGCCAACATATTTGCAAATGCCGAAACAAGTCAGCCACATGGATTTATTGTTGTTTGGTATTTCAAAGAGATATAAAGCTTACATTTGTCCCAATTAAACTTTGCTTTTCTCTAAATCCCTGTGTGATCTAAGTTTAATTTTTTCTAGTTTTATGAAACACTGGTTATGGTTGCATTAAAGCCTAAAATAATCTGAGAAGTTTGTTTAATTAATAAGTACACAGCTATTTCCATGACTAAGGGGAAAAACTGCATAAAAATGGCTGATTTGGAAATTCTATACAAAACTTTTTAAAAGTCACATGGGAAAGTATTTAGCAATTAAAAAATTAAAGTCACTGCCAATGGCATTTCCTTATAACTATGACTCCCATTTTCTTTTCCTTTATGATAATTTAAAATTTTTAAAGAAAAATCATCATGCCGAAACCGGTTTGCCTCAGTGGATAGAGTGTCGGCCTGCGGACTCAAGGGTCCTGGGTTCGATTCTGGTCAAGGGCATGTACCTTGGTTGCTGGCACATCCCCAGTAGGGGGCTGTGCAAGAGGCAGCTGATCGATGTTTCTAACTCTCTATTCCTCTCTCTTCCTCTCTGTAAAAAATCAATAAAATATATTTTAAAAAAAAAGAAAAATCATCAATATCTAGGGATGAGTTTATTTAATGATATGTATTAAAATCTTGAACAAGTATATAACAGTAGGGTTATTTACAAATTTGAGTTTGTGTTATTTAAAATATATTTTTTAGAAATTTAAGAATTCATATTTCTTTTAAAGGGATATTCAGGAACATACTTATTTATCCTTATACTCTTACCATAACTGAAAGATGGAAATAGCAATTTTCAAAAATATATAAGACACAGAAAGATTTTTAGTGGATAGATGGAAGTTCTTATTTAAGAAATATTCTAATTTACTTGGAAAGATATGGCTAAACTCTGAAAATAAAAGATGATGGTTGCTAGATTTTCAATTATTAGTATATTCATTTATTCCAATATTTTTGTAATGTTTTTAGAATAGTCACACTATTAACAGTATGTGTAGCTCACCAGGAAATTAATGTCCAAGATGATGGTTTTGTAACTTTCTACAACGTACAATGGTTAATTTTATTCTGTGTCCTTGCCTCCCTCATAAGGAAGAAGACCCTTATAAAGAAAAGAAATGGTGTAATTATCAATTTTAAAAAATATCTAGAATGTGTATGATGATAGATTTCATTGGTCATTATGTACTGAGATAGGGCAAAGCCCTTTACACGAGCTAGTCTACGATTTGTATGTAAAGCATGTCTCCTCAGTGGTTTCAGAAGGATAGCTATGAGTGTTCTGCCAGGGTCCGGCTAGGAGTTTAAGCAGTTTAAGTTTGTTATCTTTACATTCCCAATTCTTCGCGTTTCGTCTAATACATCCCTAATTTC
Organism: Eptesicus fuscus; assembly: GCF_027574615.1. Lineage (NCBI taxonomy): Eukaryota > Metazoa > Chordata > Mammalia > Chiroptera > Vespertilionidae > Eptesicus > Eptesicus fuscus. The sequence goes on from NC_072487.1 coordinate 26,316,637, forward strand.
TCTGCTCCTCTCCCTTGTGTCATGATTGGATTAAAGTGCGGCTACGACAAGTGGTTTGAATACCAATGCCCTTATTGCATGTACTCTGCATACACAGTGCTAACTTTCCGGTTTAGCCTAATAAAGGAGATACAGCATTTTGTCCTCGGGGAAAATTGCCATTATTTCTATTTCTATTTTGGGTATTGCTGCTCCTGCCCGATTTTCCTTGAACTGTTTTGGAACTCTGTGCCACCAGCTTCAATGGTGATGATTTGTAACTAGTTTTGGGTGGTTTGTTTGTTTGTTTGTTTGTTTGTTTGTTTTTCCAGAGGACATGCTGTCAGGCATTTACAGAAAGCTTCCTGAACTTATCATTTAAATGTATGCTGTTCCCTCTGCACTTAGTTTTGACGCACCCCATTAGTGGCACTTTCTCCTTCTCTGTTTGTTTGCTCTCTCCTAACTGCTGCTCTTTTCTGTCACACAGTTCCTTGTTTGTTCTGCCCACCCGCTTGGCAGGGTCATCTGTCAGGATGGGATTATGCACACCAAGCAGGGGAAGAACATTGAGGATTGAATTATCTCCTACTCTCTGAAATTTATTCATAAATTCCCTGACAGTTATCCATAGTAAATGCCTAGCTGTGTGCACTTGTCCCGTGGGGATCAGCACAAATACGCCCATTTAGCAGCTGGTTTCAGAATGGTTCTGCCTTTGCTGAGTTCACATCCCTGAATGGGCGGGACACCAACCTTAATTTAATCATGGCAGATTGGCAAAACGATTGAAACAGAGACAGAGATTTACAGCGGGGAGGGATCTTTGCATTTCACTGATAAAACAACTGAGGGCGAGAGAGAGTGAGGTTGGTGGCAGAGTGCTATATGTAATCTAATATCACATAATCAGCAGCCAGGCCAGAATTCACATTCAAATCTTCAGCTTGATGGGCACACTCAGACATGGGGCCACACAGTGGCATGGTGGGAAAGAGGGATGTGGAAAACCAAGGGTGTTCATGCTGAATTGCCTCCTGCCTAGATGATCTGAAAATAAATAAATAAATAAACAAAAGAGCCCCAGGTTAGCCTCAGGATTTCATTCCTGCCAATGAACATTTGGATTTGAGAGGAGTATTATCATGCATTACCATATCTTTTAGTGCAGTCCCTGCGTGTGAGGCCAAGAGCAAATTTGCCATCTGGAAGAGTGAAGCCATCAGAATAGCTACAACGGCCTGTCTACCTAGATGAGATTAATCCATATCAGATAGTCAGGCACAACCATAAGCTGGAAACTAGAGTTCAGAAGCTCCGCCAGTGTCCTTTTTTCTTCCTAGAATTGGCATTTGGAATGGGTTTGGAGGGAAGGGTAGCGATAAAATAGGTTATCTCTTAAGAGAACATTTTAAGATTTGAAACACAAGTAAGGTTGGGTGCAAAGGACAAGAATCTGAAAGTTGTCTGCATATGTTTGAATTTCAACTAAATAAACAAACAAACAAAAACACTCATATTGGTGATTAGAAGTTGATTTAAGCTGCATAACTTCAATCAAAGGAAGTTCAGAAAAAGCAGCCAGTGGGTGAAGAGTCTGACAGTCATGTCTTATATTTAATGTTTTCAGAGGAAGTATAGGGGAAAATACTAAAACCATCTCTAAAGTATTTTTAAAAATATTAACTGAAAAAGGAAGCAGATATTGTACAAAAGGAAAAAGAAAAACTAGATATAAAGTCCTAAAAAATAAATGTTGACAAAGTAACCAGAAGACAATTATAGAAATTTGAGCTAACTGTGATACAATTTTAAGAAGTAGTTAAGTAAAGATTAATTCATCATCTGAGAAGTTAAGAAGAGACTAGATCACCAATAATCTGATTGGGGATTTGAAGTGATGTTTTACAGGCTATAGGGTTATATCAAAAGGTTCTTTCTAAGATTCTAAAACTGTATACATATTAGTATGAGGTATTTATATTAGTACTAGAGGCCCGGTGCATGAAATTCATGCACTGGGAGGTGGGTCCCTCAGCTCGGCCTGCGCCCTTTCGCAGTCCGGTAGCCCTCGGGGGATGTCCGACTGACTGGGAGCGGGCCCAAGCTGACAGTCGGACATCCTTAACACTGCCGCGGCTTCTGGTTGAGCAGTGCTCCCCCTGTGGGAGCACGCTAACCACCAGGGGGAAGCTCCTGCATTGAGCGTCTGCCCCCTTGTGGTCAGTGCGCGTCATAGTGACCAGTCATTCTGCCATTCAATCAATTTGCATATTAGCCTTTTATTATAGAGAATAGGATATTTGGTTGTTTAGATTTATTATTTATGTTTAGGGTTTTTTTCTGTATTACTGTAGAGTCATTTATTAAGGGACTTTCTAATATTTCTCAGGGTTCTTTGAATTATTGATTCACAGATATTTCTCTATGGATAATTCATTCTCATAAAAATTGAGAACTTGCAATATGTCAAGTACTGTTTGTGAAGTATTGAAGAGTTACAAAACAAATGAGATTTTGATCCTGTTTACAAGTTGCTTGGAGTCTATAGTGATTCTCAGATTGTAATGTGCTTACATCAGCTATGGACATCAGAATTGCTTTTATAGAAGAAAGGAAAATAAAGTTGAAGTCAGGTTGGATGTGCTAGGCTATCTTCCGAGGGCAATGAGAGAACCATTGATGCTGCAACATCTATCCTACAGCAATGGTCTTAGTATCAAATTGGCATTTGTATACATATACATGGTGACATCATGAAATTGAATGGAAATGTGTGTCTGTGCATTCTTGTTTTCTGAAAAGAGCATCCAAACATTCATTGGATTCTCAAAAGTTCCCACAGTTTTAAATACTATTTCTCTGTCAGATTTAGAAGTTCCAGAGATGCAAACTCAGTCAATAGTACCTGAGTAGACAGATACATAAAGACAGCCTAGAATCAAGCGACATTCTTTAATTTGTATTTAGTTTTTTTCTGGTTTTGGCACTGTCTTTGGGCTTGGACTGAAAAATTGCATGCTATTTTGCCTTGCTGTGGGTATTATTGTTATCTAAATTCTCTCAGGCCACCATAGGAACCTGCAGAGATGAGCAAGAAGCCAACTGGCCCATAGCGTCATCAAACAGTGTGTAAGCAGGCTAGTGAGAGAGGCCAGTTACTTTCTAATGCCACAATTCAGGCCAGTATTCATAGGGCAGAATTAAGTGGGCCTTTGGAATACCTGTAATTGTGGTGCATATCTGAAATACCTACACTGGTTCCTAAACATAAAATCTGCGAATTCTGTGACAACTCACACAAGGTAACATTTTACTCTGGAAGATACTTATTTGATGATTATAAAGAGGATCATCAGTATCACAATATTTTATGCTCACTTTACCCTTTATTAAGCATAACTTAAATTCTCTGTATCCCATTTTCAAGCTATGCCACTTCTTAAAAATGATGTCAGTCCCTTAAAATTACAATGCAATCAATATATGTTTTAATAAAGTCAGTCACTTGGAAAAATATTTTTAAAAGTATCTGAACCCAATATAATGTTTCACTTCTACCTTATTCCAAAAACCTAACACAGAAATGAATGGAGGACAAGCCTACTAGAATCTTGTTGAACAGTCTAACTCTTGCTAATAGGAAGCTTTTTAATTCCTCAGCTATTGGCAATTGTCAATGATGTGGAAATGTCAGGCTGTGAAAAGCGGGCTGAGGGCTCTTCCCTTAAAGTGGAAAGGGCTCTGGACTCAAAGTCGGCGGAACTGTTCTCCAACCAGCTCACTACCACTCTCCAGTCTGGAGATTTAGCAAATCACATAAACACTGTGTGAATTGAGTTTTTGTTTGTTTTATTTTGTTTTAAGTAAAGTGCATACTTATTTTGATTTCTTTAATTTTTTTTTATTGACTTCTCTTTGTTCCATGATTCCATCCAGGAGACCACATTTGGTTGTCATGTCTCTTAGGCTATGATAGTTCTTCTGATGTTTTTGTTTTTAATGTCCTTTACAGTTTTGAGGTCAAGTATTTTATAAAAAGTCCCTCAATCGGTGTTTACCTAATGGTTAGACTGGGGTCATGGGTTGGGGAAGGAAGATCACAGCAGTTAAGGACCATTTTTATCGAGTCATATCAAGGGTACGTGCCACCAACATGAATTATAACTGTTGATGTTCATCTTAATCATCGTAAGCCTGGGAGCGTATCTCAGGCTTCTCCTCTGTGAAGCTACTCCTTTCTCCTTTATTAATACTGTACTCTGCAAGGATGTACCACCCCCACTGAAGGAGCGGGAAGCTGTGCTCGATCACCTTGAGAGTGGACTATCTAAATAAATTATTTAGAATTCTTCTGCTGAGAAATTTCTCTCGTCCCGTATTAATTAATTTAGTTAATGTTAGTTAAAATATTTATTTATTCAGCTAATAACTTATTTAAAACAATGTGGACTCATGGATATTTATTTTGTAGTTCAAATTGTTCCACCTCGGGCTTTTGAAGTTTTTTTAGTTGGCTTCTGTGTCCCTTTGGCATAGCTACATCATTGTGGATTTTGTGTTTGTCTTTTTGAACACTTCCTTCCTTTGGGGACTAAAAGATGCTCTCGGCTCACCTTTTCTATATCTTAGGCCAGTTTTATAATCATTAATTTCTCTAAGGAGCCAGGGTTCATTTCACTAAAGGATGGTATTTGAAACAGATTTAGGTACTAGATGTGCTTGTGCTAAATATTTTATAAGTATTTATCTGTATCTGTATTAAAGTAACAGGAATTTATGCGGGTGTCTCTACTTCTAATATTTTAACCACATGGATCATTATAGCCTCTTGCCCTAACTTATCTATAAAGTTCAATCCCAACATTGAGAGATCTGGCTGCCACCATTCTCCATTCAGTTAATTAATTACTCAGTTCCAGGAGATAAGTATTGTGGTGTCTGAATTGCTGACCCATATACATGTGGGAAACAACTTTATCAGTTATAGTACAGTGATTATATGCAGTTCCTTTTGGTTTCAGTCTTAGAGACTACTCTCTTTTGCAAAATTACTAAAGTCAGTACCTTTTCCACCACACACACTTCCTCCAACTTTTCTATTGTAGTTCAGTTCTTTTGTCAGAGTCTGCATTCCATCATATACATATCTATATATCTCTATCTCTATCTCTATCTCTATCTCTATCTCTATCTCTATCTCTATCTCTATCTATCTATATCTATATCTATATCTATAGCTATCTATATCTATATCTATGGTAGAAACTGGCCAGCACAAGAAAGTTATTAGCAAAAGAAAAGAAAGGCTTTTGTCAAGCCATGTCACCTTCCCTTAGGGAAGGCAGGTATGTTTGCAGGCAGATTGCCTCAGCCTCCTTTGAGGGATGGAGAGGACTCAAGAGACAGATTATCTAGTTGAAACTGACCAGAAAATTGCAAACTGACCAAGGGGCGTGAGTGGGGGTGGGCAGGGGCAGGTTAGAAGGAGTTAATGGAAGAAGAAAGGGTACATATATAATAATTTCAATAATAAAGATTTTTTTTAAAAAAATAAAAGATTACATTCCTGGAGAAGATTGAAAATGTAATTGGGTCAAAAATTAAGTCTAGGTTTATTGCCATGGGCTTTAGCATAAGTGACTCCGTTTGGGGCCTCGGTTTTCTCTTGAACAGATTCAATTCTTTTTTTTTTTTTTTTTTAATATATTTTATTGATTTTTTACAGAGAGGAAGAGAGAGGGATAGAGAGTTAGAAACATCCATGAGAGAGAAACATCGATCAGCTGCCTCTTGCACACCCCCTACTGGGGATGTGCCCGCAACCAAGGTACATGCCCTTGACCGGAAACGAACCTGGGACCCTTGAGTCCGCAGGCCGACGCTCTATCCACTGAGCCAAACCAGTTTCGGCCAGATTCAATTCTTGATTTGAGTTCAGGAATTGGCATTTGAATTATAATCAAGGTAGTCTATGGGACATATTTTGAGAGGTATCTATTGTGTACTGAATTGTGTTCCCCTCAAATTCATATGTTAACCCTAACTGCCAGTGTTAACAGACTATAATTGGACATAGAGCCTTTAAGGAAGTAATTAAGCTTAAATCGTTATCTGTGGGGTATCCTCTGTGTCTTCACCAGTTGCTGATGGAAGTGGGATTCTTGGGGTGCCAAAGGAACAAGAATTTCCTGAGGCCCCCACAAGAAGATGAGGTTTTGTGGAAAGAGCTTTGTTGATGATGTAACATTAAGGGAGTTTCCCTCCACGGTCCTGCCCGCCTCTATCCTGCCATGGAAAAGGCCCCATTCTGTCTTACATAGAGCTCGGATTAATGCCGCTGCCCAGAGTCTTCGCTCCACATTCAAGTCCAGTCCAGTTCAGCATCTGGCTAGCTTAGCTTACAACCCCAGCTGCAGTCCTCTGTGTGTGGGGTCCACATGGCCATGGGCCTTGCGGTGTTTAGGGCCACATGGCAGACTACACGAGGCGAATGCAAGAAAGCAGGAGGGAAGCAAGAAGCACAACAGACAAAATTCTTTGTTTGGGGGATTTTAACTAGGAACTTAACCAATGAATCCTTCAGGATTTCACAGGCTTGAAGAGGCCACCCTCGGAGCCAATCCATGGTTCCTCAGGCTGGACTCACAGGCAAGCACTTTCTCTACATCACTCCAACTTCTCTATACATGTGTCCATCTCCCTTCCCCCAGTGATTTGAATGGACCGATGGTTTCCTAAGGAGTATAAAGTTGAAACTTCCTGGTGAAGCTGCCCAGATAAGCATGTTTATAGTGTCTGGACTTCTCTTTGCTTTCTTCCTATTATCAATATTAGTCCGTTACAATGGTAAGAATCTAATCTAATAATAGACAAATATGCAAATTGACCGCACCTTCGCTACGCCTAAGCCACGCCCACCAACCAAGCCACGCCCACCAACCAATCAGGATGAGTATGCAAATTACCCCAACAAAGATGGCGGCTAATTTGCATATAAAGACAGTGTCGAAAGAAGCCAAGAGCTGCAAAAGGGATTAAAGCTTCAAAGAAGCAGCAAGCTAGGGGGGAGGAGAAGGGCGGAGCGGAGGCGGGGCTGGGGCGAAGGGAAACGCGGGCGGGCTGGAGGAGAAGGCGGGGCGGGCGGCAAGGGCGGAGCGGAGGCGGGGCCGGGGGCGAAGGGAAACTCGGGCGGGCTGGAGGAGAAGGCGAGGCGGGCGACAAGGGAGGAATGGAGGCGGGGTAGAGTGCAGCAGGAAATCCTATTGCAGGATTTTTCCTGCAACGGGAACGCTAGTGGACTTATAATGGTAGTGGCCTAATTCAATAGAACTGGTGTCATTAGAAGAGGGAGACACCAGAGGGTGCATGTACACTGAGAAAAGGCCATGTGAGAATGATGAAAAGGCAGCCTTCTATAAACTGAGAGGTCACAAGAGAAACCAAACCTGCTAACACCCTGATCTTTAATTTCCAACCTCCGCATCTATGATGAAATAAATATGTTAAGTCACCCACACCATGGTACTTTGTTAGGGCAGCACTAACAAAGGAATACAGTATCCTAGAACATCACTTATGCTATGTGTCTATTATATGCTAGCTATTTTTTTAAAATATATTTTTATTGATTTCAGAGAGGAAGGGAAAGGGAGAGAGAGAGAGAGAAACATCAATGATGAGAGAGAATCATTGATTGGTTGCCTCCTGCATGCCCCCTACTGGGGATTGAGGCCACAACCCCAGCATGTGCCCATGACTGGAATCAAACCTGAGACCCTTTAATCCACAGGCTGACTCTCTATACACTGAGCCAAATGAGCTAGGGCTATGCTAGCTATTTTTATAAGTGTACTGAGCATTAACTACACAGGATTCCTTCCTTTACAGAACACATAATTTAGTGGACATTAATTATTTAAAAATAGGAAAAATGATTTCAATAAGATACAGAAACATCTCAACTTGTTTATTTCTCAAAAGATGTCAAAATTGTCAAGGGGTCTGTTTATTTTTTTTAATTACAGTTTCATAGGAGAAGTAATACATATACATACATTTATACCCACATGTATATGTATATATAAAATAGAAAATAAGAGAGTAAAGCCTTACTTTTAGTTCTAATTCTACTCATATTAGGTGTTTTTTTTTAATTCAATATTATTTTTTATTAGTTTCAGATGTTCAGTATAGTGTTTAGACAGCCATGCACTTTACAGAGTGGCCCCGCTGATATTTCAAGTACCCACCTTGCACCACACATCGTTATTACGATATCATTGACTATATTCCTTATGCTATAATTTACATCTCTGTGACTATTCTGTAACTACTAATTTGTACTTCATAATCCCTTCACCTTTTTTACTCAGCCCCCCAACCACCACCACTCTCTGTCAACCATCAGTCTCCTCTGTATCTATGAGTCTGTTTCTATTTTGTTTGTTTATTTTGGTCTTTATAGTCCATATGTAAGTGAAATCATAAGGTATTTGTTTTTATCTGTCTGATGTTGTATTTAGCATAACACAGGGGTATGGTTTTTGATTCTTGATTATCTCTGGGTCATACATCCCCCCCCCAAAAAAAAAAAAAAACAAAAAACACACACACACACACAAAAAAAAATAGGAGTTAATTTCTCTTGGAAATACTACTATTTTTTAATTAGGAACTTGGAATCATCTTTTATTGGGGTCAAAAGCAGAGTCCTAGTGGATGATTACTTTGGGTGCTAATCCAAACACCTCGTCAAATGCCAGGCTTGCACACAGGTCTGAATATCTGCATCTGGTTCATTCTCTCAAGAGAAATCCTGGGAGCAGCTCTACCATTTACTACTGACACATGGTCAGGGAGTTTGGAATTGGTACATGGAGGAGAAAATCCAATTCCAATAGGGAGCCTGGCAAAATATCGCATCACAAACCAGGAAGGAGCTAATGTTCACAGCATGATTCCTGCAGGTGCTCACACTCCCAGCATTGTAACTGAGGAGCAAAAAGGGAGCCTCTTTTTGTTTGCACTGTATTGGCGACAAGCCTCACAGATCTTGCTGTCTTCTCAGGTCGACCTGAGGTTCTGCCTACTGTATTCTATTCAGAAGGTCAGGGCAGATGTCTTGTCTCTCATTTCTGCCAGATAGATGGAAGTTGTACAGAATCCAGAGGGTTAGGCAGAAAACAATGAAAGCCATTTTGTGAAGAGATGAGGGTCTAAACTGGGGACGAGAGAACAAAACCAAGCTGCCAAATCCAAATGGCTGAAGGGGTATCGGCAGCCAAAACAGGACAAAATGCAACCAAGCAAACTGGTTAGTATAGTGCAAAGAGGACGAACCTGCAAGAAGGCTGAAGGCAGACTACAAATGCTCGGGATGTCTTCCTATGAATAGTCTGGGTCTATTTAAGTGGCCCAAAATGCAAAAGCAGTATGTGTGTTAAACAAAAGTGCAAGAAGCAGGGAGGGTGTCTTTGTGCTCGTTCTTGGCATTTCATGCTGTTTCCCCTATTAATTCCTTTCCTTCCTGCTTCAGCTTGTTCAATCCTAGTGGAATTGATATGCCCAAGGTTAGAAAGTGCATTATCAGTGACATTACTTGGATTGGTGACATTACTTTCTAAGTATGGGCCTAAATATCTGAAAAATGTGAAGGAAATGGCTTTGGTGGTTGAACACATAGTCACTGCTACTGTATTCCTTGAATCTGTAGAGTCTGCATTATTTCTGACATACGCTCATTATTATGTAGATGAAATTAAATTGGTGGTATGTGAAAGAGCAGGGAGTCCTGTGGCAGACTAACCCAAAAATGTAGAGAAATCATTGATATCAATTATGCTCTCTACCTTTAGCATGTTATTATTTATAAAATACTTCAGTTTGGAAGATCTTTTACCTTACTCACCTGAAAGGCAGTACAGACAGGGGCAACTGTATCCCTTCTCATGATCAAAAAGCCAAGGTTCAGAGAGGTGAATGGCTCTCACTGCCTTCCCCTGTTCAGTCAGGCAGCCAGTGGCAGGTTCGGAACTGAAGCTGGCCTGTTGTTCCTGGTGCGCCTGCTCCTGGATCTGATTGCCTTTCTCAGAAAGCAGCAGCAGCTCTGTACGTGGATAGCGTCCTGGGAGGAGTTGCTAATTTCAATGGACCGGTTGAGTCCGCTTCTGCTTACCAGAGCCGGAAGACCTGGAACCAAGGGACCCGCAATTAGGTCAGAAACATCAATGGAAGACGTTAGACGTGCGATCCAGTTCGTGTAGGATTTCAGCTAGCGCCAAGTCCTGAGAGCGAATTGTCAGCATCTCTTCACAACTCCTTGTTCGGTGGCCTGAAACTGGTAGCCTAAAATGGGTGGGATATTTACATCAGAGAAGTCAGCATATGCTAGGTATAATTAGAGCTCTTTCACCGAGATAGATAGTTAAATATTTATTAGCACGTTGGGCTGGGAGGTACATGATGAGTAATGAGTAATAGAAAAAACATGGTTTTTTGGAGCAAAAAGAACTTCAGTTTGAATTCGGGCTTCACCATGAGACAGAAGAGTGACTTTGGCAGCGTTACTTATTTTCTCTAAATCTCCTTCTTTCGAACTATAAGCTGCTAATAACCTCCTTGCAGGATTGGAGGATTAATGATCACACGTGTAAGTGCTGACATATAAGAGCCAGTTAATTTTAGGTGCTATTATTAGAATTAGTAGAACCTCACAGCTTTCTCCTTTTGTGACAAGTTTCCACATGTGTGAAGTTAAAATCATGGTAGCGCTCTGCAGAAGATGTATGACCTTGGAGAAAAGATTTTTTTAAATGGACAAAATTGGTAAAATCTGTGCTTTAGAAACAGGTGCCATTATAATTCTAGCTATTTACTGTTACGACACAATACAACAGAGTAAAAAAATCAGCTAAGAAGAAGCTGCTTTTGCCAAATTGAAATAACAGGAGGTAAATGGCCCTGCTCTCCTCCAAAGAGTCTGTGGATTTATAAATTGGTTGGAAGCATAGGGTTTTTGGTTATTTTGTTTTATACGATTCACAGCACCAAGCACTGCAGTCCTAATTTTATCCTGGGGCATCCATTCAATACTTGCTTGGAGAGAATAGTACCACCAACTGTGTCCTCGTAAGCACAGCCAAATATCCAAGTTTCTTTTTTCTGTTTGGAGAGGAACACACTCTAAAGAGCATCGATGAAGCCTAAGCTACTATTTTTCAGGGTGACAACTCTTATATCAACGCAGTAGTTTAGATTAGGAGCAAGCTTTCCATGAAAAGCATTTTACTCCCACATTCAGGAACCCAAAGACCATGAGACAGTACAAGCATTGTGAAAACTTCAAGAAGGCACCAGGCAGTAACCAGAGTAGTGGTCAAACCAACAACAATCCAGAAGCAAAAAATAAGCACATGGCAGCAATGAACAGTGAAGCCTTGCTTCTGTTCCCTGGAAATGCTAAGAGGCTTCGCTGCCCTGGGTGTGTCCGACTCAGGGAAGCTGGGGCCTTTTTGGCCCCTCCCGCACACCGCATTGAAGGGGGTTAAAGGAAACCGCAATGTAAGCTAAGGCCACATACAGCAAGCCACACAGTAGGAACTCCTCCCACTGGGGCACGATTTCATGTTGAAACTAACAGTTTTTGAATGACCCCATTTTCAGCTTATTCCATGGAAAGAGCTTTTCAATATCAAGCAGTCAGAAGGAGGCATGTATGTGATCATGTGTATATTTTTGGAAACCGTAATGAAGCATCATTAGTGGCTTTGATGGATGAAGTGGTTAAAGCGGCCTCTCCTCAGGAGAGAGTGAAGTACAGAACCATGGTTGTGGATCAGGAAGCCTTTGAAATGGTTGTGAAACCCGCCCCTGCTTCTTCGTATTCACACGTATAAACGCATCTACGGGGCACAGGTTTAGGTTCTGAACTGTGAGGTTACGGTGGTAACAAGTGTGTTTTGTTGTCTCCTTTTTGAAGCGCTGTACCCAAATCGTGGGCTGGCCTTCAGAAGGAAAAGTATTCTCAAGTTGGCAAAATGACCAAGAGTCCACTCAATATACCATCCCCCTTACTAGGAAAAAAGGTTTCACTTTTAGAGAAATGACACGTCGCGAGAAGATACTAGCATCAGGGAACTTGAGTATTTTTGCATGAGGAAATGTAGTTACTTATGTGCAATTTCCAAAAGAACACCGTATAAGATTTTGCATGTGCTTTATTTGCATCAAAGGACTGCTACTATATAAGAGATTGGTCTGAAATAGAGACCAGTCATCCCAGGCCCCATGATGGATTTTTTTCTTATTCTGTAATCCCTAACAAGTGCTTTCCCCCCAGCTTTTCAGGAAAACTATTTTTATTTTAAAAAAAATTTTTTTTTTTGGTAAAAAAAATCACAGGCTCACTTTGTTGCTTTATATCTTTATTGGATTTTGCAATACTTTTTCCTGCAACTTTTAGCTCTTCTGTATATTCGTAGGTACTTAAGGTTTGTCTCCATAGCTGTAGCAAACTACCCCTTGAAGGATATTTCCTCTCAGGACCTAGGGGACTCACATGTATCAGACCAAAACCTTGATTTTGTGTGTAGTGAGAAGAGTAGATCACTATACCAAAAATCAAATGGTCTAGCGGTGCAAACAAATAGAATAGGCCTTCTCCCAGGAAAAAGCCTAATGGATTTCTTGCTTCAAGCATGGAAAGGAAGGCCATCTGACCATGACAGAGATGCACGGTATTTTGTTTTGTGTTTTTTTTTTTGTTAAAAATTCTTAATTTTATAGGGCTGGTGGCCAGTGACGGAAAGCAGCCATGGGTCCATTGACTAACACTGTGCCACTCTGCACCAGTTACTTTGGATTAGAGTTGTGTTCTCAGGCAGGAAATGTGTGCAAACGAGAAATGATGAGTTTCTGGATCCCTGCAAAGCATCTTTTATTTAAAAAAATATATATCCAAAATCACAGCAGCATCTCAGGCAGAAGAATTCATTTGAAAATGTACGGAGACAGTGCCGCATTCTAGGGAAGGCACATTATTGTGTATATTTGGAAACATCTTTTTATACCTAATTGGATTTCTCTGGTTCTTAATTAAATGTTACAATTCAAGTCAGCTATTGGCCGCATCAACTCTAAGTGTGAGGGAAGTAATTGTGGAGCTATAATTTCAGTTTAGCATTCGTATTTAGTATGTAGGGCACTGGCCTAGAACTTGAAATAGCAGATCAAGCTTTTTGTCTCGTGGTTTTTGTGGACTAACTGCTTAATGTCTTTGAAGCTTATTTCTTCCTTTAGGAGAGAAAGGGTGTTCAGGAGAATATTAAGACCGAACTTTCTGTGACCTCCTTGGAGAGAGACAAGCATTTGACTGAAATGAATTTAAATTCACTGAAAACAACAACAACAACAACAACAACAAAAAACACAGCAAAACACAGATATCAAGGATAAATATACAGGGTGTCCCCCAAAAATGTATGTACACTTTGAAAAAGTATTCATTCCAATGGGTTAAATCTGGAAAGATAGGAACATCAATTGAGCTATCAGCTGTTAGGTGTGTATACATTTTGGGGGACACCCTATATTTTCCCCTCTTCTGAGATAATGAGAGAACAGGAAAGTACTCACACATGTCACTGCTCACTGGCTTCTGTGTTCGTTCTCTGTCTCTCTCCCCCTCTCTCCTTATTCATTTAATAATAATATTATCATAGCTTTTGTTATTTTGAGGTTAGTTAGGTTTTTTATATCTATTATTTAAAGTCATCACACATTTATTGTACAACCAATTAAGTTTCTTTAATTTTTTTTTTCTTTATTGATTAAGGTATTACATACTAATTAAGTTTCAAGTATTCAATTTGGCCCAGACCTAAGTGGTTCCTCCTCTCAAAAGACTCACATAGAGAGTCAGTAATAAATATTTAAATGGCTCATTGTTGTACCATGGTAGAGGCTTCTGGTCAAGATGGCCTCAGAGGCAAATGTGGTCCTCACTTCCTCCCACAGCCACATAAAAATACCGCTAGGCGGCGCTCTCCCTCCGGGGAGCAGTCCTGCGCCTTTCCCTTACCCCACGTCGGTCCCCCAGGTGCCTTACCTTTGCCTTTCTCTCTCCTAAGCTTCAAGGGCCCTTCTGCTGCCTCTGTAACTTGTTTTCTGAGCCCCTGCAGCCCAGTTGGTTCACTTCTACTATCTCTGGAACTTTCTAAATAATCCAGAGGCCCCCTTACCAATGGAGATGTCCCTTAAAAATGCAAATTGATCTTCCAAAAGAGTAATTTCTGCTTGAATTTTAGAGTTTCTTCTTTGTGTGCTCTTTCTTAGGAATAAGGAGACTGAAAGAATCCTTATGTTCAAGAGTCAGATACTGGGGAGGCAAATTATGTTCCTCCTCACAACTATATTGCATTTTATTACTCTTTCCTCTGTGATAGATGCTTTAAAGACACAATTAAACCCAATTTGGTATTGACAACTATTATTAAATGGAACATTTGTTTCTTCAAGAATGAGAAATACATTTTTTCTCTCCAGTTGACAGGTTCAGTTTTATAATTTGAGTACCTATGTCAGTGTGAATTTGTTAACACGTTGACAGAAGCGGAGCAGTTGAATTTTGCTGAATTTACACAATTCTTTTCCGTCCTTGACCTTATTACATACAATAACATATCAGGATCCTTGCTTTATTTGCCTGATTGCCCTTACATGGTAGATTCCTATTGCACATTTAGCAGAATTTCTTTTCCCTGCAGATAATCTGCAAATGATACTAATTTAGTTGTAGATACTAATATCTTTTAGAATGTAATAACTAATAAAAATGCACTTTTTTTTAGCAAAAGGTGCTGCAGCCCGGAGACACAGATTCAGGTAGCGACCTAAATTGGGTTCCACTGAGACAGAGGGGAAGCCACCTTTTATGGCAAAAGTTCCCACCCAGGTTGTCAGTTAGGTCCATTTTATGCAAATGAAGTATCCAAATTGTGCAGTTCTGATTGGGTGCAGCAGGTCTCAGTCCATTGGTAGAAAGACAAAACCAGGTTTCCCTGCAGTGGTTGCCTCAGAGGGCATCATCAAAAGGGCATAGTGCAGGAAGCTAAGAGGGTAGTCATGGCCTTTAGACTCTTGTTCTTTAAAAAAAAAGGTGGCCCTTGTTTGACCATGGGGAGTCTATCTCAGCAGATAAATTCCTTCTCGGAGTTCATATCAGATGAATCTCTCTTCAGGTCCACAGTTGCTACATTAAAATTTCGGGATACCACCTGGGATCCTATTGCCACAATTATTTCTCAACATACTTAATTCTTAGCACATTAAAATGCTCAGATGGTACATACAAGGAAAACATTATTTAATCTATCTCATCCCCACATTCTCTCAGAATTAAGTGATAGTGGGGGTTAATTGGGAGTAGATCTGAGTCAAGGATAGGCATAAAAATGGGCATTTTGTGTTGAGATGACTCAGAATCCTAAAATGAAAGATTTTTAACCATCCTGAGCTTAAAGAGGGGATATGTGGACTAATCTGTCAGGAAAAATATATATAAAAGACTTTGAAATGAATAAAATAAAAAAATACTAAGGGTGAAACAGATTGAGGCATAAGCTCAGATAGTGCCC
This sequence comes from Eptesicus fuscus, assembly GCF_027574615.1. Classification (NCBI taxonomy): domain Eukaryota; kingdom Metazoa; phylum Chordata; class Mammalia; order Chiroptera; family Vespertilionidae; genus Eptesicus; species Eptesicus fuscus. Next base: position 26,332,251 of record NC_072487.1, read on the forward strand.
ACTTCCCACCCCACGGCAGAAGAGGGGGTCAGGGCTTTTATGGGAAAAGGGGAGGAAGCTGATGCAAGTTGAATTAAAGAAGAGTTTATCATCGGTGCTTGATAATCAGTCATCAGGCACAAGGACAGGTCTGTACTTCCTTGTTTGGTTAGCAGTTCGGTCATCAGTAAAGTCCAATTTCATCAGTCCTTACAAACAGGACATTCTCGTTCATACTGACTCTTTGGAATGTGGGCAGTTTGGCTGAATTTGGAAGATGAAGAAAACAAAATGCATAGGGCAGTTCCTCTGAAATGACTCCAATGGCTTCATTTTCATCTGACTCCCCTAATGTCATATTTCACACCAATAATCATACAAACGATCCATAGAGAAGCAAATGGATGTGCTTGATGGAATACAAGTGATTATTGCCCAGAGATGAAGTAGTCTTACATTATTTGTAAGTTCATTTCAGCATTTATGATTACCTAGGTATCTGTAGTTATTTGAATTCTCCTTTAAACAGGTTATACCATCTTACCACTCTTCTCATTGATAAGTTACAGAAATTGACATATGATTATTTAAAATTGTGTGAGGTTTATGATTTTACCTTTTTGTCAAACATTCTCTAACAGTGTGACGCATTGGTTCCAAATTCTGGTGTGCATTACAGTCCCCTGGGGGGTGAGATGCTTGTTCAGACACAGAGCGCGGCACTCCCCTTCTGGAGGTTCTGAATGGGTATTCCTGGGTGTGGCCCAAGAATTTGCATTTCAGCGACTACCAGGTGATATTGCTGCTGCTGGTCCAGAGATGATACTATCAGAACCCCTGGTATGAATGTAGTCGCCTGGCTGACGATGACAGTCCTAAGGAACCTGCATTTTACCTAAGCAGAAAGATACTCATTCTAAAACCTCATTTGCAGCCCTAAAGCATTTTCAGGTCCCGATGTGAGAAGAATGTTTCTAGTCCTTTCGTTGCTTTCCCCCTATGACTGGATAAACCAGCCTCTTAAATCTCCTGATTTGAGCATTAGACATAGTGGCAGCTTCTATTAAGTGATGTGATGGGGAACACGAAGGTATCATAGGAGACAATATAAGATTCACTCTAGACCAATTAGGTGGTTAATTACTGTAGTGTGTGAACTTAGCCTTCAAAGCAATCTCATTCAGGCTGAGCAAAAAGCTACTACAGACAATTATGAGATGTGTGTGATGTTAGAAAGAGAAGACAAAGCTCTTATTGGAGGAACAGTATAAATGCTGAGCAGTGTAATCTGATATAAACATAAATGGAACTGTGTTTTCCCTGAACTGTAGTCTTCATTGCATAATAGGTCCTTCCATTCTAATTTCCATGATTCATTTGCTCATTGGGATATTACATATATATATTTTTTCCTTTTTCCTCCTTTTCTGCTGCAAGATATGCATTATCCTTCCCTTTTGTGGCTGTAGAATTCAATATGTATTGTCATTGTCAGGCAGGAGAGTATCAGTGGAGAGTAATTTAAATGAGCAAAGATCTTTTTTTCTGTTTAAATCGCAAGGAAAACCTGATACCCCTGAGTAAACACCATATACCTGACCTAAAGATATGACCATTGTTTTTCTTTGTATTCTCACATTCCATAAAAAAAAAAAAAAAAGTAAAAGTAAGCCCTGTCATAGGTATGCTGATAATGGCAAAAACACAGACAGGACTTTCAAATCCTTATAAGTGGCGTTTTAAAAAGCCTTTTGTGAACCTGTAAAAGATAAGGTAAATTAAATCTAATTTGCATGCAATTTGTCATGTATTTAGAGGTTGATGGCAATTAAGAATTGTAATTTATTTTTTAACATTGTATTTCTCTTTTATGTACATTAAAAAATGCATCAATAGATTTATATTGTAGTCATGAGATTACAATGGTACACTCTAGTGGACAAACTGAATACTTGAAATTATACATTAAATTTTTGTAAGGTTTCTTGAATTTTATACATGTGAACTGATCTGTATTTAATTCAAATAGAAGAAACCCAGTACATGGTACTTTGAATAATAGAAGACAATGCATTATTTTAAAGGAGAGGGAATTTGTGGATGGGAAAATGTCTGAGTCAATTTAGATTTAGAAAGTAGGTTTCGTCTAGAAAGAGGTCACCAGTTCAATTCCCCATCAGTTCACATGCCCAGGTTGCAGGCTGACCCCCAGGAGGGGGTGTGCAAGAGGCAGCTGATCCATGTCTCTCTCAAATCCATGTTTCTATTTTTCTCTCTCCCTCTTCCTTCCTCTGTCTCTAAAATCAATGAAGACATACTTAAAAAAATTTTTTTAAAGAAAATAGGTTTCTTTTCCCCTCATTCCTTCTCCTTTTCATTTTATTTTAAGTAGTAAACCCTAGTTAAATATTATAAAGAAAATTCAAAGTTGGGACTTAAGCTGTGGACATAAGTGAAATGTGTTATTATCATCAATTTTATGGCCATTTTAGGAGTTTTCACTTTGATGGAGAAAGCTATTTTTGTAAAGACATTATGTAGTGGTACTTGTTCATAGTCATTGAATATAGGTTGTTAGGCAAGCACATATCAAAAGCATCTAACATAGATATTTTATAAATACTTTTCAACTGGTTGATACTCAATACTTGTATTAGAAGGAGTAAAACTATTTGTTTAATATCTTAAACTTCGGTGTTTTCTTTTTCCCTGAATGCAGTGATATTTTGAGTGATATATAATATTAAGATTTTGGGCTCTCTTACTCTGTTATCTAGTATGATGCATACTTTAATATAAATCTTCTAAAGTAATTTTCATATTACTCATATTCTTTAAAAACAGCTACAGGTGAAATTTAGTGTACTTTTTAAAAATTTCTAACATTATCACAGAGTTATTAACAGATAAAGTATTTTTATTTTCATGTTACATACAAATACACAGTAATTTGTTTATCTTCATATCTAATGTTGTACCCATGGCTAAAGTATTAGAAGAAGAAATACTGGAAAAAGAAAAGACAAGGTATAATCTTTCCAAATTCTAAGTGCTTAAACTCTATAATTCAAAGTAAAATCATACTTCTATGAATAAAACCAGTTTTCATGAATCTTTATCAATTAAAGGAGCTATCAACTAAGAGGTTATTTATTAATAAGAGCTATCCAGTAAACATACTATACCTTGAGTGACTTTGTGTATATTGTAAGGAATGGTTAAGATAAACAACTGACTTGTTATAATGGAATTGCCTGATAGTTGTTTGCACTTTAACTGCCTTTTAGTAGAACATGCCATGTGTTTTTCTTAAATTTACTTGATGGTTGCCATGCAAATCCTTGAGAAGTCTCATGAGCATTCTTCAATATGGACGTTATGAATATCAGCAGGCTGCGGAACATGAGTGTGTAAAGTACATTTCTAATCGAATCCCTTATTCCAGGTCTGGCTAATTTATGAGGCCCAACTGACCCTTAAAATAATCTTGAGTTTGGACTTACTGCTTCAGGATAATGCGTAATACTTTTAGCAAGATGAGTGAGGCTAGGAGCTGCCCCTATTCATTTGCTATGATCCACTTAGAATTTTGTTAAATTCAACTGAGCATGTACATACATGTCAAAGTAAATCAACTTATTTTACTTTAGTTAGTCATTTATTTTTATTTTTTGTCTTTAAAGCAGTTCTAATACTAAAACAGATAAAAAGAACTACAACCTATGGTGAAACAGAGAACCAGACACTGTGCCAGATTCTGTCTCAAAAGTTCTTTCGTTTCAAACAACAGGAAAAAAAGGCAACAAAAACTTTGACTATCTAAATCCAAAACGAGGTGGATAATGGAGTAGCTCACAAACCTAAAGAAAGAGATGCACAATCAATGCCTGGGAAGTACAGGTGTGTTAATGTGCAGGAGATGTCACTATTATAAATGTGTAGGCCTTTCCAATGTTCCATCAGAGAACTCAGCCTAAGAATATTTGACCTGTTGAAAAATTTTAAATTCCCAAAGGAAATAAACTGGCCTATATTTGTTCAAATACTAACCCTTTACTCAAATCCCTCTGACCCATTTTATAGCAGGAACTACAATATTCTGCTTCATGGGAATCACTTAATTCAAAAGGATACTGTTAGCAGGAGAAGAGAAGGGATATTGAGTAGCTCAAACAATCAAATACTCATTACATTCTGACTCATCTTAGTACTACTCGAATACCCATATACTGAAATATCATAAGTATGGTCCTATAACAAATACAATTATTTTACATATAACGTTCCCCCCGCCAAACAATAAGAAAAACTGACCCTTTCCGAATGAGAACAGATTGAAGTTGTGTTTTATTTTTACATTCATATCACCAGCCTGGGGCATGGGTATTCTTCTCCTGAATTATTCTTCTACTTATATTGTAATTTCTTATGATATTATGCAAGTTGTCAATAATACCCCAAATATTTATTTTATTTTTTTAAATGTATTTTATTGATTTTTTACAGAGAGGAAGAGAGAGAGAGAGAGAGAGAGTTAGAAACATCAATGAGAGAGAAACATCGATCAGCTGCCTCCTGCACACCCCCTACTGGGGATGTGCCCACAACCAAGGCACATGCCCTTGACCGGAATCAAACCTGGGACCCTTGAGTCTGCAGGCCGACGCTCTATCCACTGAGCCAAACCAGCCAGGGCAATACCCCAAATATTTAGTGAGCAGTTGGGATGAGGATTGATTCTTCAATAGCATTATCCAGCCCATAGTCCTTAATGCTAGTTGCATCTGTACTATGTGCTATGTACTAGGCATTCATTATTTCTCTAAAATATCTTTTATTTGACATTTACTTTTTTCTTATTCCATGTGGTGTTCCATCCCCATTCAGGTTGAGCATGAGAACCAGACAAGCAGTAAAGTTGTCCCCTTGGCAGATCCATTCAACCCTGGATGAAGAGAACCCCCAAATAAGGACAAATGGTGTTGCCTATGTTAGGGAGGGAAAATATGATCTCTACCTTTCTAGGTTCTTAGCTGGATCCTCTTGTAATTAAAAACAGAATAACAGGAGAAAACTAAACAGAAGTAGACCTCCTGCATACATGGGAGATATCCAGGAAACCTGGGTAGCTCTTTCAATGGCTCAAGCCTCCACCTTAAATAAAAGATGTTGGGAGGGGTGGGCGTGAAGTGGGGAGAGGGGGGTGGAGCCAGTTATCCAGAGGAGGCTATCTGAAAGGCACAGTAAGCAAGGATAAGGTTGTTATTCAGATTGAGGTCATTGCCTTCTCCATTGATAAGACTTTTCAGAGATTAGTCATTCTCCTCTTCCTTGACACAGAGAGGAAGACACCTTTACAAATGCAGGTTCCTTTTATAAACATAATTGTCCCTTACAAAAGGCTAATTTCTCCTTGATTTTTAGAGATTTTTCTCCTTTGTCTGCTATTTCTTAAAAAATAATCAGTTCCAGACAATCCTTATGCCCAAGAGGCATATTACAGAGCAGCAAATTCTACTCAGGTCACCTGCAACAATATCTAGCTTCCTAATAAGATTTGTATACCTTTCATTTTGATTCACTGTGGGTGGAAAATTTAGAACTCAGCCATGGTTAGAAAGAGTCCATTTTGTTAACCCTTGCATAGAGTTGGTATTAATTAAAATCTGTAGGCTATAAGTAACTGAAAACCAAGACTTGGATAAATTAAATTAATATGTTCTCTTTGAATACTAGAACATTCAAAGGTAAGATATATTTGTGTCCCCGCAAAAGATATGTTGACATTCTAACCCCTAGTTCCTCAGAATGTAATGTTATTTGGAAATAGGTTCTTTACAGATATAGTGAAGCGAAAATGAAATTCTGTTATTGAACTAAAGGGGTTCATTTGCTGGTGTGCATCAAAGCCCAATAGCACACAAACAGGAGTTTGCAGTAAAGAAAGTAACGGTTTATTTAAGGAAATGGCACCAAACCCTGAGCCACAGGTGAACTAGTACTCTAAAACCTGGCTCCCTGAGAGCCCACACAGGGACAGATTATATATGAGAAAAAGCATTAATCAGGGTGATTAATGGAATTGGAGTTTGGGCTCACTGATTGGTTGGGCCAGGGTAGGGAGTAGTTGATCTTTGTCTCAGCTCCTGAAGTCAACCATGGCATCCTCTTTCTGTCTCCTTTTGGGAGGGTGTGGTTGGTAGGGTTGGTCTGCTTTCTTGGGCCTGGGGCTGTAACACAACTGAGTTCAAGATGTTATCTTTAGTTTGAATAACACCTTGCTCCTTTGATCAACAGACCTAAGGCTTTTTTTAACAGCAGTTTTATGCTGACCAAAATCTGATGTCCCAATGCTTAATGATTAAGGAAGGGAGCAGATGAATAGAAAGGAGAAAAAGGTCATGTTAAAGAAAAGGAGTTTCTACTGAGTCACAATTATTAGTGTGAGCGCAGATCCAACATGATTAGTGTCTTTATATAAAAGGAAACTTTGACACAGAGATAGATAGACACCCAGACATGTAACTAGACATAGGGAAAAGACAACTGCCTACTAGCCAAAACACACCTGAGGCTACTAGAATCAGAGAGAGAGGCCTGAAAGAGATCATTCTCAAGTGTCTTCAGAGGGAGCATGGCACTGCCTATGCCTTGACTGGGGCTTTGGCCTCCAGTAATGTGCTAGGATACATTCCTATAGTTTTAAGCCATCCATTTATGGTACTTGGTTATGGCAGCCCTAAGAAATCAATACTGGTAGAATCTGCATGTGTTATAATCAGGACACTGATGCATATCCCTAAATTTCTCTTGATGCTGCCATTTTTGGTAGAGCGGCTTTGAGTTTAGGCTAGCTACATCATGTTCCCAAGAGAATTGCAGCAAAATTGGGCCTTTTTATCCACAGAAAGGCAAGAAAAGAGAAAACTTCTCAATTGTGAGGGAAAAAAAGTTGTTTCATTTGGCTGATCATGTGTCACTTTTGGACCAATCCAGTGGCCTTGGGATGCCAGATGATTGGATTAAACCTCAGTTCCTGAATCAATCATCTGTAAACTGGGAAGAAAATGAAGGAGTTACTAAACATATCTTTGCTTAATCAGGATCTAACTCTAGAATTGGAATTAGCATCCAAAATCATATTAATTTTATGGGGAATGTATCCTTTTAGGAGGGAACATAGAGGATTATTCCATGGTTCCCCTGTATCCTCCATCATTTCCACCATAGAAGGCACAGGAATAGCTGGAAACTATAATTGAAAGCCTCATCTACAATGGTGTCCTTCTGGTGACCATCCAATATATATATAAGTATTTGAGGGTTCTAAGATCTCTTTTAAGAAGTTTTGTCAACATATCCTTAATCATTTTTTTCTACCAATCCTATCTTATTCTCTATAAGTCCCTGACCTTGTGCCAATCTTTGTCATTATCTGGGAGTCAATATAGATCCTGACCTCAGACCCTATCTCTTTCCAAGAAAAGTGGAACATAATGTTTATTGCTCTAAATGCTGCCTGTAGAGAGGATTTTTTTTTTTGTTCTTCAATGTCCTTAGGGCCATGCAAAAGGGAGTGTGATAATTTAGAAGTTCACAGTAGCTGATGCTGATATAAAACAGCCAATGCTGTTGCTAATGTCTTGCCTTCCTTCCATTCCTTGGTTGGCTTTTCACCTCTTCAATCATTTTGTAACTCTTTCCTGCATTAAGTTATTTCTATTAAACTGCCTGTTATGCTCTTTGTGTTCCTGACTGGACCCAGACAGATATAGTGTATCCAGTTATTTGTCATATTTGTTGACAGTGATTGATGTCAGTGTAAATATGCAAATTGCTTATAATTATTGTAGAATCTTTAAGATCTTTCTGATTCAAATTACAGCATCTCAGATATATGAAAACTAAATTCAAGAACATTTAAGGGGCTCATCCTAGTCATATATCTGAGGAGAGATTAAGCTAGGAATCAGCTCTCCTGACTTCCTATTGAGTATCTTTTTATCTTTACACTAGAGGCCCGGTGCACAAAAATCGTGCACTCAGGGGATGGGGGTCCCTCAGCCTGGCCTGCACCCTCTTGCAGTCCAGGAGCCATCAGTCGGACATCTTTAGCACTGCCGCGGAGGCAGGAGAGGCGCCCGCCACCGCCGCTGGGCTTGCCAACCATGAGCCCGGCTTCTGTTTGAGCAGTGCACTGACCACCGGGGGGCAGCTCCTGCATTGAGTGTCTGCCCCCAGTGGTCAGTGTGGGTCATAGTGACCGGTCATTCTGTTGTTCGGTCGATTTGCATATTAGCCTTTAATTATATAGGATTACTTTATATTTTATAACTATTTCTGCTTATGCTCACAATTCTCCATCAGATACAAATTCACTTATTTTTATGACCAGAAGTAATATAATCCCAAAGTGAGCACCTAGGCAAAATTTTCAAGGTTCAATAATTTATAAATTTTAAGAGAAATTGTCTGCAAGGCACTGCTTTAGTGAACTAAATAATACTCAAGTGAGTTGAAAGAGTTAATTCAGCTTGCAAAAGAGCTTAATTCATTCCCAAGGCATAGCCCATAGGTAGAGAATATGGCTCATTAAATCCCTTTCAAAGACTTCAATAGAGAAGTGTGTTTTTGGATCAGTATTATGTTCCCATGGACTTAACTGAATCACAATTACTCTTGGGAGGAAGCTAGCTTTACTTTTGGGGTGTGGAACTTTTCAAAGATGGATATTGTACCTATGGTCATTCAGAATTCTGTTTAAAAAGTGAACTGAGTTACTATTTTTATAAAAGACGAAGAATTATGTAATGCTTTATTCAATAGTATTTTTGTTTCTTTCCAGCAGCCAATAAAATAGGTCACCCTTCGGTAGGTGTTTTGTTTTGTTTTGCTCTTTGCACCTGCAAACTTCAGCTCGTCAGATTCTCTAATAAAAATATCGTACTTCAGGACACTCTCATAGCAAGTACTTCTCAGAGGTCAGAAACTGCAGCATAAGAAGAAGTTTCCTTCATTAGGTGATTCTTTCCCCAAATTATATACATACTACATCTCATGACAAAGCAAAATGGTGTCTATATGATGTTGGGTAATTGGATGAAATCTCAGAAATTATGATAGTTCTCCCATATAACATATTACAATGATTAGGAGTGAGGACTTGGAATTAGTTTCCTGGACTTAAATCCTGGCTCCACCACTATGGCTACATGCATATTACTTGACGTCTCCAAGTATTAGTTTCGTCATCTATATTCTGAGTAAAAAAGTAGCTTCCTAATTAGAACAGAGATGAGAGGACTAAATTAAATGAAAAATTATATGCTCCCTAGCCAGTTTTGCTCAGTGGATAGAGTGTTGGCCTTTGGACTGAAAGGTCTCAGTTCAATTCTGATCAGGGTGCTTTCGGGGAGGCAACCAATTGATGTGTCTCTCTCACATCAATGTTTCTCTCTTTCTGTCTCTCCCTCTCCCCACTTTCTCTAAAAATCAATGGAAAAGTATCCTCATGTGAGGATTAAAAACAACAACAAAAAAGTATATCTGAAAGTCTGATATTAGTAAGTATTCACTAAATATTAGCTCTAATTATTACATGATTATTTGAAAATATCTGTTATTTTTAAATATTCAAGTAGAAGTTTAAAAATTGTCATTGGCCAACATTATCATAGTAACCTCGTTTTTAAAGGCAAATCTTGCATATCTTAGAGATTGTGAAGTCTTCGTGAACAGAGACACATAAAATATGTCTGCCAGCATCTGTTGACTATGTGTTCAAATTATTTACAAATATTACCTATAGATTATTAAGCACAACATCATTTGTATGATCCCTATGTATCCATGAAATATTTTTCTCTCACTGCTAGCTAGGAGAGTTTCTGATATAGTTCCCCTGACTGGTTTTAAATGGAGTAGACTGGAGATAAGCTTATACTTTTGAAGAGTTTAATAAACCAAGGAGTACATTCACATCCAAATTATTTTCAGCTGTATGACATTTGTGTCCTATGTTCAGTAAAAAGGCAGAACTAATAACAGCATTTTATTATGTGCTCTGGGTCCTCTGCTAAGTTCATAAATTAGAATGGTAAAATGTGTATAGTATGCTGTGATGACCAAAATATATGAGCTACTACCTAAAAATCTCAATGAGCTGTAAAAAAAAACGTGGCCAATGCTCAATTGCTATTCAGTTAAAGAGTCATTGTTTCTGTACAGTGTACACAAGCATATTTTCTTCCTATATTCACCCACAGAGAACATCCATGATTATACCCTCCTTTAATTACAGTCCAGTGCATGCACAATGAGATATTCAGACACCTGGCCAGAAGCTTCAGTTCTTTCCTCTCACTTCTGAAAAGCCACTGGTATAGCATGAGCAGCAAGAAGAGCCTACTAAGGACTAAAGGGAGAAAAATAATGGTAGAGAAATAAGATATTGTTTTCTCACTTGGGCAGCTAAAATATTAAATGTCTGACACCTTTTAAGGCTTATTGTATACTTGTATTTAAAAATAACTTCAGCTCTGGTTAATTAAAAACAAATCATTTTAAGCACACATATACATAATCCAATCATTTTCAAGTTTTGTTTCTTGATGTTTTGCATAATCATCTGAAGAGTCAAACAATGTTTGCTTCATCTATTTTCCTCACAATGAAATTTATTAATATATAATGTACTCTCACTCATTAAACACACTCTGCACATTTTATGTTGGTGTAACATGTAGATAGTTATGTAGAAGTTATCTGTAAAGTATGGTTAAAATATAGTATGAAAATCAAAGTATACTCTTCAAAATTAGTAACATAGTTCATTACTCTAGAGCCGTGGTCGGCAAACTGCGGCTCGCAAGCCACATGCGGCTCTTTGGCCCCTTGAGTGTGGCTCTTCCACAAAATACCACGGCCTGGGCGAGTCTATTTTGAAGAAGTGGCGTTAGAAGAAGTTTAAGTTAAAAAATTTGGCTCTCAAAAGAAATTTCAATCGTTGTACTGTTGATATTTGCCTCTGTTGACTAATGAGTTTGCCGACCACTGGGGATATCTCACCTAGTAATTGGTAGAGTAAATGCTGAGTATATTTATTAGAGGAAGGAAGAGAAGGAGGGAGGAAGGAAGGATGAGTAGATATTTGGCCAGCTGGATGAGGAAAGGAAGAATTTGGAAGAAAGAAGAAGGCCTGTGATATTTGAATAGGAAAAACATAGACTTTGAGTGAGAAATATTTGCTTTAGAGCCCGGATCTTTTTAGCTGTGACCTTAGCTTAGTTCCATACTTGTAAAAAAAAAAAAAAAAAAAAGTGGGGGGAGGTGGGTCAGGGAGGCCCACCTCCCTGTATGTTGAGAATTAAATCCAATAATGTGTGCAAAATGCTTGCTTTGACAATACCTGGAATATAACAGGTGCTCCCTAAATGACAGTTTCTCCTCTTCTGCATAGCTTGGCCTGATTTCACCTTAAAGGCACGTTTCTCAGTGTTTTCAAGTTAGAGTTGAGCAGATGATTTGAAGGTGGGGAATGACACCGTTCCAGCTCTCAGCACATCTCCCTCCTGAGCCACTTCTTTTGGGAGTTTTCCACTAAGCAGGCTCCGTTTTTAACCTCACTCTGAATGAGCTCATCCTTAAAGAAACTTTCCTTCTTGTACTCGACTTTATTCCATCAATAGGAGCGATTGATTTGTGAGGCCCGGTGGGGCAGCCTAGAGGCATAGGATGATACTATCTGAAGATTGCATTGCAATGTAAATAACCTCAGAGAGAAGCCTACGCAATGAACTAAGTAAAATATGTGTTTACCATGCTATATCTTTAGGTTACCTACATGTGAATTTCAAAATTAAAATATTTTTAGCGTTTCTTGTGTGAATAAAAGGAGAATTAAAACAAATCTATTTGAAAGGGAGGAAACATTGAATGTACTCATTAATGGATACAAGATTATTCTCTTTTGACTAGAGAAAAGGAGTTATAGGATACCTGGCAGGAAGAGACAAACAGTGTCCCTTGACAAAGGAAAAGAAAGATCCTAACATCACTGACATTATGGAGGAGAAGTCACATTATGACTAAAAACAGGAGAAGATGAATTAAAATGTACTGCCTGGGAGAAGGCTCGCGGTGGGAGATGGATGGGCACTGGTTAATATTTCTAATACTTTAAGGGGAAGAGTACAGAATGATAATTACCAAATTGTAATGAAGCCATGTTTTCCTGAAACAGAACTCTTTTCTTCAAAATTATAAATATTCTTCTCTTGTTTTCTCTCTAATAAACAAAATGAACTCTTTGCTTGAAAATATAAATGACTTCATTCTGTGCTTGTGGAGAATAATATACTAGGTACACAGTGTTCAGTGACTTTTGCATTTTTTTTCTCTTTCATGTGGCTGTCAAATCTGCTGTGAGAATATAGCAGATTTTATTATGCTTACATTTAATATAGCATGGGATGATTTACATTAATTTAGGAAGTTTTAATGTTTATGGAAAGTAAGCATTACATATGCTTACCCTTTTCTTAGAGTTGAAACAGGAAAGTAAGTGAATCAACAACTGACTTCATGTAATTTTCCAATAAATAGAGCATTATTCAGAGTTCAGAATGCATGATAAACCACAACTCCCCAAATACTGAATAGGGAGTTTAAGCTTAAGACTGAAAAATGAAATAAAATAAAATAAAAGGCAAGAATATGCATTTGAGAGGATACCATAAAGATTTTATTAGAAATTATGTTTCATGGAAACCAGTAGAAATTATGTTTCATGGAAAACATAATTTTACTTAATCAGAAACTTTCTGCCAGGTTTTGCCAATTTATTGCACCAAGAAAAGTTAATGTTTATATTGACATAGAGTTATAGTTTCTTTCGTGTCATTACAACAACACATAGTGTGGCCAAGAGCATCCACCCTTACAGCAACAACACATAGTGTGGCCAAGAGCATCCCACCCTTACAGCAACAACACATAGTGTGGCCAAGAGCATCTCCACCCTTGCAGCATAGCCTGCCTTGTCTGCTTCTCCTCTTACAGCTACCTCATTCTTGGAAACCCAGCTCAGACCTCATGCTACAATCTTCTTGAATTCCCATTGTTCCTCTGATTCAGCAGATATTTATTTAGAACCTGCTATTCCAGATACTTGGAATAAGGGCTGGACTTAACACCTGGTATGTACGTCTTGACAAGAACCTATCTTCTAATGGACAAGTAAGCAAGTAAATAAACAGGAGTGTACGATCCGTGCAGTAATCAGACTGTGATAAATTCCAAAGAATCTACTCCATTTTGAGACAGGTCATGGTACGATAATAAACCTTGACTAATTAGTTCACTTAAACAGCTTCCTCAGCTGTAAACATTGTGCTATTTTAAGTAAATATGTAGACTCATTCCACCAGCCTTTCTTCTCTTCTATAATGAAGTTGACACTAGGTTATTTACATGTATGCTATAAAAAGTACTTTATATAAAACCGCCCCTTCTTGGAACATACTGCTTTGTTGTTGTTTTTTTCCTATTAAGAGTATCTGGGGATCCATATGTAACTGTAGAAAATTGCTGTTGGAAAACTGTGAGTATCCCTCACAATATATAATAACTCGACTTTCTGTTCAAGAGATTTTCCTCCTATCTCTGACTATTAATATAGGACCCGAAAGCTTTGGCAGCATTGCATCATTTGATATAAAAAAGGGAACCTGGCTTAAACTGGGAAAGGAACAGATGGCAAAGTGTATTCCACGCACACACATGTAGGTTTTTTTGCTGTGGAAGCTGCTTCTCCTTTTAAATCAGTTCAGTGTGTTCTAAGGCAGCTACTATTTCTGAAAGCATTGAACATGCAGGGCAAAAGTTTCTAAGTATGGACCAGCAAGAGGCAGGAAGGAAATGATGCATGCTAAACATCCTGGAAAAACGAGGAGGCTACAGTAGATGGTTGCAAAAATCCCACAGTCATATTTTAAAAAGTAAAAAAAGAATCGTATGAAATTATTTTAATACACAATACTTATTAAATTCAATGTATTAAAATATTATTTTGACAGGTAATCAATGTAAAATTACTGAGGGTTTTTTTAAATCCCTTCCATCTCTGACACCCTGTGATTCTGTCTTCTTCACTTGCAAATGGTATCAGAACCTCATTGCAATGCTTTACTTTTCTCATTCCTTTTTGCCACTGATTTTATACATTTGGACCTACTTATCAAACCTCATCCATGCTCTGTGCAAGGTCTGCCGCTCTCTCTTGCTCTTGAGCTGTCACAATGTTGGACCTCCACCCTAATGACCCAAATGGCTCCCATTCTCAGGATAATTCAAGGCATCCTAACCCTAAGTAACCATCCTATGACCATCTGTTTGCTTTCTGCTTTCTGAACGTGACTCTCTTAAAAAGTAGAGATATTTTGAAGGTTTACTGTTTAAGTTAATATAAGTTGTTTGTATTTTAGTAACAGAAGCACTTGAAAATAGGACTTTGGGGGATAAAAGGTGGACATTAATGGTCACTCCCGGTTTCCTGGTGCCAATAAGAAGGTTGACTATAAAAATTGGTGATTATGTGAAACTCCTTTATTTGCTTTTGTAAATGCTGATCAGTCCTAGATCCCACCTTCTTCTAATAAGCTTCTCCCACACACACACACCCGTTTCCAGTGTGGCTATAAGTAAAGAGTCTCAATGAAATTAAGAGTATAAAAAGTAAGAATCAATCAATGATAGAGTGAGGATTCAAGATACGTAATAAAACTGGAAGCCAAAATACAGCAGCGGATGCAAAGACGAGAAGACAGCTGGAGTAATTCCAAATGGCACGGGTTAGGCAGCAGCACAGGTCAAAGATCTCAGGAGAAGCCTGAACCCAGAGTGTAGATAAAAATCAAAGGCCCCCAGGAGGCCATGAATGTGAAGTAGATAAGGAATCTGTCAGCAGACCTGAGTACTGAAGCCTGCAGGATCCTGAGTGCTTGTTGACTAGATGAAACGGAGGTTGTAATAATATAAGAAGCCGAGGGCAGTAGGTCAGGACAAGGAGCAGGAAGAGATGAGGTCTGAGGTAAGGAAAACAGTACAACAAAGCAGAAGGTCAAGAAGGTAGCAGACAGGAGCATGTAGAAAACACAGCAGTGTGGCAAACATATGTCTCACCAAAGAACCTTTTTATATATTTCCTAACTGTAGCAGGAGATAGATCAATTTAGCAGAGCTAACACACAACCTGGAGGCGGCTAATGATTGTGTTAGGAAACTAGGAAGTTCACTTGGTTGTAATGGGAACTATCAGAAATGAGGATTATTGGGCAATTTTGCTGGGCAAACACAAAAATAAATAGGATAAAGTAGGTAGTGAGAGGGAGCTATATATCTGTGCTAGGCTTCCTACCTGTATTCGTTTGTTTAACCATTCTTGCAATAAATTTGAGAAATCGACAGTAATCTTCGATAAATGAAACAACTGAGTACAATTAAATGAATGGCTCATGGTCAAACAACTGATCACGTACTCAGATTAAAATACACATATTGACAGTGTTGCATAAAACCCAATTGTCCAGTGTTATGCTTTACATTAAAACCGTGTGCCATCTGGAAAATGAAATTTCAATGATTTCATACTTATGGCCAAAATAAGATTTTGGCAGTGGTGTAAATACAGGGACCTCAATAGTGGGGAAAAAAAAAAAAAGTATGTGTGTAATGTTAAGACAAAAGTCCAGAGATGCTAACTTGCAAACATAGGAGGATATTTTCTTGGGCTGCATTTTATAAAATCTGATTTTCTCTGAGGAATTTTATTTCCTCAACCTATTACATGAAATTAATAATAGTAATACATACTCAGCAGCCACTCCATGTATAGTAAATGTTTGGTATGCTAAATATTTATAGGCATAATCATATCTATAATAAGAAAAGGGTAATATGCTAATTAGACTGGACATCCTGCTACATATCCTTCCTTCTGGACAAAGCCCCAGCGGGTGGAGGCCGAGGCTATGGCAGTGACAGGTGGGGGCCGCAGCAGAGGCAGTAGAGTCCCCAGCTGTGACGGCAGAGGGCAGGGGCCAGGGCTAAGGCCCTTGCACAAATTTCCTGCATCGGGTCTCTAGTTATACAGATAAGTTTCATAGGAACAGTATAAGGTGGTTACTCTTATTATCATCATTGTAATAGGTGTACGGGTTAATAATGTGGATTTTATAATCAAAGAAAACATGATAATTTCAAGAAAAACATTAAAAGTTCTTTATTCAAAGTAATGTCCATCACTAGCTATTTCCCCATCTTTCAGGTAATTTGTGGATACCGTCCCAATAGAACTTTTCTTGTTTTGAGGCAAACCATTCAGAGACCCAATTTTCAGAACAAGTGGTAATCTGAAGGAGCAAGGTCTGGTGAATACAGTGGGTGGGTTAATACTTCCAGGCAAGATCTTTTAATATGTCTTTAACTGTTTTTGAAGTGTGTGATGGTGCGTTATCCTGAAGCAAAATTACTTTGCTGTGTCTTCTGGAACATTCTGGTCATTTTACTAACAAAGCGTGGTTCAAATTGATTATTTGTTGTCGGTAGCGATCAGTATTAACCGTTTCACCTGGTTTTAGAAGCTCATAATACACCACACCTTCCTGATCCCATCAAACGCAGAGCATTGTCTTCTTTCCGAAGCAATTTGGACTTGCAGTTGATGTTGATGGTTGACCTGGATCAACCTAGTGATTTTGTGCTTTTGGGATTCTCAAAATAAATCCACTTTTCATCGCCAGTCACAATTCAATGCAAAAAAGACTTTCTTTCGTGCCATTGAAGCAATGTTTTGCTGATGACTTTTCTGTTTTCCATTTGTCTTTCCTTCAGTTGATGTGGCACCCATTTTCTTTCCTTTCCCATTGATTGTAAATGATCAGAAATTATTTGCTGAGCAACGTTTAATCTTCCTGCAAGTTGTTTTTGAGTTTGACACACATCTTCATCCAGTAATGCTTGTAATTGTTGGTCTTCAAACTTTTTCGGTTGACCTGGACGTTCTTTGTCTTTCACATCGAAATCATCACTTTTAAAGCGTTTAAACCAGCGTTCACAAGTATCTTGAGATGGAGCATGTTCACCATCAGCTTCCTGAAGTACACGGTAACTTTTTCTTCAAAATAAAGTGATGAATTAAAACTTCCCGCAAATGCTCTTTTTTTTTTTTTAGCACAAAATTCGACATTTTTAAGTGTAAAAATATCTATGATGTGAATACCTTCAGAAAAGTTGACATGAAGTTTTGAAGCTTGCTGTCAATACAACAAAATAGCATACAGATCAAATCACATATATATCAACATATGTGCAACTCCATCTATTGAAAAAAATCTACATTATTAACTGGTGCACCTAGTATTTTATAGACGAGGGACCTAAGATACAGAGAGTTTAGAACATTAGCCCAGGGCCATGTACTTATTAAAAATTTGGAGCAAGGCCCTGGCCAGTGTGTTCAGTGGTTAGTGTCAGCCCACCCACAGAAGGGCCTTGGGTTCTATTCCTGGTCAAGATCATGTACCTGGGTTGCAGGTTCAATCCCCAGCCCCTGTGGGGGTGAGTACAAGAGAAAGCCAAGTTCTCCTCTCTCTCTCTCTCTCTCTCTCTCTCTCTCTGTCTCTCTCTCCTTCCCTCCTCTCCCTCCCTTCTACTCTCTCTAAAAATCAATGGAAAAAGTATCCTTGGTTGAGGATTAACAACAAAAATTAGATAAAGGATTCGCACATGAGTGCTACTCCTTCATGTTTGTAGTCCTCAGACATTCTAATTTTATGTTCACAAAATAATATATTTAACTTACATGTGTTATAGGTGGCTATATTCAAACTGCTGCTGTCATAAAATTATTTCCTTAAACACATTATTCTGCCTAAACATTGTTATTTGTTATACATCATAGCAAATTCTGTTTGAGTAGTAAAACACCCATGGCAACAAAATGTCCATGACAGTTAATATTGAGTTACAAATTTTCATGTATATTTGATCAGTTTATCAACTATACAATATTCTAGTTTGTTTTTCATTGAGCATGAAAACAGATTTTTCTTTTTTATTTAAGTTATTGGGGGTGAAATTGGTTCACAAGACCATACAGGTTTCAAGTGTACAACTCAAGAAAACCTCATCAGCACTGCATCATCCACTCCCCGCCCAAAGCAAAGGCTCTTCCATCTATTACAGTGGTCGGCAAACTCATTAGTCAACAGAGCCAAATATCAACAGCACAACGATTGAAATTTCTTTTGAGAGTCAAATTATTTAAACTTAAACTTCTTCTAATGCCACTTCTTCAAAATAGACTCGGCCAGGCCATGGTATTTTGTGGAAGAGCCACACTCAAGGGACCAAAGAGCCGCATGTGGCTCACGAGCCGCAGTTTACCGACCACGGATCTATTACATGCCGGTTGGAGTGGTGTTTTGAGACTACTACAGTTTTTGTGGTATTTCCACTTTTAAATAAGGTGGGAGTTTAGTTAAATTATCTTGCTTTTAATATAGAAATATTATCCATAATAACAGCATATACTTGTTCATCTTCACTAATTGAGTGGGGACTATTAATTGTTCTCTACATGTAGTAATCCATCATATCTTTTCAGATAAATGGTGCATATTTGATTAAATATGTTTTTCGCTGGTACAAACCATTGTACTGTTACAAACCAATAACATCTATATTTAGATCTACTTTGTTTTCTGAGAAACATTGAAGCATTTTGCGACAACTTCTGATACACTTTGACCTTTCTCATTCTGATTTTCAAGGTCATGTACTTAGAAGAATCAATTTAGGGCACTTTGAAACAGCATTTAGTAAAGGTACACAGAGTTTACAATATTATTTTTATTTGGAAATGTCATTTTCTCCAAATCCTGAAACAATTTTCAGTGTTGGGCTATAATGTAACATTTCCTCAGATTTCTTAGTGAAGTATAAGAAACATGTTGAAGATAAAATGCAAAGATATAATTGTGTTTTAACAAGCAAGCCTAAAAACATTATGGATAACTGAGAAAACAATTACATAAAACAATACAATATAAAAATATCACTTATGTATGTACTTTAGCATATTTATCTAAAATCACTAATGAGGCCATCTACAAAGCTATTTATGATGGTTTATGATATGTGCAGAAAAATTACTTGATCATTAGCAAAATCCAGCTGCTAGAACACTTTTGTATAACACATCAAATTAAAGAAAGCTGTTATTTCGTAGCTTAATGTAGTTCATATTTCATAAATTACCAATATATTAATACTTAAAATATTAAGTCCTTGAATTTAGAAAAAGAGAGGGAACCACTGCCTCATACAATTTTAAATATTTTCCCAATATTGACTTGGCATATGATAGATTACAGAAAATTACAAGTATATCTTGAGATATGATACAATTGTTTCTTAACACACATAAAAAGGGAACTAGCTTCTTTTATAAACAATTTAATGAAAATAAATATTTCTTATACAACAGCACAGACTAGTGGCCATGTGTTTAAAGCAAATGTTTGCCTTATTGTGGGATATGTTATTTCAGGTAGTCATGTGTATGTATTATGAAGTCTCATTAAATAAACTACATATTTAAATAGTAATTATAATACCATATAGTTTAATGGAGCTTAAGAGTACATTATCCAAATCTTTTTTAATCATTCTATTCTTCAAATTGCCTAGAAATTGTTCTTAAAATGATAGATGAAAAAATATAAACATATATGCTCTCAGAGGTAATAAACTTAAGAATAACTAGTTATTGAAATGAATATTTCTCTGATCTATATTTTTTGTTTTACGCTTACCTGGTAATTAGTCCTCTATAAGCAAGACTGTATTCATTTAGGATATTGACATTAATAATACTGTAGTCACTCTTCATAAATGCTAACTCACTTGTCCCAAGACTCGCCATTTACATGAATTCATTGAATAATATGGTGTTCATCTAATATTTAAACATTATCTTCTTAATTATAAGTGTTTTACCAGTTATTAAAATGTTATTCCAAATTCTTTTTTTTTAATTTCTAAAATTTCTTCACAAATTTGTCTTTAGCTAAATAAAAGGATGCTTCTTGGGCCAAAGAAAAGTAATGCATAGTTTCTGAACTGTCTCCTAATAATGTGTGTAGAAGAAAAGGATGAGAAAATTATTTCAAATACCTAATTTTTATCTCTAAATCTTGATAAATTTACTACTTTCCCCCGAATACATACTTAGACCATCCTGAATTGATAGTATCAACCATCTGGAATGGTACAGAAAGAGATAGGAACCTTCACATTAAGATCTGAAGCAGATTTTGGAACATAATTATTAGTTGGCTGTTACTGAATTGTCTCAGATTGATAGCAAAAAGGGAGATAGAATATTGAATAGCCACAAATAATCAGTATAGTGGATAATAAGCCTGAGGTAATTTAAAATCCTGTCTATTCCTTTAATGGCATAAAACCTTTCCTAAAATATCTGAAAGGTTGCCCAGCTAGCATGGCTCAGTGGTTACGCATCGACCTATAACCAGGAGGTCATGGTTTGATTCTGGTCACAGCATATGCCCAGGTTGTGGACTCCATCCCCAGTGGGGGACACACAGGAGGCAGCCAATCAATGATTCTCTCTCATCATTGATTTTTCTATCTTCTCTCCCTCTCCCTTCCTCTCTGAAATCCATAAAAATATTTTTAAAAATATCTGAAAGGTTTACATTGGCCTGTGATTTAAAAAAATAATAATTTGAATTCCAGTTCTAGCTCTATTATTTAGTAGCTTTACAAACTTTGAGAAAACTTGTTATTCTTCTAAGCTTTAATTTATTTTTTAATCTATAAATTGAGTATTAATGATCTAACAGACTGATGGACAAATGAGATTACATTTTTGAACATTGAGAAGTGCAAAACAAGAGCAAATTATTTTAGTATTCCAATAATAGATTCTCAGTCTGTATTTGTGGCTATTTTGGTTTGTTTAGTTATTTATATAACCATTCTTTAAACATCACTCTCTAATCTCTTCTATATGGAAAGTTCATAACTATTAATCAAGGGTGATTCTATTTGTATAGCTGAAAACATATTGTCCTTGCATGTAGAACTAACACAGTGAGTTAAAACAAACACTTCATTATTGTACTTTTTTTTTGTTTTTAAATACAAAGGAAAAGTTTAGTAGCATAGTTTACATTTTCTAAAGTTTGATGACATTATGTCTTCTTTATTTTTCAATCAAAAAGTGTTATTTTAAGAAAACACTCTTAGACACTGTTCTCTTATCCCTGTTAAAATATATGCACAAACACCATTATAGCAAAAATATCCATTCCATAGTATCACAATTTTGATGCGTTGTAGATATTTTCAACAGTAGATGGAGGCTGTTGAATAAGAAAGAAGGATCCCTAGTACCTTCCATTACGTTTCTGGTGACCCCTGTTTATTATTAAGGACCATCTGAAAGAGAGAAGTAGGCTTAAATATTTGTTGCAAATTCTGTATTCATGTCACTGTGATTGATATGAAGCTTCAGAAATAACTAGTCATCAAAGGAGGAGAGTAAATTTAAGTCACTATTGTCTTGGCTTATCAAAATACTTGTTTTGGAACTGCCATCCACTATGCACACTCACTCAACAATTGAACTTTTGCCCTACCTAAGAGTAAGCAGCCTTTGGATTTGTGCAGATGTGAGCAGGTAGATCCTGTGTTCCTTACCTAGAATGTCTCCCCAGAAACATTGCGGGTTGTCTTATATCTCTATGCCATGTTGATCTTGAGGTGAGAACCATCTGCTCACCTTATTTTTGCATCATAAGCTAATTTGAATTGCAGATCTAGGCTATGAAACATCAAGGAAAAATGTACACATGCACTTCACATAAAATTTTACAGACATTTTTAGAAAGCTCACAGGAACCCTGAGGTTAACTCTCGCATCCCATAAAAATTATCTGAGAGAAATTAAAACCCCAGTCCCAGTTGGTGATGGCCAAGCTCTGTTTTATGCAATATTTTCCATGGATAAATGAAAGAAAGAATGAATTTTATGGTTGGAATATAAACATTGCTTTCCTTCCTAAACTGAATCTTGATTTCCAGGTAAAGCAAATCCCAAGTGCTGTGAGTCACTGAGGGTGAGTGAAAAGCATGCTTTGGTTTTATGTGTAAATGGCAGCTTAGTGTACAGAAGGAATCTGATGTCCAGCCCTAATAGAGAGACAGGGGAGAAATTCTTATTTTCTTTAATCTATAACCAGGAAATAGTAGAGCTTTTTGATGTCTTAGTGATTCCCATCTCCTGCCCTCTTTTTTACAGATGAAAAACTAACTGAAACCCAGAAATAGTTAAGAAATGGCCGCATTTGGTTTGTGCCCAAACGGATTAGAATTAAAATATTCTCAGTCCAAACTCAGTGTTGTTGTTTTTCTTCCTGACTCTTAGGGTAAACTCTTCAACTCTTCACATATTATGGGGATTGAAAGACATTATCAGGAATACATTTGTATTAGGTAAAGCGATGAACTCTTGGAAATGTTATGTTTCTTGTTTGCAGTAAAATACTGTGAATATTTTTAAAGTGCTGGGTGGTAACCTGTTCTTTCGATTTCCTTGAATGAGATTGGGTAAGTGAGAGGAACAGTGTCCTCAGGGTTAGGGCCAAGGTAGGCATACCCAGGCAGCCCTCTGCCTCCCTGTTCTCAAGATCTCCCTCATCAGACTTGTTCTCTACTGGTTCTCAGGTCTCTGTATTTTACTTTCTACAAACAGGACCATCTTTGTCAGTTCTATACTAATACTAATACTAATCAATACTAATGTATGAGTAACGCTGCTAATAGCCCTTCCCGGTTACCTTTCCTAAGGGTAACTGCATCTTACTGAGTAAGGAAGCCTGCATAAGGCAGCAGGTAAGAGCGGATTCGGATTCTACCCTAAAGCAGGAACAGTAGCATGTTGGGTTCTCAGAAAATGGTCTGGATAAATGGCTTCCTCCTCTGCACTCTATCTGGCTGCTTTTAACTAACTTGGCAACCTATGGTTTTTAATAGATTCCATGTAATTGATTGATTTACTTTGAGGATGGATCTCCGAGTCTTCCACCTCCCCACGCCCCTTTATGCTGATTCTTCAGAACTGAATCAGGCAGAAGCGGAATAAACTTTCAATAACACATACAGAAGTGACCCCTGTAGCAGCTGAACAGGTGAAAGGGGGGTTAAATCCATTCCGGCTTTTATATGCCTTCAGGGCCTGATTTGCTGCTGTTGAAATCTCTGGGAAAAAGCAGTCAGAAGTTTAAGCATTTTGCTACCTCTGCTGCTGTGTTCCCATGGGGGCAGTGCCCTATTTCTTACCATTATTCATAGTCGTTCTGCCTCTAAATAGCAATACTTCTGAGGATGATTGTGCAGTACAGCGGATGCTGTTTTGCTTGAGCTGGGAAGACATTCCAGAAACGCTGTCACTAAAGATACGCTTCTACGAAGGATGCTATTTTGCCATGAGCAGATGAGATCATACATTATATTTAGGCATCATCGGGAAGGCAACTGCTAATGGGTTACAGTCTGGTTCTAAACTTTATATTTTATTTAAATTACATTGGCTTTAAAAAACAGCAACTCTTCTTCTTCTTTTTTTTTTTTTTTTTTTGTAGATGATAAAAACATGTTCAAGTGCATTTGATTATCCAAAAAAAAAGTTTGATAAGATTAAACCAATTCGTGGCATTTTCATCAGTGATACCCAGATTGCTGAGATTTTTAAAACTATGATTCACGCTCCTATGGGAGCTTTAGTCCTAGAGAACCTCAACTATAACAGGACCATTGGGAATTCGTTTTGCCCTTTCCTTGCCCATCAATTTTATATATCATTAAAAAATTGGCTTCAAATATAATGCGCTTATTTTCACAGACATTTTAGGTCTCTAAAAAGTGGGATATTGAGCTACTGAGGAAACGGTTTTCTATCGATAAGATCCAACAACCTGGTTAAGTCTGACTTTCCTAGAATTCAATTCTATTGAATTTCACATTTTTATTTATTTTATTTCTAGCACATTCAAAGTTAAACCTGGAAACTTTTCAATGATATTGTGTCAGTCTTTCACATAATTTTAAACCATCTCAGGATATAATTCTGTATTTCTTAAACTGTAACTTTTGTGTGGGGGAGTGAAAAAATAGATCTAATTTATAATAGTTACTTTTAAAAGCTATTTACTTTCACTAGGGGCATAATGTGTTTTTGTTAGCTGTTTAAATATATTTTTCTTCTAGAGAAAGCATGAGCTTTTTTATGAAAATACTACATACTTTTCCATTCTTGTTTTTCAAAAACATTGAAATGCATTTACTTAAAAAAAAACAATTTTAAATGCATCACTCTCTTTGAAACAACAAATAAAAATGGTGAAAGAAAAACAATCTCACCCACATTACAGTAAATTTGGTTAGCAGGAAGATGGAGTTTTACAGTAATAGCTTTTAAGCAGATTATCTAATTTTAAAATAGTGCATATTGCACTCTATGTGAAACTGAGATGGAAGAGTACATTTCAATTTGTGCAAATGCCTTTACCAGTGAGGTTTATGAGTGCTCAATTTAATTTTGCATTTAATACCTTTTGGCTCAATTATTTCTTCTTTTATTCTTTATCTTATTTTTTTAAATCTCATTTTGCAAAGAATATTTCCTTGTGAGGGAAGAAAATGTTTAAGTCATCTTAGTGTATGACCACAGACTTGGAAAGAAGTTAACTATGTGAGCCCCATAAGCAAGCCTGTAGAAACCGATTTGTAGGCTCTGGTTGCTAGGCAGCTTGCCGCTGATTCTCCAAACAGCCCTGGACAGTTGCTAAATTGAGAGGCTCACTAATGCTTATTTGGGAAAAGCAAGGGTGGGTAAGCAGTGATTGCATCCCACATTCAGGGTAGTGGCAATTAGGTTGCAGTGATTTGGCTGCCTGGATAATTGGAATTCTCAGTATGTGGCTTGGGCAGATGCACATCTGTTCCTAGGAATCGCTATTAGATGTATCTAAAGTGTTTTGACCAATTGTTGAAAGGTTGGGTGACTATTTATCCAAAGGTACATCCAGCATGCATAAAAATGGTGTGTGTGTTCCTAATTCAATGACATCAGACTTGCAACAAAATGAGAATAAATTCCCGCTCTTTGGTCAGAAACATTCCACTAGTCCATTCATTTTTATCAAGTTTTCGAACCAAAAATGGTTGTTCATCTCATTTTTTCCTCTAGTTTGAGCTTAGTTTTCTGGACAGAATTTTTTTTTTTCAATAACTGTGGTTGCTGTTGTCATCCACTATTTCTATTTCAATTATATCCTTAGTTTGAAACAAAGCCATTCACTATTGAAAACAATATATATCCCTTCATGATTCTGATCCAGTGCACATTATCTAAAGGCAATTTAAGGGAATGGCTTTACAACTTCTGATTTTTTTCCTTAGAAATTATAATAATTCAAATTGTGAAGCTCAAATTTTAAATCGCAAATGTCTCATATTCTTTGTTCTTCAGGCATAATATTTTGTTGATTGTCCACATTTTGTCCTCTCTCTAATTCACATGATGATACCAAAGCAATTTTATCCAATTAGAGAAAATTGTCCTAATTAGAAAGATGGAGCAGAGAAATATCTTAAAATTCTTTCAGTAATATCTGCCCCCTTCTATCCTCCCCCCCCCACCCCCAGATAATAAAACTGAGAACATAGTAGCTCAGTGACTTTTCTTAGAACATGTAGAAATGGCATTTTAATTCAGGAGTTGTAGTTGTGTGTTCTTTATGTGATAAAAATTTCCTTCAGCTGGAAATTAAAATAAAATATTCTTGAATTCATGATAGCAATATGGCTTACTTGTGGGACTCTCTTCAATTTTCAAATGCCACTTCAATTTAATTTCAGTAAAAACCTATACCGATGCTAGAGACTGGTAAATGTTGCATTTTGGAAGCCAAGACTCATATAAACTCTTCTTTCTCATAACTTATGAAAATATTTGGCTATGGGGCCATGGGCAATTTGCATGTCTTGGAGTTTACATGAGAGAAAAATCATGGTTTTAAAATTAATTTTCTGTGGGTGCAAATGAGAACATTAAGTTGTCAACATATCAACAGAGTGGTGATTTTTATTTCATAGTTTTTATCAATTTTCAACTTTAGACAATTCCATTCTATTTTTGATGATGGAAACTTTCCCCCTTATCTTAGGAAACTGAGCTGTAAAGATGGGAAGTGTTTCGTGCTCATCATACTTACGCACGTGCCTTTTTTATATAAAGCCAATGAAAAAAAACAAGGTCAACTTCTTTTACAGTCATACAAATTTCCTCGCATACATAGACTAATCATAAAATATAGCAAAATACTGGGTTTTGACTCAAGACACAAAGAACCATGATTATTAAAATAATTGAGGTGAGAATTAAAGATCTAAATTAAAGTCAGACACATAGGAATAGAGAAGAGGAAATGGATACAATAAATATCGTGTACCCTTTAATTTAGAGAACTGAGTGACTACAGTTCCTTGAGGCAAATAAAAGAGAAATTTAGACTGACTCTAAAGAGTCTGATGTGTGCAACTGGGCAAATACCTTTGAAGGTATGATGGTTAACTGGATAGGCAGTGTGTTCAGATCCCAGCTCTAATTTGTATTAGTTGTGTGAATTCAGGCAAATTAGTTTCTTCATCTTTAAAATGGTAATAGTATGAATACCTTACTTATGAAGTTGTAGAGTACCTAAGTAAGATATTACAAGCATCAGGTTCAGAGTAAATACATGATAAATGTTATCTATTAATATTGTTCACTGAGATAGAGGATGCAGGAACAGATTGATGGAAGAAAGGTGATTGAACATTTTCACAAGTTGAATTGGGGGTGTCCTTGGGACATTCATTTATAAATGGCTAATAGTAAGTGTTATGTGTATACATTTGGGACTTATCAGTAATAAGCTATTTTTGAAATGATGGCTATGTATGAAGCCGTTGTGACAGATGATACAGAAAGAGGTGGTCAAAGTGGCAAAGATGAAGTCCATGAGACACATGATCAATTAATTAAGAAGAAATAACTAGAGCAAGAGGAACAAAATTAGAGAAAAGCAACGTCATGGAAGTTCAAAGAGAAGTTTCAGATGGTAACAGTAGTCAACAGAACCAAATATTAAATAAGAGGTAAAATAACTGAAATTTAAATTTGTGTTGGCATTGTCAAAATGGAGGTCATTGGCAACTCCTGGGACAGCAGTGTCAGTGTAGGGATCTCTAAGAAAGTATATACTCTGTGATGAAAGGTTTGGAAGTAGTTAGTGAAGTAAATAACTTTTTTCTTTGAGAGGGCATGACTGAGAAGGGGAGATTGGAGAAAAGTAATAGCTATACAGGATGCAAAGCTTAGAAGGGTTTTGTTTGTTTTTCCTTCTCTTCTCTTTTCTATTATTTTCAGATGATATATTTGAGCTGTCTTTCAAGTTTTCCTTATAGAGTTATTTTCTTGATACCACAATTGCAGTTTGACAAAACAAAATACCTTGTAGCATGTAAGATAAATGACATACTTTTCAACAAAATGTAGATCATTGCTCTCTCAAAAATTAGTCTGTTTCCATGGGAAATTTGTCTTGATTAAACCATCTATTAAGTGTATAGTGAATATCTGTTTTCTATTTCAAAAATAATTTGAGCACTTTGTTGAATCCTTGTCACTTTTTTTAAGTGTGTGTGTGTGTGTGTGTGTGTGTGTGTGTGTGAGAGAGTGAGAGAGAGAGAGAGAGAGAGAGAGAGAGAGAGAGAATGTGTGTGTGTGTGTGTGGTGTGTTCTGCTGCTATTTGATATCTAAGTGGTCAACTCACATTTTATGGTGGACTTTTGTATGGTTTGATGCTTAAAGGTGATCAAATTGGTATTCAATAGGCAAAAGGGCCTTAGTATATTTAGCCACCCTTATCAGTCAGAAACATCACTAACATGGTGGGGATACTTTAGTCAACATATATCTGTCAACAAGCTACCATTTGTGTGCCTCAAATATCAATGAGAAAAGGATGCAAATAGGCCTTAGAAAGCAGAGATACTGCTAATGTTTGCACATGGTTGGCCCTCTCCTGCCTTGGTTCTTATCAAAAGAATTAGCGAATTAGTATGTCTTTTTGAAATATCTAATGCTGGATGTTGTTTGGAAGATAAGCACTGTGAGTAGCAGTGGGTGCGTTGCCAGCTGCCAAGTTTGAATCTCTAACAGTGAAGCTTATTTTAGATTTACTGGCTAGCAATAATCTAAAGTGATCATTGATAAAGCATATTTCATCCTGTGATTTAGACGGGTATGCATATATTCCTAAGCACAAGCAAATGAGGATATAGGTATTCTGGTTCTTGGACAACATTCTACCCTTAATTATCAGAAGTTTGCTATGTTGGTACTACTTACTCACAAATAATATTCCATCCCAATTGTCTGGAGAAAGTAAACTATTATTATTAAGACAGAAGCCATTAATTAGCATGTTCACTACTAAGGAACTCAAGTTGTCAAGTTGGGCAATGTAAGATTTGAAATGGAGGAAATGGACCCTTGGGTTAGTCTGGAGTTTTCAGTTAGAAGAATAGAGACTGGAGGAAGGCTGGGGTGATGAGGGTCTTGGGTGGAGGGCATAAGAATAGGTTGACCTGGGATCAGCCTGGATAGGGAGTAAAGTAATAGGAGGTTGTTGTAAGACAGATAGAATTTCATTAAGATGTAGGGTTAGTTTTGGCTTAATTTGTGGATTGAGGTCAGTTGTTTGCATTATTATATTTTATGATCTTTTATGAAATCATTACATATTACATGTATCTCTTTTATTATCTGTACCTGTTATTAAGTAATATAAGTTTAATATCTGCTTAAAGATCACAGCATTTAAGTATTTATTATAAATGTAAAAATGTTTTTATAGTAAAACATACTAACTTGTGAATCAACTTTCAGAAAGCTAGAGTAGGAATATTTTCATGCTTAAGTTTTTAATACCACCATGATTAAATATTGTATAGGGAAAAGAGCTGGGTTAGGGAAATGTGAAGTTCAAAGACCTAAAAGTTCAAAATTATACTCAGTTGTTATAGATGCTGTATCTGTTAATGGTAATATAAAAATGTTTCACATGTTCAAGAATAGAGAGTTAAAGGTACAGATCAAATTTTTAAGTATTTCAAATCTTTAATTTCTACAATTTAAATTCCAATGTATTATAGAATATGTTCAATAATGTTGAATGCCCATGTAAATATCTAGAAAAAAAATCTATTTTCTTTTTAAACTCCTAAATATAATCTAGGTAATGTTTCTATAACTTTTGCCTCATTTAAATAAAAGCAGTGATTCTAAGACTGCCTGGGGTTCATTGTAGAAGGGGTGTGAAGTGTAGAATCCTTTAGGAATTGCTATTGGCTTTTTAAAAAATATCAGTTACACATTTGACAATTTATAAAATCTTTTTAATTCCTTCCTATTGCATTCTCTTTCCCTTTATTGAGTACTAGTATATGTGATTTGTAGACATGGGTAGCATATTAGTGTAGTGAGAATAAAAGGCTCTGAGTCATACTGCTTGCATTTAAATTCAATCTCTATCATTTACTAACTAGAAGGCCGAGGGGCAGGAACTCAATTTTTATTTTTGGTCTCAAGTTCCTCATATGAAAAAAAAAGGGAGATCGGATGTAGTTTCTACCTCATTGGTTTGCATTTAATCATGAAAAAAAAATGATCAATATAATGTATGTGAGGTATCTGGCACATAGTAACTACTCAATAAATGTTGTTTTACTTAGGTTCTGAAGAACTTAAGTTCTTTGTAAGTTCAGCAGAGGCTTATTGCAATTTCTTGTAAGATTTTTTAAAGTTTTTCACTAAAGGAGTGTAGAATAAAATAGTTCTGACGTAGTTTTCAGTTAGTCCTGAGATAGAATTGTTTTGGACAGAATAGCAATTCCTTCCTTTCAAAACCAGTTATTTCTGGGTCAGCCAATGGAGATTTTGGCATTCACCATTTCAGACACAGTGTGTAATACCAAGTCTCTCTTTTTAGCTACATAATCAAAGCCCATATCTGTATATCTATATATCTGTATATCTATATGTCTGCATGTCCGCATGCTTGCATGTCTGCATGTCTATATATCTCTATATCTTTTTGTCTCTATATCTATATATCTGTATATATACCTATATATCTATATATATACCTATATATCTATATATCTATTTATACACCTACACACACACACACACACACACGTATATATATATATACATATATCTATCTATATCTATATCTATCTATATAATAAAAGGGTAACATGCTAATTAGACCAGACAGCCTAACGACCTTCCAGACATCATTACAGATGTCCTTCTAGACAAAGCCGCCACAGCAGGGGCCGAGGCAGAGGTGGTTAGGGGAGATCAGGCAGGCAGGCAGATGAGTGGTTAGGAGCCAGTGGTCCCAAATTGGGAGAGGGATGTCTGACTTCCAGTTTAGGCCCGATCCCTGAAGGGTTCCAGACTGTGAGAGGGTGCAGGCTGGGCTTAGGGACCCCCCCCCCCCCCCATGCACAAATTTTGTGCACTGGGCATCTAATATATACACTATATACCTATCTATATAGAGTTTGCTTTACAAAGCAATGTTAATAGGTAGCGTGGGAACTTTCTAGGAAGGGGGAAACATGAAAGTTTGGGTGTTTGTGGAAGGGGCATTTGGATCAGATGTAGGAAATCATGATGAATTATAAATGCTCACTCTTTGTGGTCAGTAAGTGTCAGAGATTTTGCAGATTTATCTTTGGACCTCAGGAGCAAAGGACAATTAAGCATTGATGGGATCACTTGATCCTTGTCACCAATTTAATTCTATGTCATTAAATGTGTGACTTTTAAGTCAAATATTTAATTACATGTGATTTTCCTTTGAGCTGTGCTCATTTGGTAAGTATTCAGGTATTGATGTGTATATTCTCTCTCCTGACACATTAAAGGATTTGATGTACATTGTTTACTACAGCTACAACCTCAGGTATTTTATGTTTATTTTAATTTGAAAGTTGCTGACTCTTCTGGAGTACAGCAGTTGCTTGGATGTGGGACCAGGGCTTTATAGATAGTAGGCATACTTTAATAAGTAATGCTTTCTGAATCTCTGAGAAAACATAGCTGAAGATTGAGTAGTATAATAATTAAAAATTCAAGTGATTTTTATGCAAAAACAGATTTACATAAACATAAATACAAATTATGTTTTAATAAAGTAAATTATCATTTAAGAAAAGTAAATGGAGTTTTGGTTAATGAACATGTTAATGTGCCATAGCATGAACTTTTATATCAGAGAAAAATATATAAATTATATTTATTCTTTAAATATTATGGGTTGTGATACTTTTGCATCAAGGAATTGATATAAAAACCTTTTTGATGATATTATTTCTTAGAATCAATGACCTAATTTTATTCATCTATAAAGTATCAATTATTGCTCTCTTTTTTCATCTCATCAATTGATTTAGATTTGGCATCACCTAATTGGCAAAAGGTGAATTCAAAATGTGTTTCCCATTTTTTTCTTCTCAGGGAAATCTTGAGGGGTTTGATACTTTTCATCCTCCAGCCATCAATCATCTTGTGGGCTCAGGCTACACATTGGTAAGTCTCACTCATTCAAATTGTCCTTTTGGAAGTTCAGTTTAATGAAGTTGGTGATCATAATATGAAATAAGCAGGATTATAGACGCCATTGCTTTGCTAATTATACAATGACTTTTTTAAATAAAAATATCTTTAGGATTTTGTTATTGTGTTTAATTACTCTACTAAAAGAAGAGTGCAAGTGAAATTAAAATTATGTGGAGAATGGAAACTAGTATTTTTCTTAAACATTTCAGGTTGTGGTGGTATTGCTTATAGGCAATTTTTAAGATATTTTATTCATGACCCATAAGCAATAGTTGAATGAGCATCCATGAAGATGCCTGAAGCTTAAATCAAATAAAAGCTAATAAATTATATTAGTTCTGGTAATACATACTACTTATTTTGTATATGGAGATTCAATTTTCAAGTTAAACAATTCTTATGCATTTTTATGGCTTTAAATAAAAATTTTTGCTTCAGCTTAGTTTTTTTCTCTGTTATCTGTAAATAGCATTAGTGTATCCTGGTATCATGCTTATGAACAACACTCCCCTCAATCTCTCTCTCTCTCTCTCTCTCTCTCTCTCTCTCTCTCTCTCTCTCTCTCTGTCTCTCTGTCACACACACACACACACACACACACACACACACACACACACCCCATTACTCATTCATTAGCACATTCATGTCACCAGTAGTTAATTTGAACTTTCCTAAGTTAGAGTTTTTGAAGCACTTCTCACACCCTCACATGCTTTAGTGCTATTATCTTCATATGTTTTTGATGAACATTCCATCATTTAAAAAAGTAATATGTGCTCAGCCTTGGCCAGTGTGGCTCAGTTGGTTGGGCATTGACCCATGCACCAAAAAGTTACTCGTTCAGTAACTGGTTGGGCACATGCGCAGGTCGCAGACTTGATTCCTGGTAGGTGGCTGCAGGAGGCAGCCTATCGATGTTTGGTTGTCACATCAATATGTGGCACATATAAACATTACTTTTAAAAAATATTTTTAAAATTAATATATGCTCAAATATATGTAAATTATTTATCAATTAAGTAAAGTCACTGCTATCCTTATAGATAGATAGAAAAAGAATAGTAAAATTTAAAATGTAGATAATATAAATTTTAAAAGATACAATAACAATATGTATAATAAAAGTTATAGTGGAATTTTGGAAACCACCATTTTAGAAATCTTTTGTTTTCTCTGATTTCTTTTAACTCTCAGAAGTTGTATTGGATACTCAAAAACTCTTAAGAAAACTCATTTTAATTATTAGATTGAATAGATGTACTTACTGCATGTGCAATTTAGCAAGTGTGATTTTAGATAGATAGATAGATGATAGATAGATAGATAGATAGATAGATAGATAGATGTGTTTGTGTGTGTGTATTGTATATACAAATGTATGTATGCGTGTGGTTGATGGGTATGCGATTGGTTGGATTAAGAGTTTAAGGTGGCACCTGGTGATCTTATCTGAATATTCCCCCTCTAGAAAGCATAAGGAGTACAATAATTCTGAGGGATTGTTATAGGGAACCAAGAAGCCAAATTATTAGAAATGACACTTTGTGTTACATGGAATATCTCCAAAGATATCTTGCCAAGTTGCTACCTTGGCAAAAATAGATCCATACCATTCTGGTCACTGCATGCTAGAATCACTCAGTCATACATATGCTTGCCTCTTGTTTTCTCAATAGGGGCCTCAGTGGTGGGTCCCAGGTGTGATACTATGAGGAGAAGCGAGGAAGGCTGAATGGTTTTAGTAAAAATTATTTACCCCAAATTGTTTCTGCCTGTGAGAACCAATAAGCCTGTAAGAATTGTTTTTAAGTGTATCAGGTAACTTCCTTTCACTGTTGAGTACAAACGAGTTCCCCACCCTTAAGCTTTACAATAGGAGCTCTCATTTAACTGGAGCAAAGCCTCAGTTCAATTCTGAAGCCCAACAGGGAGGTGGTGAGATGCTAAATGACAAATTCAGGACTTCCCAGACAAGCTCACTTTCATTAAATCTTTAATATAAAAGCCTTTGCAATTGCTGATTCCACTTATTTGAGGCCTCTTCTAATTCAAGAACCTAATACTCACAGCTAAACCAGTTAGGAATCAATTTAAATGCTGTTATCCTGGAACCCATTCTCCATTTCTTATTTTTAAAAATCTCCTGTCAAATACCTTGCTGAAATACAGATAAACTAGTAGTGCACCTACATCATTCCTTTAATCTGCCAGTCTCATAAGCTCTATCAAATTTTTTTTAAAAAAATATAAGAAGAATGAAGGGATACTTATCTGGCACAACTCAGTGAATCCTT
Source organism: Eptesicus fuscus (assembly GCF_027574615.1). Lineage (NCBI taxonomy): Eukaryota > Metazoa > Chordata > Mammalia > Chiroptera > Vespertilionidae > Eptesicus > Eptesicus fuscus. The sequence goes on from NC_072487.1 coordinate 26,366,353, forward strand.
AATTACTCTTATTTATTATGGTTTTCTTTATAGGTCAACCAACTGATAATTCATTTAAATTTAAGGATATCATGGGGATCAATTTCTATCTCACCAAGTCATAGCACACAAAATCTAGCTTGTCTTAAAACAACAACAACAACAGACGTTATTACCTAGCATTAACCTCTCTGTACTTGGGTCCTAGAACTTGTCCATGATTTTGCTCTAGGCAAAGACAAAGACAAGAAGAGCAATCATTTTTGCTGTTTCATTTTAGATAAAATATTTCCTTCTCTGTGCTTTGTGTAACCATCTACTTAAATGTTTCTGAATTGTCTGCTTTAGGAAAAAAAAATTAGTTTGGTATCTTTCTAGAGCATAGATTTAATATTTAAGCAGCTTTGTACTCAATAAAATACCACAGAATCTAAATGAGAAAGGCAAGAGACTTTTCTTGGGACCATAGGTGCAAGATGCAGTCTACAGATGACGATTTATTGAGTTGTACACTTGAAACCTGAATGATTTTGCAAACCAATGTCACCCCCAAGTGATTGGTTTATCTCTTCACTGAATAAACCATGTGCCATATTCAAGATACAGGGAACCAATGTTTAAACTTTCAATATTTTTCTCAATTGGATTTTATCTGATTGGATGAGATTAACCATGGGAACTCTCTTTCTTAACCATCACCAAGCTATTAATATATTTAATTGTTTTCTTTGCTCTATCTAGTCTTTCCTTTTACAAGATATCTCTCATAAGAGTTAATATTATCCCTATAACCTCTATATGGAAACATAGGAGAATCTCTTTTTACTCTATAACTTTCATGGTTGAACTCATCTACTCTTGTAACTTCAAGGCTGTTTATATCTAATGACATTCAAAGTGATATGTCCTCTTTGGATCTCATTCCTGAGAATCAAATCAGCATATCTATTTGATAACACAGTAATTCCTCCATTTCTCATGTATTAAATTGGAAATCAAAGTGTTTTCCCACAAACCTACTTTTGTCCTTCACAACCCAGTAAATAGAAGTACCTTCCATCTAGTTTCCCAAAAAGATATCTAGGAAATATGGTAGATTCCTTTCTTACCTTCTCACCTCTCTTATTATATCACTTATGAAGATTTGTCAAGTATACCTCTGGACAAAGAGGCAATAGTACATGAAGTAAGAAAAACTACATATGTATAATAGTAAGAACAAACACCATAGTATTTTATCATTTAGTTCATTGTATTTTTACTATAAACTACAATCCAGTTTCATTTTATTTAGATTTTTTAACCCATAAAATATATGCATGCATATTTGTAGAATTGTATCATTTTCCAATAATCCTGGCAAATTTAATGTTCCCAAATCTGTATTGTGTGGTAATATTAGTAAGGGAACAAACAAACAAAATCCTGTACCATATATCACATAACAAATGCTTTCACATTAGTGATCAAACATACACATTCTTCTTTAAATCTTTTAAATTTAATAGAAGATATTACATACACTGACTGAGTAATAACTACGTTTTAATGCTCTTGTACACAAACTCAGAATGGCCAAAATATTGTTTGAAGATGCATATAGGTATCCCCCCCCACACACACATTACTGGGCTATATTTGTGAACAAGGGGATTGTTGTCCTGACAAGTTGGAGAATAACATATCTCATCCATCTCTTTCTACCCCCAAATTTAATGCTTATACTTTTAGCTCAACTATTTTGAACATCATAATGAAGATTTCATCTATTTACTCAATGTTTCCTGTATATTACTGGAAGGAAATATTTTGATTGACTTGAAGATATATCATAACATTTATCACTCATATTGTGTTCCAACTTCTATTTAGTTATATAGTAGCCTTTTCCCCCAAGTGTAAGATTTTCAGGAATCTGACTCTCTATTCCTATCAATGGCCAGAGTGAACTGAATTAATAGAAGTAATTGCCCCTTTTTATTTATTCTACCAAGGCCGAATCTCCAGAGAAATGCTTCATTGTTGCAGACAACACATTCTCTGGTTTGCTGGCTGGCCTTAATGGGATGTTAAAATCGATTGGAGCAATTTCTCTGTCACCTGAGAAGCTCTGTAGGTTTTGTGGTGTATTGCAATTTTATATCCTTCTCGTGTCTTTTTAAAATTTTTACATCACCAAACCAGTGTCTTCCTTTGCTACTGAGACCGCAGCTTCCTTTTTCTGAGGAAACAGTTCTTGTAAATGTGTATTCTACCTGGAATCCAAGCAGACCCACCACAGTGGTTGTGTCAAAGCCATGACAGATAATATTGCCTATGGTAAGAACTGTACTGAGAGTGTGAGGAGGTTAAGTCAGCCGGTGTACTCTAGTATTTGAATTTCGTAACAGTGCTGCTATATTGAGAAAACAGTGCCCCCTTGTGAAGGCAGCCTTGCTCTTGTGAAGGCTGTTCCAATGTTTAAGCACAGATAGTGGGGTAAAATAAACAAAAGTAACTTTGTTTTTATTGACTACTGTCTGTTTTCATCACTATCAGAATAGTTACTCCCCTGCCTCTTCAGAAACTCAGGCAAGGCTCCCTGACTTTCTGGTAACTCGATCACTTCAGATCTTGAAAACACTGTGTCAGGCCCTGGCTGGTTTGCTCAGTGGATAGAGTGTCAGTCTGTGGACTGAAGGGTCCCAGGTTCAATCCAGTCAAGGGCACATGCCTGCATTGTGGGCCCAATCCCTAGTAGGGGGCGTGTAGGAGGCAGCCAATCAATGATTCTCTCTCATCATTGATGTTTCTATCTCTCTCCCTCTCCCTTCCTCTCTGAAATCAATTAAAAAACACACACACAAACAAACAACCCCCCCCAAAAACAAACAAACAAACAAACACAAAAAAAAAACACACACAACAATACTGTGTCAGTTCATGTCCAGTCCCAGGACTTAAGGATGAGACCTCGCCCCTCCTTTCCAGCTTGGGCCATTCCCATGCCTGTATTCCAGGAAAGATGGAGTGTTCCCCTTCTTTCCCATGTTTTGTTTAAACCCTGTGCATTCCTCCTCCTCCCGTTTGCCTAAGGCAGTTTCAAAATGCTTAGCTTTGGGACATGGTGAGAGAGAAGAGGTGGCGGGAGAGGGGTCAGTAAAGGTCTTAGTTAAATGATACTGGCTGGACTGGGAGGTATTTGAAGCTGATTTTTTCTTGTTACCTTTAGTCACCTATCCATGCCCTCTGCTCTCCTTCCTGTTACTATCTTCATCTCACCCTTTATATTTCTCAAGTGAGGACGTTGAATTGTCCCCCAAACTGTAGCCCAGTATTTTAAGCCCTAAATTGTTTCTTTAGAGTTACTCTCTTGACTTGGGATTAGTAGGTTGTACTAGAAATTCCAGAAAAGTTCATGGGGGAAGCTCATAGGACAGTTCTCTCCAAGGAAATCCTCTTCATATAGAATCCGATTCCTTATTTTCTCAATGTGGGTGAGGGATTTGAAAGATACCTAAATTTTAACTGACCTAAAATGTATTTATTTGCATATGCTCAGCCAAACATCCATCCTCTTATATGCACAAAGAAATTCTGAGAGAAATACAAATTCTCCCATGATCAATACTGACTCTTGAGAAAATCTATTAAGCCAGTTCAAATCTGTCTGCATATAGTTAGATTATGGTTATGTTCAAATATACATATTTTCACATTTATCATTCTCAAGTGAAATTGCTTAATAACTATAACATTTCTATAAGGAATTGGAGAAAAGTGGAAATCTGTGAGTGGATCACAAATGAAACATTTGGAAATAGTGAATTGGGACATCTGATTGAAGTGCTGAATATAATACAACATTTTATAATTTCTTTAAAGTATTACATTATGAGAGTTAATTATGCAATTACTATAAAAGTGTTGAGGGTTTAGAGTTATAAAATGCCTAAATTGTAAAGGATTTTATTTTCTCAAGGCACCAGGCAGTCACAAGGAGCAATAATACATAATAAAATGACAAATAGAACTTTTCAGGGGAGAACTGCCTTCCTGGTTTGGAAACAGAATATACAAACCTTTATTTATAAAATCTTGTGCAAACTGAGTCTGGAATAAATTTTAAAGGCATTAACTAAATATAAATATTAATACTTTAAACAATGATGACAGATGCTTATCACAATTTAATTATATATTACTAAACTATCTTTAATCATATCTCATGACAGTGAAAAGCAAATGTTACTTTCACAAAACATTTGAAAATTAATTTAAAATGCTCAGACAGACATTGAGTTACCAATATAAAATTAAAGAAAATATACACAATTAAAAATAAATTATATACATTTTAATTAAAACCAAAATAATTAGAGCCTACAAATTAAAGCTCTCATTATGACAAATGTATACTTGAAACAATTCCTGATCATTATTTTGCAATATTACTTTGTAGCATAAAAAAACTAAAGCAATATTTTGCTGAGGAATGAACATGGGTATTACTAACCCTCCCCCCTCCCCCTTTTCAGCTCTTAAGTGCATCTTTAGCATATTTACTTAGGACCTAACTTTCGATGCAAAATTTAGTAATTGAGTGACAGTGACTAATAAAGCAGTATTCGGATTTAAATAATAAGAATAATAATATAACTTTTAGATAATTCTGTAACAACTCCCATAGTTTATCAGAAAAAGAAGAAATGTTCAGTTAGAGGTAAGACAATAAAATACCTGAGGGATCACTTCAACAGGGTGTAAGAAAGAACAGCAGTGGATATGAAGGTTTGTGAAATATGCAGAGGTAAAAACATAAGAGTTCGATTTATTTAGAAAAGAGATAGTGCTTTTCTTTTTTTCAGCTGCATGGTAGAAATTATGAGCCCTTGGATTTTGTTTCCCCTGAGAAGGAACAAGAGTTTTCATTTTTAAATGTAGGGGACCCCCATCCGCAGACACAGCACCTGTGGCAGGGCTGTGGGGGTGGGGAGAAGAAGTGGTCCAGGCTTCTTTTCCAGGGGAAGTCCTGGAGGCTCCTTTACTGGACAAGTTTGTAGGGAGACTGGGAGGTCGGTGAAGTCTGGCTTTTCTTCTGCACAGAAACCAAGAGATGAAATGTTTGAGAATCTCTTTTTATGGGATCAGTGTATAGAGGTGGCTCTGTACTGAAATACCAAACGTTTAATGCAATGAAGAGCTTTTGAAACATTGTGGTTTCTGATCTCTGAAGAAAATTTTAGAACTATATATGTTGTTTGCTATACATTTAAAATGATTAGATTTAATTAGATGATTTATAACAGTAAGCATTTACATATATTTTAGTGAATTATAAACATATAATTAGGGTTTCTTTCTCATTAGTGTAGGAATTTCCTCTATAAATAAATAGGTTAAATATTATTTTTATTTTATTTTACATTTTACATTTTAGACAAAGTATACACTTCTGGTACAATCTTATTTTCTGAGAGAAAACACCATCCCATCCAAGGACAGCTTTATATAAAGCCAGTATCAGATTGGGAGTGGGCATAAAAAATACTGAGGCATAAAACATGTTAAAGGAACAACCTAATTGAAACCCTATAATTCAGTGGGCTTTCTGCTGTATAATAGTGAATTATTGAGAACAGGAAAACAAAGAATGGAAGAAATCACTTCTAAAATCAGGATTTGGTATTTGGCTCTAGTTTATTTTATTTTATTCATTCTAGTGGCTAAAATAAAGCTTAGTCACTATAAACCTTAACTGCTGCACAATCTGCATAAATTGCAATAAATTAGCTTAATGATTTTACTTATGGTTTAGAATTAAATGCCCAGCGTGTAAAACTCATGCAGAGTAGTTTAACCTGTGCAATGCACATGCCTGTGGCCTTCCCCCCTTCCAGCTATTTCCCGAAGTAGGTAGCATAGCAGTGTTCTTGTCAGGCAGCATCCAGATAGCAAAGGGAAAAGAATTCTCCATTGCTTTCATTCAACAAATACTTATTCATTATCTACTACACATGCCAACAAGTTAGAATGCGAGGTATAGGAGTAGCATATCAGAACTAAATAAGAGACATGAGACCAAAATTGCCTTAAACAATAAGGGTTTATCATCACACATAGCAACAAGGAAGGAGGTGCACATTGAATTCTGTGACACAAGTCATGGAAGAGACAGGAAAGTTCCTTCTTGTAGTTCTGTCTCTTTGAGTCCACAGGCTTTCATTCTCAAGTTCATTCCTTCAAGGATATTAGTTGACTTATCTGTGCATGTCTGATGTTCTAATGCCTGGCACCTTCTCTAGAAACCTCCCTGTAGACTCTGTCAAGTGCCACTGACCACATTTGAAAAGCAGCATTGCAAGGTAAAACACCTTGTATCTTTATATTCTACTAGAGACCCGGTGCACGAAATTTGTGCATTGGGGGAGGGGGGTCCCTCAGCCCGGCCTGTACCTTCTCGCAATCCAGGATGCCTCAGGGGATGTCCAACTGACGGTTTAGACCCAGATCAGGCCTAAACCATCAGTTGGACATCCCTCTCGAAATCCGGGAATGCTGGCTCCTAACTGCTTGCCTGCCTGCCTGCCTATTGCCTCTAACCACTCTGCATGCCTGCCTCATCACCCCTAACCCCTCTGCCTGCCTCATTTCTGCTAACCATTCTGCCTCCCTGATCACCCCTAACCACTCTGCCTGCCTGCCTGATTATCCCTAACCACTGGCCTGCCTGCCTGATGGCCCCTAACCGCCCCTGCCTCGGCCCCTGCTGCCACGGCTTCGTCCAGAATAACATCTGGAAGGTCGTTTGGCTGTCTGGTCTAATTATCATATTACACTTTTATTATTATAGATAATGTGAGGTGCATCTGTCAGAATACACATGTGTATGTGGAAGAGCAGTGGCTGCTAGATGAGCAACCAGCAATGTTTGATACAAGAAGCATAAACAGATTGCTGTGGTTTACAGAGTATATAAGAGTGATATTGGTGTGTATAAGTCTAGTAAGGCTTCACAGAGGGAATAATACTGTGATAGAAAGGATGATTACATTTTCAGATAAAGCAAGTGATTCATATGTGGGTAGGGATGACAAAAATCATAGGCTTCTGTAGTTATACTGACATTTAGTGACTCTCATATATTTCTCAGAATATTATTGTGGCATTATAAATGTGAAAATAACAGATATGTTTCTAAGCTAGAAGGATTGGGCCAAAATTGTTGTTTCATTTTAAGCAGAGAAAGAAGAAAGCCCTCATAAAGTAGGAGCATTTAAAAAAAATATTACAGAATACCCCCTCTTTTAGAGTAGGAAGTATTTAATCTTATAATAAATCTTTAAATTATTCAAATCACAAAATTAAGATGATTATAACCTCAATCTTTACATACAACAACTAAAACTGAACTCAATATAAAAACATTTAAATTATTGTGAGAAGCATTGTTAAAAATCCTCCAAATGTATTAGTCTTTAACTAATAGTCACACTAAAAAGGTACTATTGTTATTTTCCTATTCCACTGGTTAGAAATTGCAAAGCAGGACTTATCAGAAATTGGGTACTTTCAAATTTTTTAGTTTCTCATTTAACTCTTTCCCCTTAGAAAACATACAGAGATATCTGTGATTTGGAATAAAATTGGCCTTCTAGCCTAAATTATTTCAAATAGTATTTCCTTTAGGGAATTTGATACTTCAAAAATGTGTATAAAGTTAAATGTATTTTGTAAAAATAATGCCCCTAACAGTATGATGACTACCAGAGAGAAAGGAAGGTGGGAGGAGGTGGAAGAGGGCAAAAGGGGCATAAAGGGTGGTGGTAAGAGACTTGACTTTGGGTGGTGAGTGCAAGATGTAGTAGGAAGAAGAGGTGTTGAAGTTGTATGATTTTATTGAAACGTGTATGATTTTATTGGCCAGTGTCACCCCAATAGATTCAAAAATTTTTTTTAGTATAAATTATGTCCCTAAAGGGGTTTGCATTCTAACCAGGTATACATTGGATATACAATTCTTGAAACAGTTATTTTCTCAGGATAGTAGTATTTGTAATAATCACTTTCAAAAACTTAGAAATATAAACACTTGTCTGATATTTTAGTTATGTGAGCAACAGAAACACTCATTTATTGCTGGTGAGAATGAAAAATGATGCAAGTCACTTTGTAAGACAGTTTTGGCATTTTCTTATAAAAATAATCATACTCTTACATGATCCAGCTAGTTATGCTTCTTGGTGTTTGCCCAAAGGAGTTGAAAACTTAAATTAAAGACTTATGTCTACACAAAAACCTGTATGAGGATATTTATAGCAGCTTTCTTTATAATTGCCAAAACTTGAAAGCACCTAGATGTCCCTCAGTGGAGAATGGATAAAGAAACTGTGGTATAGCCAGGCAATAGAATATTTTTTCAGCACACAAAAAACATCTCTTAAGTCATGAAAAGACATGGTGTAAACTTAAATTCATATTGCTAAGTGAAAAAAGCCAATCTGAGAAGGCTATATACTAGTACTATATGGTTTCAGCTATATGACATTCCAGCAAAGGCAAAGCTTTGGAGACAGTGAAAAGATCAGTGGTTTCCTGGGGTTAGGAAGAAGGGAGGAGAGAAGAGGTTGAGAATTTTAGGGCATTGGACATATTTTTAAAATCCTCATCCAAGGATATGTTTGTTTATTTTTTATTTTTATTTTTTAAATTTCTTTATTGATTAAGGTATCACATATTTGTCCTCATCCCCCCATTCCTATCCCAAACTCCTCCCCACACATGCCCCCACCCCCCTGTTGTCCATGACCACTAGTCAGGTTCATATACATGCACACAAGTCCTTTGGTTGATCTCTCCCCCTTATCCCCACCCTCCCCTACCTTCCCTCTGAGGTCCGACAGTCTGATCTATGCTTCCTTGTCTCTGGGTCTGTTCTTGTTCATCGGTCTATGTTGTTCATAATTTCCCCTAGATGAGTGAGATCATGTGCTACTAGAAATACACTTATAAGAACGAAAAGGAGACAAGCAATAATGGTTATTCTGAGAGGCAAATGAATCAGTCTGTAGTGAGTTTCTTTCTGGGACAACAGTTCTTTTGAGTCCCAATTTCTATGTCAAACAGTTCCTTATGTGTACATGCCAGCAATGATATTTCAGTTCTGGATGGTGAACAAATGGTGGTAATGCAGGTCCGACCCTCTCTGGTTTGGTCCTGGGCAACCTGCAGTGACGCATAGCTGCTGACTGCTAGTATGGCAAGTAGTCGTCAGAGTCTTCCATCTCTGGACTGTTTCTCTTCTGTCTTCATGGCTGGAGTAGTCATGTCAATTCCTCTCTGTTGCAGGAATCCACATGGTCTCAGAGTTGTTTTCTGAAAATATACCAACATATTCTTGACCAAAAGTTAATAAAGGAATCTTTTCTATAAATTTGACTTGCGATCCTTTTTCATTTTTTGCCCAAACAATTTTCCTTTGGCTTGTTTTGACACCATGTATGTTTTACATGGGTGTCTTGCTGTTAGCATTACAAATGAAAGTTAATTTTCTAAAGTAAAAATTTTCTAGATGTAATTTACTTACAGGATATTTTTCCTTACATGATATTCTTCTACTATCCCCCCTTTTTTGATTTAAATATTAGGAGGCTTTTGGAAATTTTATAATGTAGTTTTGATAGCTTTAGGTTCATTACATGTTATGCAATTTTACCATGAGATGAACTACCAATAAAAATTTTAGTTAACACTTTAGGAACAGTACAATTAATTTTTTCTAGAATATTCGCTTATGAAATAATTGAAAATTAGCCAATTTAAATTAGCCTGAAAACTTGACTACTATTTTACTGTCAAATTTAATACTCTAGCAACAATCTTATTTTACCCTGTAAATATTAGTGGAAAGGATTATTTGCCTTCTTGAGTAGGCCCTGAGCATTCCTGGTGCTAGGCTGGATTTAGATATCAAAAACCCACTTCCCCACATCATGGGTACAAGACAACTCAAACAAGTCTTGTTGCAGTGAGAGGGCAGCTGCTGTCAGCCAAGTCGCTGTCTGTTACCTGGGTCCCGATTTGAGCTGGGCATGGGAAGCACGAAGCAGCCATGGGGCAGGAGACCTCCCTCAGAAGGGGTGAGGGTTCAGGCCCCTGCAAAGTTGGGGGGGTGAGGGTCTGTGCCCCACCTCTGTTGACCCCAAGTTCTCTCCTGATGGCCCCTCTGCGATTGTGCCTGTCTTAGGTTGTTCCTTCCCTGAGGAATCTTACCCGTCTCTGGCTAACCAGCCATCCTCCGGGGCCAAACAGGGTGATGTGAGGTTCAGTTCTGTCTCCTTGGTAGCCTATGCCCCTGTGGCCTCCATGCCCAGCACCTGCCTTGGGATCCCCTCTCCTGCTGGCAGGGCCCCAGCACTGATCACATATGTTTGTTTATTTTAGAGAGAGAGGAAGGGAGAGAGGGAGAGGAACATCAATCAGTTGCCTCCTATATGCGTGCCCCAACTGGGGATCGAACCCAAAACCTAGGTATGTGCTGTGACCGGGATTAAACCTGCAATCTTTTGTTGTATGGGACGATCTCCAACCAACTGAGCTCCCCAGTCAGGGCTGCTGTTTTGCCTCTCCTCCTCTTCTTTTACCTGTTATTCTTCCCCTTCCTCCTCCTTTTTCTTCTCCTGTTACTCCTACTATTAAAATAATAATTTTAGCAGATGCCTCATATGAACCACTTAGTGCTTCAGACACTGTACTATGTGCTTTTCCTTTTTATTTCATTTTGTTGATGTAAGAAATGTCTAAACCTGTAGAGGATTTTTATGAGTTTACTTGAGCCAAACTGATGACATATGCCAGGGAGCAAGATCTCAAATGCTCTGCAGAATAACGGCTTTGCAGCTTCATTGATGCATTGGAAATTAAGGAGGGAATGTAAGGAAGATTACATGGAGGTGGGAGAGAGCAAGGTGGGAATTGGATTACAAGATAGTTAACAAGATAATATGCTTTCTTGAGGATGGTTATGGCTTATTTCAAAGGTGTGTTAACCTAGGTGCACAGAAGCAATGGGCAGAGCTGATTTAAGGCAAAGATAAACATTTTACTAAAATGTAATATGCCTGGGGCATGACTCACCACCAGGACCTGCCCAGTTAGCAGTGTATCATATTAGATCACTCTGAGAGGTTGCTTTCCATAGAACCCTGTTTTTCTTCCACAATTTAATGCTTATAATAATCCTTTGAGATACGTATTCTTTTTTACCATTTACAGTTGAGAACAAGTGATATTTTCAAAAGGTTAAATAAGTTATAAAATGTTTGCCTTTCATTAATTTATTACATTGATACTAACAATGGTCTCAGAGATATGTCATTTATTACATTGGTCTCAGAGATATGTCTTTCCCCAAGTCAGAGCTCATGTTCTGCGTGGCTTTTCAAGGCATTTGTCCACTGGGCTAGTCTCACTTTCCATTTTTATCTCCTACATCTCACTTCAAACTTTCCGAATTGCATCCTCCTCTATCTCTTATAAGCAAGATAAGCTTAGTCCTTCCTTAAAATCTTCTATCACCATATATTCTGTCTTATCTATAATGTTCATTTCTCCATCTGTCTATCCAAATCATAGCTGCCCTTTAGATCAAGCTTTATACACCTTCTTCTGTGGAACCTTCCTTTTTCTTCCAGAAAGTTCCCTCTTCTGAAAACTTATCAATAAATATTGCTAGAAAAGAGAAGAGAGCCAAAAGCTTACAATTATTGAGTATATGTCATTATTGTAGTGTGATGTTTAATTAAGATATTTGACTCTCGAATCAAATGCTTGAGGCAAACACACATATACACAAACAAACAAGGCTTTTCTCTACTTACTGTCAGTGTGAATCTGAGCAATAATCTCACCTTTCTTTGTATGAATTTCTCATCTGTAAAATGAACTAATAGTAGCATATACCCCATAGAATTTTGTGAGCATTAAAAGACAATATATGTAAAGTACCTGGCATTATAATGTACATAAATTATACAATGATCCTCATTTTAGGGTTGTGACTAGGATTTACTTTATTTTCTATGTAAAAAACCTAATCCCCTTTATATTTATACTATGTCCTGTGAAACTTCAGAGCTCAATTGTCAGTTGATTGAATTTTTAACAGCCCTCAAATTATTTTTTCCGCATGATTAACGTGAGTATAAAATATTTTTACATAGATACTTTGATTTTGTGTTACTGTGCATGACTTTGTCCTATTGTCATGATTATCTTAACCACTTAAATATTTATCTAACACAACAATAATTATAACATGTAAGTCAGAAGCTATTAGAACACGTTTTTGTTTCTGACAAATTCAATTAGATGCATTGCTACCTAAACCAATCAAAAAACAGCTAATTCTGAAAGGTCAATTCTGAATTATTGTTACTCATAATCATTTCCCAAGCCATTAAGCTTATGAAATCCAATTGAAACTGAAAGCCATAAAACTAAATTATAGAAAAACTGCCCAAGTAGGTCCTGAGAGTTCCATACATGTAAGCAAGACACTTGTCTACAGAAATTACTTCAACTGTATTACCTACAATAGGACTGCTCTAGTAACTGTTATGTGGCCATTATCATTTATAGATGCCATATCACAAAGACATTTTAATTAATCAACCCCAAACAATCTAATGAGGTGAAGTACTAACTGAAGCAGTTTTTAAATGCGCCCATAAAATGGGTAGCAAGTCTCTTGAATTATAAGGAGAAAATAACACAGACAAATATAGAAATAACTATGTACTTTAATCACACCAGATATTTCCTGTTACAATAAAGATTGATGTGAAAAATCAATCAACTATTAGAAAATAACTCTATATCATATTACTCTAATGGAGGATTAAAATGTATTTATTCCAAATCAAATTTTCTCTCCTTCTTTGTTCCATTCTTTATCAACGTATTTCATGTCTTATTTCTCATCTGTAAAGCCAGATTCCTTTTGATATTTATGATTTGTTGAAGCTGTCCCTTTTTAAGTGGAATATACTGAAACAATATAGATGGCATATAAATAAAATTTTATGTTATAACACAATGTATTATTTCTAGAGCAAATAATATTGAATTATACTTCTAAGTCTTTAGAAAATAAAGGTCTAAATACATCAGTAACTCTAAAAGTTAAATCTAATATGGAATGATTTTGGTGATAGGATTTGGTATATGCAGTTAACAGTTTGCATTGGAAGTGTGAAAAGTGAAAAGTGAATGTGGAATTCCTTCTGGAAGACAAGGAAAAGTGAAAAGGCAATGGGTTTTGCAACCTAAACACCTGAATTGAAATTTTAGCCTTGGGAAATTACTTAGCTTCTCTGAATCTTAATTTTCTTATCTGTGAAGTAGGAACACCATTTTATAATGACAAAAGGATAAATCCTGTGGGAAAATATAGCAACTATCAGATATATGCACATAACAACAAAACACCAAAATGCATAAAGCAAAAGCTGACAAAATTGAAGGGAAAAATAAACCTTTCAATATTAATAATTAAAGCTGTCAATACTATATTTCCAATAACAAAAAACAACTGGGAAGAAAATCAACAAGGGCAAAGAAGACTTGAATTTCAATGTAAACCAACTAGATGAACAATTACCTGTAGAATAATGACACCTAATAATGCCAAAATAAAGACAGTATTATACATATAATGAATCAGTTAAATACCAAAGGCAAGCTTTAGGTAGTGGGTTGTGACCTATGTGTGAGAAGAACTATTCAAAATAAAATGCAAACAAATTAGACTTTGAATAACAATGAGCAATTTTTAATTACCAAAAGTATTTGGTCACCATAGAACATTTGAAAGCATAGAATAGCTTAAAGAAGAAAATAGACATCACACAAACTCTAATGTTAAGGATCTATGTGTTTTTGAGGCATGCTTTTCTATTATATTTTTCTTTAAAAAAGTGGACATACTTTTAAAAAATCAGTTTACCCTTAAAACATATGATAGATAATTTCAGTGTTATTAAGCATATTTCTATAGCAAATTTTTCATTATTTTAGAGCATCCTATCAATAATCTACTCATTGTTTAAACATTGTTTGACATATGTAAGTTGTTTTTACATTTACACAGTAGATTTTTCTTGTTTACTTCCTTTAATTGATAAAAAAGATTCCATATATTTTCCAAAACATCATGAAAAAGTTTAAAATTCAAATTCCTAATTCAAAAATGATAAAATAAGATGATCTCAAATAAGGGAGGAAAGTTAAGAGAATCATGAATATTATGATAAGTTGAGAAACAACAGACTAGGGAATTTCCTGTCATATATTCATAAGGTTTCCATTTATTTAGTCATTAATTAAAAAAATATTAATACCTATTAGGTATCAGGCAATTGGGTAGATGTCATCAGGATACCAAAAAGAAGATCTGCCAGTCCTAAAGGAAGAAAAGAATATAGGTAAGATGTGTATTTGACAAAGAGATTTATTCATCTTGCAGAGAAGAGAATAGGTAATGGTGGACAACAATTCTCAAAAACAGAATAATATTTAGATGCCGATGAAATGAGTTCTACAAATGAAATAATAGAATTGACAAGCAAAATGTCTGGTTCATGACCTGGACTATGCTAGTGCTAGCCTCTTCTGACCTTAAATAAGGCCTTAATTCTCTCTTCCCCAAAAGCTGATTTCCTTCGTTGTAAGAACATGGGTTTGGAATTCATGGCCACTGAGGATCCTTCGTCTCAAAATGACACATACCTTTCACGGTAGAATTATTTATTTATTTTTAATGTTGGAAACTACACTTGCAGAAAATAATCACTGAACCTCTCTGAACAAATGTTTTTCCCTTTCCAAGTGAAAAACTTTGGTGTGCAGACCTTGATATGTACTTCATAGTTCTTTGTGTGTAATTTGTTGTTAAAATTAAGTTTTCGGGAATGGGTCTCTGAATGTATGCAGCTGTGCATTAGCAAATTAATCAATCTAAGCCATCTTCTAATCAACTGTAAAATATGAATAATAACAATTAGTGTCCCTCATAGAATTACTGAAAGGTTCAAATGAGATGTATTTAAAACCTCTAGCATTGTGCTGGCACATAGTAGGCCATGGTAAACCACACAGGGGCATATTGGAACTTCTCTTGCTTTCCTCACTTCCTTCTAAATCAAACACAGATTTTTAAAATAAACTATGTGTTATACCACCAAATACAGATTTTTAAAAAATAATATGTATTTTACTTTACCAATTAGTGAACCATACATTCTACATGAGTATCTTTACTTTTTGATTTACTATGTATTTGTAAATTAAGATTGTATATTTAAGAAGCTACATTATTGAATAAAGTTTAAATGTAATTCTTTAAAATTCCCACTGATACTACTGAGCAAATTTAGTCTTCTTGGAAATTTTAATATCTTTTATTACTGTTGAAACAGTAGAAACCATAGACAATTCTGGACACACATTAGAGATGTATATAAAAGGTAAAAGAATCTTCAATAGGACCACACTCTGAACATCACACTGTCTTTAATGTAACATTGTGGTTTAATGTGGCAAGAACAAAGTAGCGGTTATATGTTGTCTCATTTGACTGTTTAATTGCATTGAGAAATATAGAGTTTTTGCAATGTCAGAATGAGAAGTCCTCTGACGATCCACCTTTACTGTTATTATCTTTTAGGTAACTTATTTGTATAAAACCAAGGGAAGAATATGAAAATATTATTAGTGTTCTATTAGTTTCAAGGCAGAAGTTTCATAACATTTTCTGTGGTCTCCCATAATGGTAATGATCTAGATGAGGAGGTCTAAAAAAACCTCAATTTTTTTTGTTTCATTGCTTTCCCAATATTTCTACACTTATGTGTGTTTGTATGGGAGGGCAGCAGTGGGTCCTTAATGATCACCTCTGGCTGGAAAATCCAGTTACCAGCATATGAATGTCCAGTCCAGCATGTGAATTACTCATTCCTGTGCATGCCAGCGAGGTGGTACACCACACTGAGCCAGGCATGGAACTCATCCCTTCCCTCATTTTCCACCATGAAACCTCTGAACAAACAACTCCAAACTTTTACACGAGCCGCAAGAGCCATTACTGAACATTTGAGAGGCAAAGTGGGCATTATATTAACATTATAGAATAATTTCAGACACATCATCTATGTATATTCTTGAGAAAATTACTAGGCAATTATATTGCATTTTAAAAATAATTCAAAATCCATATTCAGTCTCTTTTATTTCTCAGGTGGTCATGATGTTTGAATACTTGTGGATTACAGTTCAAATGCTGTTTTTTCTAATGTCTAGTTGTGTGAATGCAGGCAAGTTTATTTCTTAAGTTAGATTTATCAGTATAAAATGAAGATATTAATACAAATGTATTAGGTTGTTCCAAAGATGAAATAAATAGCATATTTCAAGTACCAAACAAAAAGCTTGAGACTCTCAAGTCCCTCCATGTTAATAGAACTGCATTTTTTAAATTTTATATGCTATTAGATAATTGATCTTCTTGCAGCAATTTTTCACTAAATAAGTTTAAAGCCCTTATTTATGAAGTAGAGGCCCGGTGCATGAAATTTGTGCATGGGAGGTTGTGTCCCTCAGTGAGCCTGCACCCTCTCCAATCTGGGACCCCTCAAGGGATGTCAGACTGCCCATTTAGGCCAGATCCCAGTAGGATTGGGCCTAAACGGACAGTCAGACATCCCTCTCACAATCCAGGACTGCTGGCTCCCAACTGCTTGCCTGCCTGCCTTCCTGATTGCCCTTAACTGCTTCTGCCTGCCAGCTGGGTCACCCCCTAACCACTCCCCTGCCAGCTTGATTGATGCCTAACTGCTCTCCTGCCAGCCTGATTGCCCCTAACTGCCCTCCCCTGCAGGCTTGATCACCCCCAACTGCCCTCCTTTGCAGGCCTGGTTCCCCCCAACTACCCTTCCCTGCAGGCCCAGTCGCCCCCAACTTCTCTCCCCTGCTGGCCTGATCGCACACAACTGCCCTCACTTGCAGGCCTGGTCCCTCCCAACTGCCCTCCCCTGCTGGCCATCTTGTGGCAGCCATATTGTGTCCACATGGGGCCAGACATCTTTGACCACATGGGGGCAGCCATCTTGTGTGTTGGAGTGATAGTCAGTTTGCATATTAGTCTTTTATTAGATAAGATAGAGGCCTGGTGCATGGGTAATGGAAGTCTGGATTTCCTTGAAGCATGTCCCAGATCAGGGTGGGGGTTCCCTTGGGGCATGGGGTGGCCTAGGCGATGGGCCTGTGGTGGTTTGCAGGCCAGCCATGCCCCCCGGCGACCCAAGCGGTGGCCCTGGTATCTGGGATTTATTTATCTTCTATAATTGAAACTTTGTAGCCTTGAGCAGAGGCCAGGGCCAGCCAGGGCAGGTGGGAAGCTTGGCTTCCTCCATCGCTGAGGGAAACTCCTGCTTGCTTCAGCTCCGTGGCCGCTGCCATTTTTGTTGGGATTTATTTATCTTCTATAATTGAAACTTTGTAGCCTTGAGCGGAGGCCAGGGCCTGCCAGGGTGGGCCGGAAGCTTGGCTTCCTCCATCACCAGGGCAACCCAAGCCTTCTAATCACTCAGTGGCCAGCTGCCATCTTGGTTGGGTTAATTTGCATACTTGCTCCTGATTGTCTGGTGGGCGTGGCTTGTGGGTGTAGCAGAGTGACGGTTAATTTGCATGTTTCTCTTTTATTAGTATAGATTATTCTTAGAGAATAAGTTTGGTTTGTAAATCGGTAATTGGAGAAGAAAACATAAAAATGAAATCAAATATCCATTGTTTTCTATTGATTAGTATTGATTTTTAAGTATTGTTATTTATTACTTGTAGAGAGTTTATTCAGATATTTGTTTTCAACCACAATATTTTTTAACAGGGGCATGAGCCATCTTTATTTTGTTTTTTTATGAATTTGTCATGTAAAATTACTGGTTAATTTCAAATTAATCTTTTATCAAATTCCTAATTCTATCCTCTCCAGATTTTTGGTATTGCAATAAGAGTGTTTTTCACAATATAGCTAATTTACTACTTTCCTTTAGTTATAGGATTTGTGAATCTTATAACTAAAATATGAGATTATTATTATGAGAAAACATATTTTTTCCTTAACATTGCATTAACCTTAAAATATCAACCAAATTTTGATAAATCCTGGCTAATAAAAAAATTTTGGTTGTAATGCTCATATTGTATACAGACTTTATTTCTAACCAATTTTTAATCTGGACAGAGAGCTAAGATCTTAAATATCAAATGACATAATGAAAATCTCCATAACTTTATTTGCTATTTTAGCCAAAACATTTTTCATATCCATGGCCATTTAGATGGCTTACTAAGAAAATTTTGGTCTGTCTCATACTTCTCTTGAAAAAGCATTTTAGACATGAAAGAGATGAATACGACTGGAATGGAGCCGTATGACCAGAAGCAATTCATATGATTATATGTTTCAGCTCTAATGCAATACAAATTAATGCCCAAACTGTCCAAACAGATGGCCTTCTGTCCCATTTAACTGGTAGCCAAGGACAAATAATTCAGAACAATCCTTAGTAGCCTATTCTCACTATTAAAATCATCAGAAAATTGTGTGTTCTTCCTCAATACTGCTTTTGTTCTAATTTGTCATTTTTTTTCTTTATGAGATTATCTTCCATAGAGATAGAGAAAAAATGCATCTATCATTTTTTATATTTAAACAGCATAATTCATGTCTTTCTTCAAATTTTCTTCTATTTTTCCAAGAAGGTAAGCTAAAAAAATAATAATAGTACAAATAAAGTAAGCTCATGTGTTTGATGTCAGTGCATTAAAAGTTTGTGTAGTTTGGGGCAGAAATGTGGATTTTAAGGCCAGACAAACCTGCATTTGAATCTTAGACTAGGTCTTGTCTGACTATAAGTCTAAATAATTTAAACTCCTTGAACTTCAATATTTAAAAACAAAAATCAGAAATGATGACCTCTACCTTAGAATAATGTTGAGAAGATTAAAAACAATAGCTGGTATATTGCAGGTATTTATTATATTAAAGTTGTTACTATTATAACTAATATATAAGCAATAATGTCATTATTTTGGAAA
Source organism: Eptesicus fuscus (assembly GCF_027574615.1). Classification (NCBI taxonomy): domain Eukaryota; kingdom Metazoa; phylum Chordata; class Mammalia; order Chiroptera; family Vespertilionidae; genus Eptesicus; species Eptesicus fuscus. The sequence continues at coordinate 26,385,466 of NC_072487.1, forward strand.
ATAATTTAGAAAGAAATAATTACCACTGAAAACCAAAATGCAACTTTTGACAATGAAAAATTCCTTTTTTATTTCTTTTATAAGCTTTTAGATCAGTTGGTAGAATAGGAAAATATTACCAAAAGAGTGTACCTTGATTGTAACAAGTCTTTAAGAAGGATGGTCTGGTATTTTGTGGACAGGATGGAGCTATACTGGATGAATGGTAGGAAATATAAAGGAATTCCTACTTAATTCAGTAAAAATTTTACTCTGATTATTGGTTCCATAAAAGGGAAAATAAATAGTGCTTGACATAGGGACTCAAAGTTATCATGATAGTAAAATGAAGATAATATACAACATTTGTAATTCTACAGATATACAATTCCATGTTGAAATTATTATAATTGACTTTGTAATTGAAATGGCTTTGTGGCAAACATTACTTTAAAATAATTCTAAAACGTATGTCCAAAGGTAATTTTTACTTATTTACATGCAAAAGATTATGCAAACATTAACCTTAAAAAAACCAAAGTAAATTAAAAAATTCCAATTCCTTTTATTTCTCATCTTGATTTTATGTGGTTTGAGTTTGATATCCTTACCAGTTTTATTCAAATCTTTATACAGCATATGGATTAAGTTCTCCCTTCCAATTCTTCTCCCTCTCAAGTATGCAAGGCACCAAATGACAGCAGTACTTTGACTAGCTCAGCTTGTATTGTAGGAGAAATTCTGTGATATTTAATGAGGAGAAACCTTTCATAATCCTCTTATAAGAAATAAATCCAAAACAATGAACCAATAGACACAATTACTAATTCAGATAAATTTCCTCTGTAGGTATCTCTGTTGCAAAAGAAAAATAAAAAGTACATGCCCCAAGAAACATTTCAATTATGAATCTACCCTCATTAAAATTTACAGTCCACAAACTGAGATGTGTCCATTTGAAAAATCTAAAAAAGCTTTAATTGGGCTGTTTATTATTATTATTAGTTTGTTAATCCTCACCTGACATATTTTTCCATTGATTTTTAGAGAGAGAGGAAGAGGGAGGGAGGGAGGAGGGAAGAGAGAAACATCTATGTGAGAGAGAATCATTGATTGGCTGCCTCCTGCACGCCCCCTACTGGGGATCGAGTCCACAACCCAGGCATGTGCCCTTGACCAGAATCAAACCACTGACCCTTCAGTCCACAGGCTGACACTCTATCCACTGAGCCAAACTGACTAGGGCTTTTTTTTTGTGTGTTTCTTTTTTTAATAAATTTGAAAGCAGCCGAAACCGGTTTGGCTCAGTGGATAGAATGTCGGTCTGCGGACTGAAGGGTCCCAGGTTCGATTCCGGTCAAGGGCATGTACATTGGTTGTGGGCACATCCCCAGTAGGGGGTGTGCAAAACAAAATTAATAATAACAGAACTTTAGGGGCAGTGTTCTTATGTCCTTGTAAAACAGGGGTTCTATTAAACTGCTAGTTTGCTGCTTTTCAATGCCATATATATATATATATATATATATATATATATATATATATACACACACACACACACACACACATACACACACACACATATATATATATTGCTTTAATTATAGAAGTAATTGCTTTAATTATAGAAGTAACTGTGGTCTAGGTCTATAGTCCCATTTAGAATATATTTCCTGTATTGTTTTCTATATTAGTTACATTTTTCATATACTGAAATGTGAAAAAAATATGGGTGAACATGTAGGCTCTGCAATTGAACTTTTTCATTTTGGCAGAGGACATAGCCACTAGCTAGAACAATTCCTCAGGTGTGGCTGTGTGGGGTTATTTATTGCTTGAAAAAGTAAGGAAGAAATAGCTTGAGCCCCATAAGTAAGTTTAGAGTGACATTTACTGAAAAGGAACCATCTGATATAGGGGGGAGGAAGAACAGAGAGCACCTGTATGGTATAGGTATCATTGCAGAAAATAATAGGTCTTATTTTGGTTTCCGCTTTATTTTCCCAAATTTCAAAGAGCAATCTTTCCTTTTCTCCTTATTGAAAATAGATTAAGATCCTCTCTCTCTCTCTCTCTCTCTCTCTCTCTATTTAAGGAAGATGCCCCTTTATCCAATTCCTGACCTTAAAGAAGAAAGTAAAAGCCTTTCTTTTAGATCTGGGAAAGTGAATCTGTGTTTCTGAAAAGGGCTTTAAACATTTTTTAGAGCTTTAATAAAGTAAGATCTACTGCTTCTAGATATGTGAAATAATAGCTCTTGGTATTCAAAATTACCCTGACAGTATTTGATAAGAAATAAACACTCAATGTCATTAGGGCTATAATTACTAGACAGAGGAAAAATAATTTTTTTACGAAATAGGCACATAGGCAATGGTGTATTTGTTATAGACAAATTCAGATTAAGCATGTTAAGACTTAGGTTCTGTAGGTTATTAAAATATAATCCTAAAAATACAGATACTGTAACTAATATAATTGAAAAAAATGGTCATCAGTTGACTTAGGAAAATCAGTTTGATCTACATATTTAAAGGTCAGGAAACTTGAACTAATCAGTTTAGTAAAGACTGGAAATTTGGGATTCATAATATACATAGTTGTCAGATCTTGGCTTCTGAGAGAGCAAATATTGGACAAGGAAAAGCCTAAACACAATTGATATCCTATCTAATAAAGAGGGAATATGCTAATTGACTGCCCCTCCCTCAAAGATGGTGGTGCCCACAGCCAATAAGGAGGGAATATGCTAATTGACTGCCCCTCCCTCAAAGATGGTGGTGCCCACAGCCAATAAGGAGGGAATATGCTAATTGACTGCCCCACCCTCAAAGATGGCAGCACCCACAGCCACAAGATGGCAGCACCGAGTTCCCTCAGCCCCACCAGGGCAGCAGCCACACGGCAAGGCCAGGCCCAACCCCAGGCGGGCCCGGCCGCTCCTCGTGCCTGTCTCTGGAATCCCCCAGTCCCTTCAGCCCCCCAGCCGCCCAGGGCCGGCCCAAGGCACAGGCAAACCTTGAATGGTGACTGCCCAGCCAATGCCCGAGGCGCAGGTAACCAGGGCCGGCTGAGGCTTGTGCTGCCAGCAGTGACAGCAGCAGAGGTGTGATGGGGCATCGCCTTCCCCTGATTGCCGGGTCGCCTCCCACCCCTCAGGGCTCCCAGACTGTGAGAGGGGGCACGCCAGGCTGAGGGACCACCCCTCCCAGCTCCAGTGCATGAATTTTCATGCACCGGGTCTCTAGTAATTTCATAAAATACAATTTTTTCTAAATAATTGATCAATTTGTATAATGCATCTAAGGCAGATTTGCTTTTTCACCTTGGTGATCAATAGATGATTGTCTATTTGCTAGCAGAATTTAATCATCATATTTGTATAATCAATAAAGACAATTTTCTTTTGAAATAAGATTAAGGATGTATTTATCTAAAAATCACCCCAAAATATTCTTTATATTTAGACACTTGTTGTAAAAACAGATGATTGTCTAGATGCCTTCCTATTGACACCTGTTAGAAGAAATGTAGACATGATTGTAATGAAACTGCTGTTACTGCAGATCTGTCAGTTTAATGTGACTCTGGGGGTGCCTTGTAGGGTTTCCTTACCAATTATAGTAAATAACATTTCTCTTGTGAAAATGTGAAAAATGAGTTTCAGTGGACCTGTTACCTTTTTTCCAGGGTGATAGCAGTGTACTGAAAAAAATCCTACATGAGAGGTAAAATGTATTCCATACATTGCTATACTGCTAGGCAGGCTGAGTATAAAAAAATCAAATACTGTTTCATGACATATATGAAATACCAAACCTTAAAGAAACTGGATAAACTACTTTGGGAAATGAATCTTTATGAAGAAATAATAGGTATAATTAGTTTAACATTATAAAATCTAATCTATAAAGTTATTCATTTAATGTTAATATTCAGTATTAATTAAATATTTAAAACTTGGGTTGGAAGTTCATTATACTTATGATTTCTATTAATATTTAGCCTACCCAGAGAAAAGGTCGTTCATTTGAGTAAAGAATACAGAGTTCTCTTGAGTTACATAACTTTCTCACCATTCCCACCATCCTACTGTGTATACATATATCCCCACCCTCCTCTCTTCTTCCCAAACTACTCTTCTGGATTAGAATCCCTTTTGCTTAAAACCCATTTCAGTTAGATGCCATTGCTGTTAAAGCAATAGGGGCACATGTAACTATTTCAGAATTTTAGGGGATGTTTTTCATGACAAAACACATAAAATTGACCTGATTAACAATTTAAATGTATATACAGTATTGTTAACTTCATGTGTGTTGTTGTGCAACGGATCTCCAGAACTTTTCCAACTTGCATACTGAAAGTGTATACCCATGGCACAGCAAGTCTAGGGAGCATTTTAGTCACAAGCCAGAAAGGGTGCTTTACTAATAGGTAACATTTTGAAAGTACATGTGTTAACCCTTGTGTGTGTGAATGCTTTATTCCTTAACATAAAATTGGTCTTTTTAAAAATTATACTAAAGTAACACATGTCAATTCAACAATTTAGATAATATAAACACATTAAGAAGACAAGAATAGGCCGTCATAGCCCCCACCTGTGGTAAAAACATGTTCATCCTTTTGAGATTATACTTTGAGGCTATTGTGTTTATTATGTGCATAAATTCTGTTTATAGCAATAAGAGTACGTTATAATTCTAATTTTTATTCTTATATCAGATCACTGGCAATTATTCAAACCCAAATTATTGTTCTACAAAATCAGGTTAATGACCTGTAGTTCAATTTCTTATTGATAGGCATTTAGTCTATAGCAGTGGTCGGCAAACCGTGGCTCGTGAGCCACATGCAGCTCTTTGGCCCCTTGAGTGTTCTAACGCCACTTCTAAAAAATAGACTCGCCCAGGCCGAAAACCGACTTCTGCGCATGGGCCATGAAGTTTCAATCACACTGTACGTGCGCGCCTGCACGTGGTATTTTGTGGAAGAGCCAAAGAGCCACATGTGGCTCGCGAGCTGTGGTTTGCCGACCACTGGTCTATAGCCATTTATCCCTGTTGTACTGATACCGCCAAACAAAAGCTGATGTTTATACCTTTTCACAATTTTCTAATTATTTTCTGGATGTAGACTTTCTGATTCAGAGATATATCCAATTTTAAAGCTTTGAAACTCTGCAAAAATGCTGTTATATTAGTAACTGGTTTGTATTTCTTAGCAATTTAAGAGAGAGGCTGTTTTCCTCAAAAGGAGCTAACACTGTATATGTTCATTCTTTGTAATCTCTATCTAATGAACCAACTTTTAATTAGTGAAAATTTAGAAATTAGTAAAAGTTTTGAAATTGAAAATTTATAATTTTCAATTATGAAACTTGTGGTTCCTATGGCTGATATCCCAATCTCCCCCCACCCCCCACCCAAATTAACTAATCTTCCCGGGAACAAGGTGAAATATTTACAGTTATTGTTAGAGTTTTTAGTGTGTGCTCTTATACTCTACCTACACATTATTTTTCACTCTGACAAACAATTATATAGCTTTTTCTGTCTATAGGAATTAGGAGAGAGGGAAAAAGAGTATGCATTATAAAATATTATTATACTAGCAGCCCGTTTGCATGAAGATTCGTGCAATAGACCTTCATTCACCTGGCTGCCTGCACCAGTTTGCTGCCGGCACCGGGGACCCAGGCCTTGGCTGTGGCCACCGCCTTCTGCCTTCTTTCAGGGTCGGGGCTTGGCCCCGGGTGGCGGCCTTGGCTCTGCTGCACCCCAGACTCCCTGCTACGGATCGTAGGAGCCGCACCCCCGTGGTTTCCTGCGATCCGTGCAGGCTCCCCGCTGGTGCCCAAGGCCGGGAAAGAGGCTTTCCCGGCCTTGGGCTCCGCCACACCCCAACGTCCCTGCAATGGTTTCCTGGTGGGCGTGGTTGGTGGGCGTGGCTTGTGGGTGTAGCGAAGGTACGGTCAATTTGCATATTACTCTATTATTAGGTAGGATTTTCCAAATATACCATTAATTAATAAATAAAAATAATTATATATTTTCTCATGATCACAAATTAATATAGTAAATAATATATTGCTAATTTTTCAGATCATTTATTATATTTATACCATGTAGACATAATATTTTTGAAAAATAATTCTTCAACTCTTTTCAATATTTTGGGATAAGAACTACATCCACCTACATGAAACCTAACTATTAAGTCTGAGAATTGAGTCTACATATTGTCAACATAACTTAGCTGTTTATTCTCAGGAAATTTTTGCTCAGGAAAGATAAAACTATAAATAAATAAACTCACTGCTTGCTTCAGAAAATACATACAAAAAATTTATGAGACAACTGTTTAGATGTAATTCAAGATCTTCACTTTGTTATGTCTACCAATCTGGAAGTCATGTGTCACAGACTTTTTACAATTTTAATTAGTCCCCTGACTCAACAGAGTTACATTAAAGCCACTTGTGCCAAGACCCTGATGATATAAATATCCCACTTCTGACTTCTACCTTCTGAATCATTGCTAAGATCTTTCTTATAAGGTGGCTTTTTCCCTGACTGTGGTGACTTCTAGTAAGGTTAGCTTTTCTTTATTAGCAGGTTGTCTGGTGATACTTTGGGGAGTTCACCAAGCTCAGGGAACTTTGGGGAATCCCACTGAGATCCATTAGACTTTCTCTGTACCTTCATCCAACAGCCTTGACTCAGAAATAGTGTTCTCCCCTGGATGCACCACTCACTCAGGGCTCTCCTCAAGCAAGTTGGTCTCAGTAGATACAGGCACAGATTTCATTTCTTTGGGCTTCAAGTGTTCAGTTTATTTTGCACCCCAGAGAATAGAATGCCTTTAAGGAATATTGGTTTTCTTATCAGATTTGAAATCTCTCATTTATTGGCTAATAATGTGTATAGCATCTATATCTAGCACCATGAATAATATGTCACACAAAAAAATGCTATTTTAGCTTTAGGACAATGTATTCCATGGTGATGATCTGGAGGTTGTTTGGACAGTATCATTCTAGTCAGGGTATGGCCAAAAGTGGATATAAAGGCTCCTGGCTAGGATCTTCAAAAGCCTTGTCAGGTTTAGGAAGCCAGAGGTTTCCTGGCAGAAATCTTCATTTTGGCAATGCAGTGTGGATCACAGGAAACCTAAGAGCCATGCTTCACCATATGTTCATCCAGGAAGCTGTCCACCAAGGGGAGGCATGCATGTCAACTGAGCATTCTCAGAGGAAATGATTTGCTAAAGGAAATCATGAGCAAATTATCATCATTAAGTTACTGGTAATTCAACATCTAAATGTTAGCATTTATTGTGTGGTCAAATATGGTTGTATTTTAAAATATATTAGTGTTTGAGACATTGACCAAAAAAAAAAAAATCTCTTTATGGATCTTATATTCTAGCATGAAAGATAGATTTTAAATAATAATGAAAATAATCAAATTAAATATTATATTAGAAGGTGATGGTCATTATGAAAATAAAGAGAATAAAGTATTGATGTAGGTCATAAAGACTCCTCTTATTTTTTTCCCTTTACCCCAGATTCGATCTTCTATTATCCTTTCCTCATTAGGACAAATTTTAATATGCATGTTCCATGTAAATAAGGTAGTATTGTTTTATGTGTTTCTAATTTACCTCACTGTTGTTGGTCCTAAATTTAGTTCAGCTTCTCACAGTTTTAAAATTAAATATGTTTAAATTTTATCTATCTTGTTATATGTATATTCACTTATTTGCTTCTAACTGCTGCATAGTTTTCAATAGCATGCATACGCTGCATTTTATGTGTGCATTTCTCTAATAATAGACATCTAACAATTCCCAGTTACATAAATAACAACATGCTGTAGGTCCATTTGCCAATTTTCTAAGAACTTTTTAAAGATATATATCTAGGAATGAGATTGCTGGGCATAAAGATATTCAATTTTAGTAAATGGTATGAAATTGCTTTTCAGAATGGTTATATTGATGCATACCCTCACCATTATGCTCTTTCCAATTTGCCACTTCAATGGGTATAAAATGTTTTTAATTAGCATTTTGAAATTTTGAGTTTGAACTTTCAAACCTCCCTTTCTGTGAGTTTCCTATTAATATCATTTGCATAATCATCTATTGGTTTTCCTGCTGTTTTTTCTCTTGTTGATTTAAGAAAATTCTTTGGTCCTCGTCTGTGTGACTCAGTGGTTAGAGCGTCCTCAGGCACACCCAAGGGTCAAGGGTTGGATTCCTGGTCCAGGCACCTGGTAGTGATGAATGCCTAATGCAACAAATTTTTCTCTCTCTTCCCCTCCCTCCCTGCCCTCCTCCCTCCTCACTTCCTTTCTTCTTTCTACTCTCTCTGAAAAGCAGTGGAAAAAATGTCCTCAGGATTAACAAAAAATAAAAATTAAAAAAATTATTTGTATATCCTATAATCAGTATTTTTTTCTTTTTTTCTATTATCACTCTTCCTAAAGAGCTTTTTTTAGATATTTTTTCCTAACAGCCTTCACCCATGAAATTTTAATAACACAGACATATTTTATCTGTTTATGTATTTCAAAATATCTGTGTTTTATATATTAAAAAGTAAAATATGGTTAGTAGTAAAATATTTATTACCTTTCAGACAGTATGACCCCAATTGAGAATGCATGTAATAATAACATTTTTGTTTTCATTTTAAAAAATATCTTAGTTCTGTAATTTCTGTTAATTTTTATTTATCAGAATAGCAAATTTTTTTCATCTGTCTGTTAACCTTTTTAACCAGAATGCTTAATTTTGTAATACTGTACTGATTTTTAACCTTATGACTTATTCTTTTTAGTTCTTATTTAATGTATTTTCACACTTGTGTTTTACAATTTATTTTCCTATTTGATATATAAATTCTCCTTTCTCATTTAGGTTATTAATACAACCAGCGTACATTATGCTCAGTATTAATAAAGAAGAACGGATGTAAAATTTGTCAAATATCCTTCCAGTATCCATCAAGATAACATGTTTATTTAAATCTTGTAACATGATTAATTATAATAAGAAGTCCCCTACTATTGAATCATCCTTTCAGTCTTGGAATAAATCCACTTGGAATAGGGATTTATTTTCTTACAATAGTAGCTGGATCCTCTTTGCTAATTTATTCATGATTTTCACAGTCATATAGTGGTAAATGATCTGTAATTTATCTGTCATTTTGGCAAAGAATGATATTCAAATTATTTTAAATATTGGAAACTTTTCCTCATTATATCTAGAGAATATTTTAAGTAGCTTTGAGATGATCTGTTGTTTAGTGACTTAATATAATTACTCTCTCAAAGCATTGCCACATGGTAATATGTGGACACATTCTGCATTTTGCTTTAATTTTTGTTTGCAACAGTCTTGAACATTTTTCATTATGTTAGTTTCCATGTAATTTATTTATTTATTGTTGTATTGTAAAGCAAATATATAATATGTATATTTGTGTACATATCCTACCTTATAAAAGAGAAACATGCAAATTGACCGCACCTTCGCTACGCCCACAGCCAATCAGAACGAACAAGATGGCGGTTAATTTGCATATGCGGGCGCTGAGTGGCCTGGGTCCAGGAAACATCCTCCGGACCCAGGCCGCTCCTAGCCTGTAGGCCCGCGCTTAGGTCCTGAGCGGCAGGGGTCCCAGAACGCCCCCTGGCCACTTGAAGCCTATGGGTGTAGGCGCCAAGCCACCTGGTGGGGTGGGAACATCCCCGCGTTGAGATGTTCCCGCCCCACCCCCAGCGGCTTGCAAAGGCTCCCGCACAAAGCGGCGGTTTGGGGCCACGCCCCCAGCCAGGAGCCCAGGACCGGGGGCTGGCTGCTGGCCTCTGGGGTGTGGCGAGACCCTGGCAGCCACTGCTGCGTCCTGCCCAGGGTCCCTGCATGCCCCGAGCCTGAGGCCCATGGTCAGGCTGGCTGCTGGCCTCCCCGACCTGCTTGCAAAGGCTCACGCATGAAGCGGCGGTTTGGGGCCACGCCCCCAGCCAGGCGCCCAGGACCGGGGGCTGGCTGCTGGCCTCTGGGGTGTACCGAGACCCTGGCGGCCACCGCTGCATGCTGCCCAGGGTACCTGCAAGACTTGAGCCTGGGGCCCATGGTGGGGCTGGTTACTGGCCTTGGGGCATTTGGAGACAGGGATGTTCCCACCCCGCCCCAGAGGCTTTCCAAGCTCCAGCACCAAGTGGCGGTTTGTGTCCACACCCCCAGCCTAGCGCCCTCCACAGGGGGATGGCTGCTGGCCTCTGGGGTGTGCGGAGACCCCGGCAGCCACCACCGGGTGGCAGGGACATGCCCCTAGCCCAGTGGACACAACCCAGGGGCTGCATGAGCTGCAGAGGATACACCTTTATAAAAAAAATTTTTATTGATTTTTTTTACAGAGAAGAGGGGAGAGGGATAGACAGTTGGAAATATCAATGAGAGAGAAACATCCATTAGCTGCCTCCTGCACACTTCCCACTGGGGATATGCCTCCAACCAAGGTACATGCCCTTAACAGGAATCAAACCTGGGACCCTTCAGTCTGCAGGCCCACGGTCTATCCACTGAGCCAAACCATTTTGAGAGTAAATACCTTTTCTGACAACTCATTGGCTAAGCTCCCTGTAGGCCACCAATTGCAGTGTTCTTGGTAATTTGGGTTATAAGAATCCAAGAAGGTGATCTAGGGTTTTTCCACCTCACTCTTGAAGGAAAAAATGAAGGTCCCTTGAGGGGTCCCAGATTGGAGAGACTGCAGGCTGGGCTGAGGGAATACATCCCCCCCACCCCCTCCCCGCTGTGCACGAATTTCGTGCACCAGGCCTCTAGTGTGTATATATATATATATATATATATATATATATATATATATTCATTATTCATTGTTGGAAAGCAAATTACTCCCAAATTCAATATTTTAAAACAGTAACAAATGTTTGTTTTGTGTATTATTTCGGCAGAGTGGCTTAGCAGGGTGGTTTTGGCTTGGAGTCTCATGAAGGAGTAGTCAGCATGTCAACCAGGGCTGCTGTATCTGAAGTCTTGACTGGGGCTGGAGAATGAACTTCCAAGGTAGCTGATTCTTGTCGCTGGCAAGTTGGTGATGACTTTTGGCAGAAGGATACTTCCTCCCCACGTGGTCCTCTTCACAGGATGTTTGGTGTCTTCAGAACATGGCAGCTGGCTTCTTCCAGAGTAGATACATGAGGGAACTCTATGGAAGTCATTATTTTTTTTATAACTTGGTCTCAGACGTCAAATAATAGCTCCTCCATCATAGTCTATTCCTTACAACTGAATTACTAATTCTGGCTCACATACAAGGGGGAAGAAATTAGTCTTTACTTTCTAAAGGGGAATGTTAACCTTTTGCACTCAGATGTCGAGATTAAAATTACTCTTTGAATATATCAATAATTTGAAATATAAAAAAAATCCAAATAAATAAGTTTGTATGAAAAGAAACTCCAGTTTTTTATTCTACTGTCGCACTTTGTAAAATCTGGGGTATTTAAAAAATTAAATCCCGAGTAGAATAAAGAAATCGAGAAAAAAGCAAGCGAGTGCAAAGGGTTAAAGAAGTTGCAGGTATATTTAAAACCATTATAGTATATACTCTGTTTTTTATTTTTATTTTTTTTTTATTTTGTTTTTGAAAATATATTTTTATTGATTCCAGGGAGAAAGATAGAGGGAGAGAGAAATAGAAACATCAATGATGAGAGAGAATCTTGATTGACTGCCTTCTGCATGCCCCCTACTGGGAACCGAGCCCGCAACCCGGGCATGTGCCCTAAACCGGAGTTGATCCTAGGACCCTTCAGTCTGCAGGCCGACGCTCTATCCACTGAGCTAGGACTACCTTTAGGAGTTAGTGTACACCACTGGAAAGCTGCGGTTTGAGTTTACTCCAGAGCTGATAATGACCTGAAGAGAAAGCCTCCCACCAGTTTTAGACCTGTATTACTTAATACTATGGACAAAGAACACCTTTCACTGAGGGCTTACTCTGTGCCAAACAATATTATATGACTCAAGGCTACCTTATGGATTTGGTATTATCGTTATCTTCATTTACTATAGCAAACTGAAGTTTAGGCATAATGAGTGACCTGATCAAGGTAATACACCTAATAAGTGTTGGAAACCAGATGACCGCAGGCTATAATGCCTTTGTCAAGGGCCTTTCCTGGTTACCTCAATGGAGTTATCTCCCTTGCTTTGTATTTTAGTAGGTCGATACAATGTAGAGAAATACAACTCAAAGTTTAATGCATGTGTGAATCATGTAGAGAATTTTGTTAAAATGCAGATTTTGTTTCAGGAGGTTTTCTGCAAGGTCTGAGATTCTGTGTGTCTGACGAGTTCCAGGTGGGGCAGTGTTGCTAGTCCCAGGGCCCCACTTGAGAGGCTCTATGGTTCTTAATCCTGAAGGCACAGAAAAATCACCTAATGCTTTGTCCACTTCTGGAATCTGGGGCTGGGGAGAGAGCCCAGGAATTGAGTTTTGTAAAACTTTCAAAGGTTATTCTGGGTAACAGTAAAAGTCAGCCTACTCAGTTAAATTTTGATGTCTTATTTTCTAAATTTTATTTTAATTTGCCCCAGCCAGTTTGGCTCAGTGGATAGAGCGTCGGCCTGTGGACTGAAGGGTCCCGGGTTTGATTCCTGTTAAGGGCACATGCCTGGGTTGTGGGTTGATCCCCTGAAGGGCGCGTACAGGAGGTAGCCAATCAATGATTCTCATCATTGATGTTTCTATCTCTCTCTCTCCTTCTCCCTTCCTCTCTAAAATCAATAAAAATATATATTAAAAATTTTATTTTACTTCAACTCACTTATGGCCATAGAAGCTCCAGAATTTTAAATGAGGGGTTGGTCAGAAGGAGGAAGCTAGATTTGTCTTAAAACTAATCTCAGGACCTAGAAAAGAAAAGGAGGGGAGTTGATGTAGACGGTAAGACTAAATTCCTCATTGTGGCTGTGCCAAGGGGGCGCTACACTCTCAGCTGTGGGGACAAGGCAAAAGCTGGTGCTAATGGGAGAGTGCGTTAGAAAGGGAACACGCCGGTGAAGGAACCTGCCCAGGTGATTCTGATGTAGCCTTCTCCTATTCCTGGAGCATCACAGGTACAGAGAATGAACTATGATTGCTTTTCAATTGTATGTAACATTTTGAGATATTTCTCCAGTTTTGCTACTTTCTACCCCCAAACAAACTATGAACATCTCAAAAATGAGACTAGGGAAATCTTCTCAGTGCTTCCTACCAAATGAAAAAATGACTCAAGGTCTTATTCGTTGTGTGCTGTGTTAATTAATTCATTTATTTATTCAGCAAACGTTTATTGTGCCAACAAATATATTTTTTTTTATGTCAAACAATGTGATAGAAAATTAAAGGTGTAAGACACAAATCCTGTCCTGAGAGGGCTCCCAGTCTAGTTAGGGTAGAGAAAGCATATGCTTTCTCTAAGAATGTATGTAAGTGTTTTGAAGAGGTTTTGAAAGGATGCCAGAGACTCCAGAGAAAAGCACGCAGCCTAGGGAATTTATCCTCAAATTAATAGCATAAGTAGGTGTAGGTTCAAATACAAAGTTGACCTTCTTGACCCAAGAGATGTGGAAGTATAAGTCAAAACACCTCTATGAAACTCTTCTTGTTCAGTGAATTTCATTCACTGTTCACATGAGCTTGTAAGACACCTTTTAGTAGCAAAGGATAATTTTTTTTTTTGTAAATGTTTCGGCATCATTAAATATAGGCCACCTGTGCATACTTCTGTAGGAAAATAAAATGTTTTTAATTGGCAGTTTTATATTTAAACCCCTTTGGAAGCCTAAATGGTTTTAAAATTATACATGAAGTCTATGGAGTTGGTACATATTTGCTGTAGATGATACAAAATAAAACAAGACAAACACTTCTCTGATACATAGAACAGAGCTAATGAGGGTGACTTCTCCATTTGCACTTCAGGTTAGAGATATTGGGCCAGCCTACTTTTTCTAGTTGCCTGGAGCGAAAGCTGCTTCATAATATATTGGAAGTCAATTGTTCCAGGGTCACTATTTCTAAATTCCTATGATGTAGAAAAATCTATTTATAGAACATGGGGATCTGTGCTCTCCCTCTTTATAAACATCAACACAATTTCCGAAGTGTGGGGCTCTGTGGTTACCTCTAAATATTTGGTGGTCGCCCTTAAGTTTTTATTATATTAAAGCACATTTGCACTGAATGGTTAACTAGAAAAATGCCCCCAAAAAGAAAATAAAAATTTAAAAAGCCCTTTACTTTGTACCAAGGAATATTTTCACGTCAATATATCCTGCCTTAACTCAAGATGAAAAGCTTGTACCTGAAATTGCCACAGATCATACCTAACCTTTGACTCAGGGGTCCTCAAACTTTTTAAACAGGGGGCCAGTTCACTGTCCCTCAGACCGTTGGAGGGCCGGACTATAGTTTAAAAAAAACAACACTATGAACAAATTCCTATGCACACTGCTAAGTCGGCTGCTAAGCAGGACAGGCAGTGGTGGCAAAAACACCCGGCGGGCCGGATCAATGTCCTAGGCAGGCCGCATGTGGCCCGCGGGCCGTAGTTTGAGGACCCCTGCTTTCACTCATCTGTGGGTGCTCCATGCACTTGGTCTCTGTGAGCAGGGGAATGAAGCTGCTTCATTTCTGAGCCAGGAAGGTCAGGTCTCCAATGATAAGAGTGAATGAGGGGTTGAGGCAATTTTCTGAGTAATTCAGACCCAGTCCGTCTGTCTCCATTTGTCAACAAAATACCTAGCAATGTTTAACTTACTGTTCAAAATATTCAACCATGTCGTGTGTGAAGTCTTCCCATCTGATGAGTGTAGCTGTCTGCTAGTCTTATGAGAAGTTTCTCAGTTACTCTCCAATACCAGTTTTGAGGGGGTCCCTTTTTACTCTTTGGCCTAGGATGCATTATGACCCCCAAAGGATGTCCATGCCTTAATTCTAGAACCTATGGATATGTTGTCTTACAAGGCAAAAGGGTCCTTGCAGATGTGATTAATTACAGATCTAATGACGGGGCAAGTACGTGAGTTCCCAGGTGGGCCCAGTGTAATCACTAGGATCTTTGTAGGGGAGGGGGAGGGTCAACATTAGTAGCAGGAGATGAGGGGAAGAAGCCAGAAGCAGGAGTAACAGTCTCCAGAAGCTGAAAAAGGGAAGGAAATGAACGGTCCCTCAGAGCCTCCAGAGCCAGCCCTGCTGACACTTGGACTTGAACACAGCAAGGCTGATTTGGGGTTTCTTAGCTCCAGCAGTAAGGTAATAAAATGATGTTATTTTAAGTCTCTAAGTTGGTGTTAACTTGTTACAGCAGTAATAGGGAGCTAATACAAATGGATAGTGCACAGTTATTCAAGTAATGTGTATTAAATGAAGTGAAAGAATGAATGTAAAGTCTAAAAACTAATATAAAAGTAGCACGGGAATAGCAATAACTTTCACCGTAGCCTAACTATAACTATCTCTGTCATCATGGAAACGGGAAACAAAAATGTCCTAAGGGACTCTCCAAACCTCCCCTTAAATTCTCAGTTAATCCCTCTTGAGGGGTATAAAAATAGGGGTGAGGTTTCACTCCTTGCAGGAGAAGTAAGAAACAAATGTACACTTTAAACACCGAATGTTTACTGTTTAATGTGGAACAGAGAAATTGGCAGAACTTCTGAAAGTGTCAGCATACCTTTGATCATTTTCTTGTGGATCATATCAAAAGTCAGAGTCACGTTTCTGACCGACAGATTCTACAGAATGAAGTAACTTACAGTGTGATTCAGCCTTTGTTTTCAAAGGCTGCGGATGCGGCTCCTATTGCTGGAAGAAATGCAGCTCCTTCAGATGAAACAAACTTGTAATGTGAGGGGTTCAGTAGGCTTCTTAAAGCCTATTCGTTTGTTAAGCAATTTTATTAAAGTGCAAGTTCTCATATGTTACTATAGCAACATTTCTTAAAGGTAATTTTTATCTATGAAATAAAACGTTTTAATACAAGTTAGTAACTGAATTTGTGACCCATCCCACACTTGCTCTAAAAGCGCTATTTACACTGTTTAAAACTAAGTGCACAAGGCAATATAGGATAAAACTTAAATTTTAAAAAATTAGTTTATTCTCTGTGAATCATAGATTACCTCTTCTCTCTAAATGAATCATGACAGCAGCTTGGTGGTGCTATTTGCACAGCCAACAAACCAGTGCAAGGATTCTTATCAAAGCATGTCGAGTGCTTTTCATAGATAAGAGACCAAAAAGCAGTTTCTCATGTATTTTTTTTAAAGGATTCCATGCAAATTAATTAAACCCTATGTTATAATGCAACTCTTTTGTTTATAAACCTGAAATTATCAGAATGGAGAAGTTTTCATCTATTGCTTTTATGAAAACCTTTTATGGAAAATTCAAAATGCATACAAAAGTATGAGTGCTGTGATATTGCAGGGTTCCAGCGTGAACACCCTTCAGCTGGTGGTCTGTCTTGTTTCACGTAGTATCCCCCTTTCCTAACTACACCCAACCCCCTAGATACCTGCTTTCCAATCTAGACCCATTGAATTTTACTCAGTCTAATTGCTTCAAACACTTCAACTGATCCTAATGATCAGTCAGGACTAAGAATTCCTTCTTTAAAGAAACTTGTCTTCTCTTGATACTTATTTTTAGTTTTTTTTCCCCCAGTTATTTTGTTGTTAACCACACTATTGTTCTCCATATTATTTAATTTCTTCTTTTGAATACCAAATCTGATAAACTTTTATTTTATTGTTTTAAGTATTACAAATAGTAGTACATATGTCTCCTTTTTTTCCCCCCATTGACCTCCCGCTGGCCTCCCCTAACCCCCAGTACATGCCCTCACCTGCCCTCCCTCCCCAGTGTCTTGTATCCATTGGTTATGCTTATATGTATGCGTACAAGTCCCTCGGTTGATCTCTTACAGTGCCCCCCCCCACAACCTCCCCTGCCTTCCCGCTGTAGTTTGACAGTCTGATCAATGCTTCTTTGCCTCTGTATCTATTTTTTTCTCCATTTCTTTCCTTTAAAAAATCTTGCCTCTGTAGACTAGAAATAAACATATAATAACAAAAAATATTTGAGTCCCAATTCAATGTCCAACAGTTCTGAGTCCCCATTTCAATGTCAAATAGATCCTTATGTATGTATGTCAGCCATGATATCTGGATGGTGGGCACATGATGGCAATGCAGGTCCGACCCTCTCTGGTTTGGTCCTAGGCAACCTGCAGTGACGCACAGCTGCTGACTGCTAGTGTGGCAAGGCGTCGTCAGCGTCTTCCATCTCTGGACTGTTTCTCCTCTTGTCTTCGTGGCTAGAGCAGACCTGTCAATTCCTCTCTGTTGCAGGAATCCACATGGTCTTCGAGTTGTTTTCTGAAAATATACAAACTTTTAATTCTGTATGACTTTAGAAAAGTCTCATTCTGTGAACCCGGATCGAGTTCCTCATCTTAGGATCTCTGATGATGAAATTATGCAACAGGTTCTAATATATAATTGCCTCTCAGTAAATATTTTATCCTTTTTTCCTCTCAACCTCTGCTCCTGCACCATCTCCAACATATTAGTGCAATCTTGTTTATAGTCAGTGGGCAGAGAGATGACTGAGTTTGTGACCCATCCCAAATTTGCTCTAAAAGGGGTGAGGTTTCCCTCCTTGCAGGAGAAGTAAGGGACAAATGTACACTTTAAACATAGGATGTTTACTGTTTAATGTGGAACAGAGAAATTGGCAAAACTTCTGAAAGTGTCAGCATACACTTCATCATTTTCCTGTGAATCGCAGTCTTGTTTTTGACTGACAAATGCTACATAATGTATTAGAGATCTAGAAACTGATCTCCATTATTTTCCTCCGAGGATAACTTCAACTTGGCAAATATTGTATTCTAATTGTTAAGGGCCTTTATTTCTATCAATTTGTCAACTTAATGCCATAATATTACTACTGATGATAATGAGAGTCATACTCAGTGCAGTCCATGTATCCTGACAACTCTGAGAGGCATTATTAACACCTGCAATTTATAGATAATAAAACCAAGGCAAAGGGCAGCTAAGACATTTGTCCAAGAGCGTCTGAGTGATAAGCCATGTGCCCCAGGCATTCTGTCCAGGGAGCTGGAGGAAATGACACCACCCTGGCTCTGCAGCCAATACAGTAGAGCTCAGCCTTTGGAGCCAGGCGACCTGGGGTCAAATCCTGATGTTGCCAGTTCCTATCTGTGATTTTGAGTCTCTAGGCATCTCTAAGATGCCGTTATAATACATCTGTAAAATGAGAGTAGCATTCATAAAAATTTATTGTGGTGGCATATTAAAGTGCTTTGTACAATATAATTGAGGAATAACAGTTAGCTGTTTCTGTTCATTGTCCTTTCTCCTCTGCTACTAAGCCCTCTCTAAAGCATTCATGGATTTTGGGGGAAGGTGAGTCATTTTCCTTCCTGTGATGCTCGGAAGCAGTTACCACTAACCCAAGGAGCCTGCAACCCAAACAACCATCATTCCTCAGAAAACCCCTCCTCCCCATTCACAATGTTTCTATAACAGTGTGCACAACACAATGCGATTACAATGTACTGGAGTGAATTCAGATACTTAGCAGGGCCTATCTGTTTTTGTTAATGATAATATTCTCTTTATGGAGAGCATTATCTTACAGTTCAGGCTTTTATGGAGAATTATTATTCACATTTAAAACCCTCTTAATGCTACACTAGGAGCAAAATTTTTTACTCTTAAGGCCCTCCCTTGCTGATACTATACAGGCCTCCTTGAAACAGTTTAAGTAAAATTTACATTTGAAAGAATGGCAAGCTGACACCTTGATACATCTAGCAGAAGCTGATAAGCACATTTTCCAAACAGATTAAATATGCCAAAGATCTATAGATCTAGAAAGTCTGAAGAATAACTGGTCAATTGCGAATTTAGCAAATGTGTCTGACTATATGAACTTGGGCAAGTCTGTAGAATATGCATCTTCTTAATAATTAGGTGTTGAGAATAGATCTCTCCTAGTCTTGCTAAAGATAAACTTAGGTCCTCACAGCTTTTCTCCAGGTGTGCAAGCAAAATTGTTGATGTAAGGTCATCTCCCTCTATCTGGTCCACAACCCAAAAGCCATCCGAGTTAATGACATACATTCTTTATATGTAAATACCAAAAAAGAAGAGAGCACAGGTATATGCAATTCCCAGGTCTACCTCTTATAAATAGTTTAAAACTGACTTTAGGTGCCAATACTTTGCTCATGATTTAGAAATAGAAGCTCAAGGGAATGGAATGAGAACATCTTCTTTCTGGATAATTCCACAAACTACTAGTATTTAGGATGTAGAGTAAAACTTAATAGTGCTCAGCAGGGATAGTGATTGTTTTCTTAACAGGCAAAAGGAGAACATCTCGCCTTCATCATGATTCATAATGGACATTTGAGTAAATTCTCTTGATGGAGGTTAGGAGTAGAGTAAACCTGGTTTTCTAGGAGAACCTTAAAAAAGGGTTTTGTTTTTTTCAAGTTGGATTGTTCTTTTTTTCTGTTTGTTTTATTTCCTAAGTCTTTTCAAACTGTGCATAACAAGCTAAGATTATATTAACATTTCTTTGGGAAAAAAAAAGTTTTATTTCCATTGCTTGTAACTGTGTTCAAAAGTAAAACATTTTAAGAATATATTGAACAATAAAGGCTTAGTGTTTGTAGCATAAAGATGAGAATTACAGGCATTGTGTTTAAACCAGTAAATGTAATATGTATTCCAAGGTCTGCTTTAACTAAACTGTATTTCATTTGAAACGTGAGCACATAAACAATTTGTTTTTTCTCCCCCTTATACTTGGTGATTAAAGTAAAAGTATGGAAATAAAGTACAGTGCTGCCCCAGACAGTGTGGCTGAATGGTTGAGTGTCGACCTAGGAACCAGAAGTCATGGTTGGATTCCTGGTCAGGGCACATGGCTGGGTTGGGGGCTCGATCCCCAGTGTGGGGCATGCAGAAGGCAGCCAATCAATGGTTCTCTCTCATCATTGATGTTTCTATCTCTCCCTCCCTCACTGACCACCAGGGGACAGCTCCTGCATTGAGTGTCTGCCCCCTGGTGGTCATTCTGTGTCATACTGACCAGTCTTTCAGTTCATTCTGGTCATTCCATCTTAAAGGTTGCGTAGGCTTTTATATATATAGATAATTGAATATTTTCCTTTTCTGAAAGCATTTGTTAGTCAAGTTGAACAAATTAACTGCCCACTTTGCATCCATTCACTTTTTAGTCATCACACACAATACCTCATTGAATGAGATAATAGTATAAGAATTTAAACTTGAATGGCTCAGAATTATACAACTAATTACTTTCATCTTCAATTACAGTGTCTAATTGACACAGCTCTGTTAGCATGACCCCTGGTGCCAGCAGGAGCAGCAGGCATGCCCACAAGCTCTTAGGAGCTAGCTAATTAGGAAAAGTGTTTTGATTAAAATTATTGGACAGGTTGTATTTGGAATGAGGTGAGCCATATTCAGGCCAGGGCCTCTTGCTGGACACTTGAGAGAAACTGAAAGATTTAGACTTGTGGTTATTAAACATCTTTTTTCTAGCTCCATATCATACACATGTGAAAAGAATAACATATACATTTATTATATGGAGAAGACTGGCATTTGAGGGTTTATTACTTCATTTCTCAGTGCCAAGTACCAGATATTTGTTCCATTCACTGTAGGCAAGCAGGTGCAATGCTATATAATAAAGCCCTAATATGCAAACCGACCAAATGGCAGAATGACCAGCAGAATGACTGGTTGCTATGATGCGCACTGACCACCAGGGGGCAGACGCTCAATGCAGGAGTTACCCCATGGTGGTCAGTTTGCTCCCACAGGGAGAGCGCTGCTCAGCCAGAAGCCAGACTCACCCGCCTCTGTTTCAGCGCTAAGGAGCAGCGAGCAGGCAGACAGGCGGTAAGGATAAGGGGTCCCATACTGCGAGAGGGATGTTGCAGGTGGACATCCCCCAAGGGGTCCCGGAATGTGACAGGGCACAGGCCAGGCTGAGGGACACCCACTCCCCCCCCCCCCCCCCCCAGTGCATGAATTTCATGCACTGGGCCTCTAGTGTTACTATAAGCCTATGAGTCAAGAGTCAGAAATATTCAATAAAGAGCATAATTGCCTTGTAGGTTTATAATAATATGTCTAGAACAGTGGTCGGCAAACTCATTAGTCAACAGGGCGGCAAACCGCGGTTTGCTGACCACTGGTCTAGAAGATCTAAACAGTATACAAAGGGAAGAAGTTCTACAGTTATCTGTAAAATATGTATATATATAAGTTTAAAAGGAGTGGACAAAATTATGGTAACAATTTTAGTATATATATATATAAATATATATATATATATATATATATATATAAAGGATGTTTGAAAACAATGATGTTTTGTTTAATATCATTGTATAGTGTTAGATTATTGTAATATCCATTACCCCAACCCAGAGGTCCTGTTAATTTATAAAATATATTATTTCCATATAGAAATAACATAAGAATTATGGGTAAATGTATTTAGGAAATTAGTTTCAAGCAAGTAAGCTTGAAATTTTCATTTTAGTGTAAGATCCATGTGTTTCTTCATGAAACTAAATGTAAATTATAGTTGAAAGTGTGAATAAAATATTTATTCAAATTAGCAAAACACTTCATATAAATTGTTCTTCCCTGAGTTCTTCTACCGTGATTGTTTTCATCTCAAAACATAAATTGATCCAAGTTCACATTGGGGCTTCTGATGAGCCTTTTAAACTGCAAAGCTTTTTGATTTTTGCACTTCACTTGGAATATTTCTCACAAATTCTGCATACTTATGTAAAGAACCTGACATCTCTTCATATTTCTATACTTCCCCAGCTAAATTATTAAAATAAAACAAATTGGCAACACTTTTCCTTAATATTCAAAATTATTGGACACTTTTCCTCAAGGGAGCAGAGTGTTGTTTATCACCAGATACATAAGCCAATCACCAAAGAGGAGAGGCTAAAAGTGCATGACTTCTAACTTATCTCTAAATTTTACTCTTATCGGCCTTTACCTTTTACATTTTTTCACATTTTCTTCAGTCCGTCGTTTTTTCAATAAACATTCAACAGGACTTACTCTTTCTAGGCATGATGTTAGGCAGTAGAAATAGAGTGGGATGAGGGCAGACAGGGGGAGAAGAGTGGCAGGAATAAAGGAGGCATGTCCCTTCTTGGAATATCCTGTTCTAATGAGGGAAGATAATCATATATATTTTTTAAAGTAAAATACAGTGAGAGTAGCATTGCTAGAGAATGACAGTGCAGTTTATAAGTACATTAAATGAAACAACTAACTGTATTTTGAGGCCTATAACTTCATCTTCATAATTGTGCTTTAGGGATATAACCTCATCTTCATAAAGAAAGCAACTTTGAATAGGGTCTTCAATGATGAGGACAACTAGAACTCATTTTAGGATAATTGCTAAACATCTTGGCACTTCTCATGCTCTAAGTTTTGTTTTTTTTTTGCTTCCCCCCCCCCTTTTTTTTTTTTTGGCCTTTTTTTCTCCATCTGCCCCCTTTCTTGATAAAGTCAAGAAGAAAAATAGCCGAAACCGGTTTGGCTCAGTGGATAGAGCGTAGGCCTGCGGACTCAAGGGTCCCAGGTTCGATTCCGGTCAAGGGCATGTACCTTGGTTGCGGGCACATCCCCAGTAGGGGGCATGCAAGAGGCAGCTGATCGATGTCTCTCTATCATCGATGTTTCTAGCTCTCTATCCCTCTCTCTTCCTCTCTGTAAAAAAAAATCAATAAAATATATTAAAAAAAAAAAAGAAGAAAAATAATTGTATTTTACAAGCAGGCTCTTCCTCTAGAAAGGAAACTTATAGATGCTGTCTGGATTAATAAAGTCCCCTAATGGTCTTCTTCCTCTCATGCTCGCTTGCTTTGTTCTCTGTAGAGGTATATTCCCTCTCAGGGATGACCAATTTAATAAAACAACCCTGACAAGTATGTTATTCAAATCTCTTTATGCACAAAGAACTTGTTTATTTGGTGTCACAAATGTTATGGGAAGAAAAGATCTCTTGAACAATGAAATATTTACTACAGTGTTAACTTAAAGATCTTTAGAACCAAAAATCAGAATGAAAATCTAACTTGGCCTCTTACTATCTACATGCCTTAGTATTTTTAATTTTATTGTCATCTCTAGGGCACAGATTAAATGTAACTGGCAAACAATTTGTACACTTAAATTGTATTCTAAGGTACCTTGTTGAAAGTTAATGAGGTATTCCTATAACTCAGAACTATTCACCACACTGAATAAGCCTCTTCTACAAGGAGAGATACATGATAAAGAGAAGGGTCAACTTCTCAGCTCATCCAAGTCATTTTTTTTTAAAAAAGATACTTATTTTGTGTTATTTTGGGGCTCCTGAGCTAAAAATCTCACTTCGTTTTTCAGAAGCAAATAAAATTCTATGCATGACTTCCAAAATCAGGATTTCAATACTACATGTAATCATTATCCATTCTGTCATTTGCATTCTAACAGTGACAGACTTGGCCCATAGTCATGGTTCTGCTCCACAGAACATTTGCCTTCAATTAAAACTCATTAAGTTGCAGTGGAATTCCTATGAGTGTTCACTTCTTATCTTACTGTGAAGACCTATCTGTGTTCTAGGCATGAGTTGAGGAAAGCAGGGCATTAGTGGCTTTAGAGTTAGACGTTTACTGCTGCATTAGTGGGTTTATGTTTTTGTGAGAACCTTCCCAGCCTTCCCACTGGTCAGACTGCACGCCAGGAAGCCCGTTCCATGCAGGAGTTTTGGGGCTTCCGGTCGCACTGAGATAGGGAAAAGTGTGTTTTCTTTTTACAGTAAGGGAGTGGCTCGTGAAGGTCCAGGCAAAAGATCACAGCACACTGATGGGGACTAAAAAGCTGCTTTGGAACCCAGAATTCTTGCTGTAAGTTTATTTTTGTAGATAGTTGGAAGAATGATGTGAAAAACCAAACTCACACAGTTTAACTGATAATATTCCACATGCCACTTAATAATCTAGGTGTTTTCAGTCATACACCTTGCTTTGTACTCATCAAGTTTAAGTACCATGAATTCTCATCCATTCATTAAGTAAGTATGCATGGAACACCCACTTTCTAGGTATTTTGCCAAGTGCTAAAAATTATCCAAGCTGAGTAAGTACTTGTGTTTAAATTGCCCACAATCTAGTGAGGCAGCTGAGTGCAGAGTCAAATTCTTAGAAATAGGGTACACGCTGGTGATGGTGTTTGCATAGCAAATTTTGTAAGTTCTTCCCTAGAAGCAGTGTTCAGCTATGAAAGAGGAACAAAATAGAAACATAAGGATCCAAAAGGCTTCTCCAGTTTTAATATGTAGTAGTTCTATTATCACTCAATCCATATTATTTTTAATTTAAAATAAAATTTCTTTATTTACAAATGAGTGGTTTTTTTTTCTTGTTTGGTTTCTTTTTCTTTTTCTTTTTTCTTTTTTTTTTTTTTTTTTTTTTTAGTTTCCACATGGATAGGTTGTTATTTCTGTGTGTTCATCATTTTGTGACTGATTTTGAACTTATTTCCATGTAGTGAGAGAACCTGGTCTGTAGGATTTCAGTCACTCAAAATTTATGAAGATTTCCTTTTTGACACAAATCTGGTCAACTTTAATAAACGTGCATATGGAAATTTTATGGACATGTTCTCCAATGTCTGCCCTCCAAATGTGTCTTGATTCTTCTATTCTGGCATCCTCCTCCAAACTTCATTAAAACACATCTTGTCACCCACCATCTCTACATGGCATGTGCAATGCACAATTTTGTCTCCATCTGGTATGACTTACCAGGGACAGTTCAACACCGTCCCCTCTTTGAACCACTGTTTTCATTCGGTTTCTCGAACCCCACTCTAACTTCATGGCCCACTAGCAGCTCCTTTCATTCTCTGCTCACTTCTTTCCACCCCCCAATGTCTAATAGTTAGAAAGGCCCGAGGCCTCAGTCCTTGGACTTCTTATATTTTCGAACTACACTCACTCCTTTGTCATCTGATCTTGGGGCTTTTTAGTACCACCTATGTTCTAATAATCTGTTTGCAACTTCTGTATCTTCTACCTTCAGATATGTCCATATTCTCACCATATTTTTGCCACCTCCACGGCTTCTACTCTAGTTCAATGCATAGTCAACTGTTTTTTAGGTTGTTGCAATCCTTTCTAGTTGTTTCCCCCTCGGTCCCTTTTCAACATTTAGCCAGGGTGGTCCTGTCAGTTTTCTCTTCAGTAATTCTATATTCGCTTTCCATCTCATTTGGAGTCGAAGCCATGTCTCCAACTCCTAGGATAACACTCTTCTTTTTATGACACTGACTTTTCTAAGCACTTTCAGCCCACCTCCCTGTCCCCACACTAAAACACACACAACAAAAACAAACAAACAAAACCACAAAAAACTGGACCTCTTGCTGTTTCATAAAGCATCTTGTCTCCTCAGTAGGTTTGCCGTTCAGGTCACCTGTACCCGGCATGCTTTCCTCCCAATGATCCATGAAACTTGACTCCCTCATTTCCTTCAGCTCTCTCCTCAAATGTCCCTTTAATTAGGATGTGCCTCATGCCCATATCCTAAGGTGCAACTCCTCCCAGACATTTCTTACACTCCTTTGCTGATTTGTGTTATTTTGGAGCTTAGCCCTTACTGTTTTTCTATATAAAATGCATTTTGTTAATGTAATTTTTAACTTTTGCCTCCACTATAATATAATCTCCATGTCAACAGGAAAATTTTGTGGGCTTTTTAGTTTTGTTTTCTAAGCACCAAACTAGTGCTAGCATGTAGTAGGCACTCACTAAATATTTCTGAAAATAATGAAGTAATGCTCTAGCTAGTTGCTGGATGCCTTGGATAACTTGCTGCTCCTCAGGCAGAATGAGATCAGCATGCGGGGGCGGGGAGGGGCGGCTCTAGGCAGTGTTGTGGGGGTCAACCTCTGTAGAAGAGGAGGGGAGAAAGCAGGAATGGGCAAATCGAAGATGGGTTGCAGTTGCCATTTCCACGAAGATCCCAGTCAACGCACGGTAAACCGTTTTGCAGGGTGGCTAGGAGACCCTGCCTTCATACTCTACACCCACCAGTGACTGGGTGCAGGCTGCCCTTGAGTGCGAGACCTTGGTGAGGCAGCATAACCAGCTTAGGGCAACTTCAAAGTGGGATGGGAACTAGGCCTGGCCGTTGCTAACACTCCCTGCGGCCGGGTGAAAAGCTTTCTTAATCCCGAAAGGGTAGCTTTCAGGTGTCCACTGCACTTGCCAAGTATGCTGTGGCCACTTCCTAGCAGGCTCTTCCTCCGTAAACCACAGTCCTGGTGGCTCCTTCAAATCCTTACTCATTTGCCAGCTTCTCAAAGAGGCCTGCCCTTTTATCTATTTTAAATCTAAAATACCTCCCCCACCCCACACACACATTTACTCACAGACCCATATAATATACCATTTGTTTAATTATTCATTTACCATTTATTGTCTGTCTCCTCCAACTAGTAGATATACTCCAGGAGGAAGACATTTTTGTCTCTTTTTAAAAAATATATATTTTATTGATTTTTTTTTACAGAGAGGAAGGGAGAGGGATAGAGAGTTAGAAACATTGATGAGAGAGAAACATTGATCAGCTGCCTCCTGCACACCCCCCACTGGGGATGTGCATGCAACCAAGGTACATGCCCTTGACTGGAATCGAACCTGGGACCCTTCAGTCCACAGGCCGACGCTCTGTCCACTGAGCCAAACCAGTTAGGGCCATTTTTGTCTTTTTCACTGAAAAAATCATGAGCACCTAGAACACTACACATAGTTTCCAAATACTTGTGGAATGAATGGGCGAAAGAACAAATGAATTTCAGGCTTCTGACTGAGCTGACTTTGTGATACTCACTGCTAAGATTTCTACTAAGGTTATCTGGTGATAACCTTTTTTATTTCACTGATGTACAGGGAAGGGTAAAGCAGAGCCTGACTATCAGAAACAAGCCTGCACTGCAGCCCACTGATAAGATACTCTAAGCCATCTTTTACAGCAACTAGGAAACAAAAACCTGGAAAAGCAATGCATCCTATTAGAATACCCACCAACTTGCAGGAATAAACCTGGTTGCTTGAGAGCTGAAGTAGCTCTAATGTCTTTGTTTTCAGGGTGGGTGTAGTTCCATATTTTCTGAGGCGTAATGAGATTTGGGGTAGGCTTGGAGGCTAAGGAAGCCTCGAATACCAAGCTGTATCTACCTATAATTTTGCCCTAAGAGTTAATGCAGGGAAGATGCGATGGAGCAGACAGCCACCAGAGGGCACTGTGATACCTCTTTGTGTAGCTTTCCAATGTAGGCTTGAAAGAGGCTTGGGAACAACAGCTTTAAAAAATCTAAACGTAGAGGAATAGTTTGCTGATGTTAATAATTTTACTTTACTTTGAAAATACATAGGATTAGAAATAATGTGTTGTATTTGGAATAAAAAAAATCACAAAGGATATCAATAGAAATTTCACATGTAAAAGATACACAATATCCCTTAAATGTCATGAAAATATACTAACCCTACCTCATACTTTTGAAACTGCTCATAAAAATGACTCCAAGATACAATTTTTCACCTATCATGTTTTTAAGAATCTAAAATTCTGCCTATCCAAGCAGTCTTACAGATTGTTGGAAGGAGCATTTATTTGGTTTGATTCTCAAGGAGGGAAATTTGGTAATATATTTGAAAGTTGTAAGTTCATTTACCTTCGACCTCCCTCATAGTCAAAAGAATTCATCTTACTGATATACTGCTTAGATACTAGGTTACATAAGCAAGGTGTTGTTGTTGTTTTGTTTTTGTTTTTCTTTAAAACACCTTAATAATAGCTAAAGTTTGAAAATATAAATGTTGGGTGAGTCTGGTTAAATAACTTATGGTATATCAGAAAAATAGAAAAACAGGAAGTGGAATATAAACAAGATGCTGTTTATTTACTAATATAAAAAGTCCTTTAAATTAGGTTAGGTGAATAAAAGCAAGGCCCATAATAATGGATAAAGCATGCCATCTCTTTCTCTTTTTACTTATGTTTTAGGAGTAAAGGATAATAATATACACATATATATTTGTCTTTGCAGAAATTTTACCAGGACACACAGATGCCAGTAAATATGGTCTTGTTGAGGGTGACAAATGGAGAGAGTAAGACTTTGTCCTGTATGCCAAACGAAATGCAAGTTCATTTCCTATTCACAAAGATAGATAGATAGATGACAGACAGACAGACAGAGATAGATAGATAGATAGATAGATAGATAGATAGACAAATTCCATGGGGAAAACTTTTGGTTAGTCCTTGAGAAAATATTGGCAAATCATCTGGTATATCATTCAAATGCATCAGATATAGAAAGGGGTTTGTAGTCATAGTTACCAGGTTAGTTTGTAAGTTCCCAATTGCTTAAAATCAATTAAGAGGAGTCCTGGCAGCCTTAAAATGAATCAGGCGAATTTTCCAGCCGGGTTGTCCCAGGGAAAAGTTACAGAGGTGCCTAGATTTTCTTTTGGGACCTTTTTCTTCTTCAGCATCTTGACTTTACATGATAGTCTTATTCCCCACCTCATACTATTTGTCACAGATTGATCTGCCCTTTGGGTGAAGAGGAAATAAGTTACTGAGCCTCTTCCTTACTTGCTAATGGAGGTATTCTAGTAATACATACATATTCATTTCTTCACGTAATGGTTATTGAGTATCAACTATGAATCTGGCACTGAACCACCTTCTGAGGGTACAAATCTCTCAGAGGTAACCTTTTCCTCCTTCAAAGAGCTCGCAGTCCAATAGGAAGATGGCAGAGTGCAATTGCTTTGAAGAGTGATGTGTGCCTTGGAAAACCAAACGGGATTCTCTCCTTTTCCTGAGAGAGGGTGAAGATGGAATTATTTCATAGATTTTAAAATATGAGGAGGAATTCTCTAAGCAAACAGAGGTTGGGATGGGGTAGGGGGCGATTATTCTTAAGCAGAGGGGGAAAACACAGAAGTCAGATTTGGAAAAAAACCCACATGGTCTATTAGAAAAAGTGCTGGAGAGTTTAGTGTGACTATTGTATGTTTGTTGACTTATTTTTGCATTTTGAGAGGAATTACTGCCATTATTGCTACTATTATTAAGTACTTCTTAGTAACATGTGCTCTAGTACATTATGCTATTTAATCATAACAATAAAATGGAAGTACTTATTGTTATCTCCATGGTGGAGATAATGATACTGAGAAATAGAAAAGTGATTTGTCTAGAGCAGTGGTCCGCAAACTCATTAGTCAATAGAGCCGCAGTTTGCCGACCACTGGTCTAGAGTTACACATATAGGTAGAGCTAAGACTCAGATTAACATCTGATTTCCAACCCTGTGCTCCAAAGTGTGAATGAGAGTGTTTGCTACATCTGTGCTCCTTTCAGATTCATATTTTACCTTTCTCCGTCCTAATCTCTAACACGACATGAGCCTGATGTAGCTCATCCACAGTCTTCCCTGCACTTGGGATCCCAGTGTGGTTTGTCCCAGAGTGAGTGTAGGCAGAAAACCAGAGGAAAAGGAGGAAATTCGAGTGTTAGGTCCTGGGCTCCCTTCCATCCTGTCATCTAGAGCTGCCTGGGACTCCCAACCATGGACCACTGCTAACCTCTAGGAAACCCTCTCAACCTGTCTGAGTGCCGAAGGCAGCCTCTGCTTCCTGTCCTTGTCTGACAGGCATAAGGGTGATAATGTCTCTACTAGACCTTCCCTTGTGATTTCCCTACACACATCCCACCGTTTTGTAAATAGGTTCTTTATTAAACTCTTTTCAATTTATCTTTATTTGACTTGAGTTGGCATCTGACTTGAGTTGGCACCGGATCAGCATTTTAGAAATCATTATTGTTATTATCTAAGTGAGAGTTGATGAAAGTTGAGTGTGGCACAGAAATGAAGGGGATAAATTGGATCCCAAAATGATATGAGAGAAATCCGAATTTATAGAAGAGAGCTACAAGGAAAGAACAATATTATTTAGTATTCTTTTTTTTATTTTAATTCCTCACCCAAGGATATTTTTTTATTGTTGTTTTTTTGTTTGTTTTGAGAGATTTAGAGAGAGAGAGAGAGAGAGAGAGAGAGAGAGAGAGAAACATTGATGTGAGAGAGGAACATCAATTGGTTGCCTCCTGCATGTGCCATGACCAGGAATTGAACCTGCAACCTTTTGGTGTATGGGAGGACACTCCAACAAACTAAGCCACCAACCAGGGCAAGAAAAATATTCTTAAAGTTTGAGTTCTGTAAAGGAGTTCAAGTGAACCTATATTGCGCCTTTCACATTATAATGCACAGAGGGAAACAGACTAAGTTATTTACATTATTACGATGGTTCCTAACTGACATTAAAACACAGGTAAGGTCTACATGTGTTGATGTACATGGAGCACATTACTCATTCATGGAGGTGGGGAGGGGCATTGGTGCCAAGTATCTGATGGTGATTCATCAACAAGTGATGGATATCAAGTAGGTATGACAAGAAGTAAGAGCATACCCTGTCAGGTGGTAAGGTGTATGCAGTAAGGTGTATCAGCCTGCCCCATCTTAGTTCTGAGGATTCAGGGAGGCAGTTAGCTTCAGGGGGTTCATGGAGACAGACTCAGGGGGTTCAGGAAGACAGTCAGCCTCAGGGGGGTTCATGGAGACAGCCTCAGGGGGGCTCAGAGAGACAGCCTCAGGGGGGCTCAGGGAGACAGCCTCAGGGGGGCTCAGGGAGACAGCCTCAGGGGGGCTCAGGGAGGCAGTCAGTCTCAGGGGGTTCAGGGAGGCAGTCAGCCTCAGGGGGGCTCAGGGAGACAGCCTCAGGGGGGCTCAGGGAGACAGCCTCAGGGGGCTCAGGGAGACAGCCTCAGGGGGTTCAGGGAGACAGCCTCAGGGGGGCTCAGGGAGGCAGTCAGCCTCAGGGGGTTCAGGGAGGCAGTCAACCTCAGGGGGGCTCAGGGAGACAGCCTCAGGGGGGCTCAGGGAGGCACAGCCTCAGGAAGAATGTCAGCAACCAGCAGGATCCCTGCTATAAAATTCAGTTCAGAGTCCAACTCCAGATCCTGGAAAAGGACAGAGGCAAAGGGAAAAGAGGTACTGGCGGGACAAAGGACAAGGATGGCGTATTGCTGCTTCCCTTGAATGTTTGCTTAAACCACCCCATTGTGCAGCAGACTGGAGCAAGGCAGAGGGCACTGAAGGTCAAGTGTCTCTAACTGTGGGGAGTGAGAGTCCCTAACACAACCCATTCACAGGCAGCCAGCTGTGAGTTTCTGCCATGCCTAAGCTTTCATCACGTGGTCAACATGTCTATTTCCCCTTACCTTCAGAAGCAGCAACATTCCGGTGCGTTTGAGGAAACTCTGCTATCTTCATGTGTGTCTCTCGAGTTGTGGGACATAAAACAGGGCAGCCATAAAACCAGTGGCATTGCATTATTAAATTCTGTTTCCTATGAGATTCCTTTTCATGGTAAAAAAAAAAAAAATAATAATAGCTGGTGGGAGTTCAGAAAATGAAATATTTTCAACATTAGCTTCTTTCTGGGGTTTAAAAATATATTTAGACTTACAGTCTCTAGGATCCATACATAGAAAGTGACTTCTTAAATTAGCACATCAATTACTTACACCAAATGGATAAGAATGATTGCACTGAAATAATAAATAACCTTTTATAAGGAACACTTTATAGGAGATAAAATATAGATGGTCTCTGAGTTATGCAGGTGCTATATTAATCATTGAGGTGTAAATTATAGAGGTGAAGAGTTTACGCTTCTCTCCTTTGTGTTGAGCATTCTGATAAATGAGTGTCTAATGTGACAGGAAAAGATAACATAATGAATATCTTATTGTGCTTGAAGGAACATGAAAAAAAAAAAAAACCAACAAAAAACTGACTCTGTATTCTGTTCCAGGGAGAATAAAAAGCCAGAAGTCCCTGGCCTGCCATCCTCCAGTTGAGGGTGTCTGACTGACAGCATGTTGGCACCAGCATTGAGGGAAGTGATGGGCTTCAGCTCCAGGTGAGTTCAGTTCTCCCAGACACAACAGGTGCTGAGAGAACCCCTGCCCACAGAGTTCATGAAGTATCTCCATCAAGCCTTGCACCCTTTCAAAATATCGGGCTTCGGCATGTTTTAAAAGATTGTAGGTTTCTTTCAATTCTGTGGTGCTTTAAAGTCAATGCATAGTCTCTTCTTTCCACTTTTGACTTGAGGTGAGAACAGGTAACTATGACTGGGTCTCCTCTGCCTGAACTACAAGTAGAGTGAAAGATGAAACATCACACAGTTATCTGGGGGTAAGGAGGGAAGGCTATGGATAGAAGGGACCGAAGTGGGAACCCAGCGTCATTAGCATTTAGAAATTATAGATTGTTTCATAGCCTTTTAAATATCTTTTAAAAAAATATGTTTTTATTGATTTGAGAGAGAGAGAGGAAGGGAGGGGGATAGAGAGATAGAAACATTGATGAAAGAGAAACATTGATCAGCTGCTTCCCGCATACTACACACTGAGGATTGAACCCCAAACCTGAGCACATGCCCTGACCGGGAATTGAACCAGTGACCTCTTGGTTCCTGGGTTGGCACTCAACCACTGAGCCTCACAGGCCGGGCTCATAGTCTTTTTAACAGCAGGCACTGAGGGCTGTTACTCTTAATGACCTAAAACTTCATCACTGAGTTACACAATTAGAATAGACAGATAATTTCATAACTCAAAAGACGCTTTGATTTATGATTTTGAAATTATAAGAATCAGAATGGCCAAATATATCCTTTGCTGACAGATTCTAATTATGATCCTTCTTGAGTTTGTGCCTTCAGGAATCTGTTATCAGAATGTATGTATCACTAAGGACATTAATATGAAACTTCTTGGGCTGAAGAGAGTAATGGGCTATAGGTTTAGGAAGTGAAAGATATGTGATACAACTTTTTAAAAATCATTTTTTTATACTTTGCAAGACTTACGTAGGTCTACATGCATGTCATTGTAATTCACATAGTTTCAAAGATTAATGTAGAAGGTAAACTAATCAAGAAAAATAGGGCAAGTGCTATAAAAAGATACAAGGAACACGCAATGAGTTTTAGCCTATTTATCAAATACTAGAGGCCTGATGCACGAAATCTGTGCAAGGTAGGCCTTCCTTCCCCCGGCTGCCAGTTTCGCAGCCCTGGCCCCCGCCCGCACCCACCTTGGCCTGGCGCTGCCCATGTCCGCTGCTACACACACCTGGTTCCCTGGTTCCGCAGAGCCCCCCATTGATCACCCTGCAGAGGGTGGCCTGGGCCTCCCTCTTTGGGTCAATCATGGAGCCCCCTAATTGATCACCCTGCAGGCTGGTGGCCTGGGCCTCCCTCTGTGGAGCCATTGTGGGGCAGTGGCAGGGCTCCCTGACTAATCGCATCGCACCGGCCTTGGCTGGCCTGGTGCCAGGGAATGTCATAGCGTGGTCGTCAGGACAGTCGTTCATTTGTTCAGCCATTGAGTCGATTTGCATATTACACTTTTATTATATAGATGTTAATCCTTCCTTTTGACACAGCAATTCTATATCTAGTGATTTAATGTAAGACAATAATTAGAATGTCTAAGCATATTTAAACAAAAGATGTTTCTCATAGCCTGTTTTAATAGCAGTGAAAATGATACTCAGCCCAAATATTTAAATGTGTAGAATATATATATATATATATTTTTTTCCCTCAAATAGTAAATTTATGTAGAACTATCAAAACATATACTTTAGAATAATATTTATGATATGGAAAAAGGAGCAGGCACATTTTTAAAAATATATTTTTATTGATTTCAGAAAGGAAGGGAAAGAGAGAGAGAGAGAGATAG
Source organism: Eptesicus fuscus (assembly GCF_027574615.1). Lineage (NCBI taxonomy): Eukaryota > Metazoa > Chordata > Mammalia > Chiroptera > Vespertilionidae > Eptesicus > Eptesicus fuscus. The sequence continues at coordinate 26,419,551 of NC_072487.1, forward strand.
AGAGAGACATCAATGATGACAGAACTCCCTCCTGCAAGCTCCCCACTGGGGATAGAGCTGGTAATGCAGGTACTTGCTCTGAACTGGAATTGAATAGTGACCTCCTGCTTCATAGATTGATGCTCAACCACTGAGCCACACTGGCTGGGCCACATTTCTTAATTTAAAATAGCAGGGTGAAAGGTATCTTTATAGGACAACATTGATGTGTTTATAGAGAAACTAGAAGGAAAGAGATGTATATGATGGTTTTTACCATTTTTAATTTTAACTTACTGTTTTTCCCTGATATTTTCCAATAAATATTTTTACTCTAATCAGAAATAAAACTTAATTGCAAACATTAAATCATTAATATCTATAAGATAAAAAGATAGACTAATCTATAACAATAAAAGCATAATATGCTAATTAGACCCGACAACCTTCCTGATGAAGCCGGGCTGCAAGGGAAGCCCGGGTCCCGGGTGCCTGCCAGCGGATGGAGGGAAACCCGGGTCCCAATGCCAGAGGGAAGCCAGTGCTGGTAGCTGGGGGAAGGAAGGCCTACTCTTGCACGAATTTCGTGCATTGGACCTCTAGTAAGGTTATAGAACAGAATTGGAGTAACGCCCTGTATGTGTGTAAAAGTAAAAGCATATTTATATAGTTTTATAAGAAAAAATATGAAACTTTTGTTTAAGTAAACTAGAGTTTGGGAGAGTAGAAATCATTTCTGTTTAGTAAATGTATAAAGGCCCCAAAGAAAGAATGACATTTGAGTAAGGTCTTGAAGACTAAATATACAGAAATGGGCTTTTATTTTTATGGATCATAACCAATGTTGATCTGTTGAAATGGATAAATGTACATATTATGCTCACTTACATTGTTCCACTTTTCATTTTGTAGACAGTCATAGCATAAGTGCTACACATTGCAGAAACTTGAATATTATTATACTTCTTTAAAGCTCAAGCTAAATCAATTTGATATACTAAGTGCTATCTTTTATTATACACTTACTCTTTGTAAATATTGAAGGCAATAAGAAAATATTCATCAAGTCTTTGAAATTACTTATGCTTCATTTCCATATTCTGCAATTCTAAATTTTTCTGACTTTAGTGATACATGAATATGTTGTACATTTACTTACTAAAAGTCATAGAAGAAATGACTCTTTAATTTCTCGGTATCTATCTTCCCTGTCAACTGTGGGCTTCTAAGTCCATCTTTTGCCCTTTTTAGTCTTACTATATATTCTTCATAATTCTCTCCTTGCGCTCTCCATCCCAGTATGTACATTATAACTGTGTGAGCTAACATGAAGTGGAAACTAGAAGCATGACAGAAGAAAATGTGTACAACGGTAGTTTAGAGTTGTCAGCCTACCAACATGGGTGCAGGTGGACAGAGTTGGGCTCAAATATTTATCCTGTCATGAATGCATTAAGAAGCCCAGAGCATACTATTATTTTCAAGCCTCAGGCTTAATTACAAGTTATCCCCATTCGATAAATCAACTAATACAGATGTTTGTGGAATCCTTTTGGAAATGTTTAAGCACTTTACAGGTGTGTGTATTAACTGGCGTGACTGACCATAAATAATAGATACAACTTACCAAAACACACATGTGTGCGTATATGTGTGTGTAAGCATCTAGAGAGAGACTATTTCTTCTAAAAGTGGAAGTAGTTGTTCCTGTAATGAAGTCACTTTTGCTTTTTAGTAACAAGTACTTGCAGAGAAAGCTGCCTCCTTTCCCTTTAATGCGTGGGGCTTGCTCATCAAATCGGCACGGGTCAATAGTCCTGGAGGTGTTCCCTCTGCCCTTTGATCACAAAGGGAATTCAACTCTGGACAAAATCCCAAGACAATGATCTTGGCCATACAGAACAGCTTACTTTTATGAAGTCCACTCCCAAACTAAATGTGTAATGAAAACTAAGAGAATATTAAGATAGCCTTGATTAATTGATCTGGAAACTATTTCTAACCATATAATACTAATAACACTCGTGACCTGAAATTTAAGCTGCAGCTATATCACACAACAAAAATAAATTTAGGATTTCCAACAACTCTAGTAATAATTGAATTTAACAATTGAATTTACATTTACTTGAATTACTATAATGAGGATATATTGCAAAGTATAATAAAATACTGGAAAGTATCAAAGATGAGAATTTGTTCATACAAATCTGTATTCAGTAGTCACTTGAAAAAGTATGCCTAGAATAAATAAAAATATATTTCATGCTGGTTGCACTGAGTTTCAAATAATATAAATAGTAAAATCTGGCAGAATTAGATCATCACCAATCCAAACTCTCAGCTGTTTTGTGTGTGTGTGTGTGTGTGTGTGTGTGTGTTTTGCTGTTCTTGATTTACATTTCATTCAAGTGACATGAAAAGAGACCAGAGCTAAAATAAATAAATAAGTAAGTAAATAAATAAAATAAAATGAGACTCACTTTCAAAATGATGGTATTCAATAAATAAAAGATGCGATCATTCAAAAAATTTTAAGCATTTTCTTCAAACCTGTAGAAATATTCCTGAACCTGTAGGAATATAGATATTAATAAAATATTTCTACCTTTAAGTAATTATCATCTACAAGAGGAATTATTCTGTATAGAGAGATGGTGTATTAAATAGTACTGTTAAGTAGTACTGACATAGTATTTTTTGCATATACTAGAGGCTCAGTGCATGAAATTTGTGCACTTGGGGGGCGTCCCTCAGAACGGCCTGCGCCCTCTTGCAGTCTGGGAGCCCTCAGGGTATTTCCGACTGCGGATGGACATCCCTCTCACTGTCCAGGACCCCTTGCTCCTTACAGCCTGCCTGCTCACTGCTCTTTAGCACAGCCATAGAGGCAGGAAGGCTCCCGCCACTGCCGCTACGCTCACCAGCTATGAGACCGGCGCTCCCTCTGTGGGATTGCACTGACCAACATGGGCAGCTCCTGCATTAGTGTCTGTCCCCTGGTGGTCAGTGTGTGTCATAGCAACTGGTCGTTCCACCGTTTGGTCAATTTGCATATTAGTCTTTTATGATATAGGATATACATCTCGTGTGTGTGTGTGTGTGTGTGTGTGTGTGTGTGTGTTCAGATAACTAATTGTTAGTGTTGGATGCCAGAAGATAAGGGGAGATCAAGAGCCAATTGTTTTCCAGAAGACAGACAACTTTTCATTTGTGTTAAAAACAATGGAAAATGCCTCTTAAAGGAAGTGGAATTTAATGTCAATTAAACAGAAATGATGTGCAGGTTGGGGGTGGCATTGTGGATGGAGGAAACAATATGTATAGAAAAATGACTTCAAATGTGAGGAGACATGGGAAAGGACAGCTAGGGATTCTGTTTTAGGAAAGGGCAGTAGTAATGAAAAGGGTGGAGATTGATTTTGGTGATCTTGCGTATTAGCCCAAGGAGTTTGCTCTTTATTTCATGATCCCCCTCCACTGATCTGTACACTTCACATTGTGTTGGATCCCAAGAACGTCCCAAGTACAACACTTGTTAATATTTTTTTCTAGAGTCAGAGGTATTACTACTCAATATTGGCATAGGGAGGATACTTTCCCAGGGGAGAACGGGGTGGTCAGAATGTTTTTGCACTAGCTGTCTCTCGTGCAATTTTAATTCAAAATAATCAGTATGCCAAAGTGACATATTTGGGGGCTGGGTATATTCTCTCTTCACTTTATCTAATGTGTTCTATTGGGTTTTAAATTTTGTTTATCCTACTTTTAATTTCCAGTACCATTTTTGTTATTATTATTACAGCACGCTGTTTTTGTCCTATAATCATAGCACGTATCCCAATGTTTTTGTTGTCGCTGTTCTTTAACTTTCTGTATTTTATCTTGGGTTGCTATTGTAGGTCTTAGCTACAGGCCTCAATCATGTTGCAGTTTTGATCAAATGACTGATCTTTTGTTCCCCAATTGTCTGTTACAGTGGGTTTTTAGAGTAGGAGCCGGGGTAATGTAATTGCCTGCTGGTGTTCTGGAAACCAAGCCGGGGGAGGGAGCTACATGTTCCTTGATGAAGTATGTCAACTTCATGTAATAGCTCTGTCCAGAGTCTGAAGTGTACCAGGTTTACTTTGTCCAGAGAAAAAAAAGTCGTAAGATACAGCGTTCGGGGTGGGGAGGTGATGGGAAGTGGAGAGGTAATTGCTAGCTGTGGGGGCCGAGGGAGCAGCCACTTCAGAATTTGATGAACCTTTCCCGTTTCAGGACTGCCCCTCCCCCCTGTCTTCTGAAGCTTTTAGTTCTTCCAAGTACTGGGCTGCTGGGACTCTCCTGTGGTGACTACCTGACTTCTAGTGTGTACTTCACCCCGTGGGCACCCGGGCAGTCCCTTCTCGGCTCTGCTGCATCACGCATCACTTCTCTCTCTCTTACTCTCCACAGTTCCTGGGACATAGCGCCCCGATTGGGAGGATGGCTCTGAAACCAGACTGCCTGGGCTCTGAGCATAGCTTTACCGCTTACTGGGTATGGGATGATTTGCAAGTTGCTTAATGGTTCTGTGCCTCCATTTCCTCGTCTGCAAAATGGAGATAAGGACAGGGATGTTACAGACACTAGATGAGTTAGAATAGTGCCTGGCGTATTGTTGGCTGCTGGTCACCTTTGCTGTTGTGGTCATCTCTCTTCCCCTCGCATCTCCACTTTTAATTCTAAGCCTCTGTAAGTTGACTTTTTAGAATTTATTTTGCTGTCATTTGCCTGGGGTGTTGGAAAAGGGAAGAGATTAATACCAGTGGCCAAATCATCAGTGTTTTTTTAATCAAAATTATTAAGGCTTTTAATTTTATTCTTCTCATTCCCCTGCCAATTTCCTTTACTGGACAATGACAGTTTTTGTGTAATTAATACATTCTCTTTTGGCATACTCTTTAATTGCATCTTAAGACAAACAATAATACTTTTTAAAACACCCAGGTTAATTTCAGGGTTTTATTTATCTACATGAAAAAATATTCTTCTGTTTTCTAAGATACTTTGTTTAGAAGTGTATGTGTGAAGTCTCATAACCTCTGCTTATGTCATTGACTATTATTTTGAGACATTGCCATTGGTGTGAGAATGTATGTACAGGATGATTTAAGGACACATCCAATTAATATTGTAATAAAAACTTTACCAAAAAAATAAGGGGATCTTAGTTTGTTGTGTGTAACCTATTAAACAGGCAATAGAATCCCTATCTCCCGTGTGCAGATATTTGTTATAGAAATTCAGTTATTTAAATATTCATAAAATGAGAGTTGAGAGCAGCACTTTTGAAAAGCAGTTAATAATGAACAGACATCAGGGAGCTGTCATTATTACAGCAAATGCTTTTCAACTCCAGTGACTTCAGTGGTGCAGGAGCAGGCCATCACATTTAATTAAAAGCAGTCAAAAAAATAAACGGAGAAATTGAACTGGAGAAAGCTGTCCTTTGCCAGGAGCTAAAGGCAAAAGGAAAGCCAGGGAGGGAGAGCCTTGAAAGTAATAATGAATTGCGAAGCCCTACTGCCTGCAACTTGTAATGCGCTCTGTCAGATTTTAGTATCAGTTAAACTAGATTAATAGAGCAATTGCCGATTCTCTATCTTAAATCCTTCTCCCTCCTTCCCCTATTATAGGCTCCCATGATAGATGGAAGCCTGAGTGGGTCAAAATTTCAATTCATTTCTCTGCTCAGTCACTTTTTAAATAATCCTGGCATCTAAATTTGCTGGACACCAGCATTCTCTGTGATATTTTAAAAGCAGAAATAAATTTAGTTATTGACAGGCTTGCAGCCCTTATTTCCAGAGAGGCTTATTTCCTTCTTATTCAACAGACTGGGGGGCGGGGGGCGGGTAAAAATCCCCTGGAAGGCAAGCGATTGACATCTCCTTCTACCACTAGGGGCTACCAGAGTGAAGTGAATGACAAAGAGAAGATCACAAATTTGTGGTAGCTTTAAACACCCAGATTTATGTGAATCTGCAGAAACGGTACCACAAGGACAAAAACAATTTGCCCTCGATCATTTTATTCTTATAACAATGTTCTTTAATGAAGCTAAAGCTTCCCCGCTGTGACCTTATTATGTTTTTCAGCATCAGTGAGAAATAGATTCCTTCAGAATTGTAAGAGAGCTCATGAAACAGCAGGGATATTGAAATAGAGGATCAATTACTTTTTTTGCAGTAATTTTGAACTTGAAATGGCTCTAGCACAGCCGATGTAAGACAAGAAGACAAACTGGCTTATTGAAACGCTGTGTACAAATTACACAAATCACAAAAAGCTGAGGTTAACAAACTGTTTTTGTTTCCTAATATCTTTCAATACGATTACACAGCATCCCTTTATAGGTTCTGTTCCAGAAGAAGCGAACAGAAACTGTCAATAGAATTTATTTGTCATCGATTTAAATGTAAAATGTTAAAACATATTTAAGAATCTTTCTGAAAGCCGCCACCTCCCTGCTTATGGGTTAAATCGTATTCATTTTCATCTGAAGAAAGGATCTTGGAGCTAACAGTTATGATGGAAACCTAGAGGTCCCGATGAGGATGGAGACAGAAGAGAGGGTAGGGGTTATAAATGTAGTAGATTATTGTTGTATTTATGAAATCCTCTAATTTGTGAAGTGCTTTCATGTCCATTATGCCCTTCAGTTCAGGCAACAGTCCTAGTAAGGCGTGAACTCAAACAGGCATTGATGTCTTACGAATGCTGCAGCTAAGGGAGACTGAGACTCGGGCAGGTTCACTGATTGGCACCAGGGCTTAGAACTACCTTACTTGCATCTGGTACCTGCATCTAAGTAATAGCCAGCACTCTTTCTTTCCCTTTAGTTTTCCTTTTAATCTGTTAATTGATTTTTTTTTTTTTTTTAGAGAGAGAAGAAGGGGGAGGGATAGAGAGATAGCAACATCAATGAGAGAGAAACATCCATCAGCTGCCTCCTGCACACCCTCTACTGGGGACTGAGCCCACAACCAGGGCATGTGCCCTGGCCAGGAATCAAACCGGTGACCTCCTGGTTCATGGCTCGATGCTTAATCACTGAGCCACACCAGCCAGGCTCTTTCTCTTTAGCTTTGGTAAGAACTCCCATCTATTATGCAAATCATTTAGCTGTAATAAAGTCAGTGTTACCAGAGTATATGATTTTCATGAACATCTGCTGCATTCTGGCAGGACCGCGTTATCTGCGCTGACACGGGAGGCACATGGGTCAGTGGGCCTTCAGAGAATGGAAACTCATAAGTGTACTTCATTCAGGGACCTTCACCACACGCGGGGCGCCACAGCCGCCCAAGGGATGGAAACTGAGATAGCTGGCTAAGGGCTGTCTGAGACACTTCTTCACAAAAGGGGACATGATTTGAAAGCCACATTCTTCCCTGGGCATGGACTTTTCTGCCTGAAGGGAGGCTGAGGTGGGGCTTGTGTAAGAATGTCAATCACCCTAGCCAGTGAGATGGACTTAGAGAAATTGCCGAGGGTCCAGGTGATAGTCTTCTCCTTAAAAGGAAGAGAAATAAACTTCTACAATTCAGATCACAAGAGAATGACTAGATGGAATTAAAGAGAGTGGAGGAGTAAGAAAAAGGTGCTGAGATCTCAGGGTGTGGAGAACGAACTGAGAAATTAGGAACAAAAGATAGCTAAATTTCAAATAAACTTGTTCATATTTATATAAATCAAATGTCATTGATTTGGATATATTAACTTAAAAAAAGCTATTTTCTAATGTTTGATGTGAGTTTATTAAAAGGCTGGTAGCTAACATTCTATTTCTCAACATAAGATTGCTATCAATATTTATAGTTATAATAAAATACAAGGTTAGTATCCATTGGGTTGTGACTATGTGCCAGATACTTTCTAAGAACTCTAAATATATTAAATATCATATACAATATACATATATTAAATACCAAGATGAGAGTATATAGCAGGTTTAAGTAGCTTGCCCCGGAAAAAACACACAAGGCTAAAGTCAGAGTATTTAACCCTACAGCCTTCACCCTACCTCATTTCAGGTCTTTTCTTAAAATAATAATGAATCTGTTTTCTCATTAGGATAGTTTTATTTTTTATTTGCATTTGACAAACCCGAGACTTTGTGTGAATTTCACACTAGAATTATATTGTTTGAATATTCCCAGAATATTTTGCGTTGGGACAAAGCTCATTATGCTTTCTTTTTTAAAAAAAGCATTTCTTTATTTTTCAATTTTAGTTGACATACATTATTATGTGAGTTTCAACTGTGCACCCCAGTGACCAGACATTCCATAACTTACTAAGTGGCCATCCTGATAAATCTCTTACCCATCTGACACCATATGTAGTTATTAGAATACTAGAGGCCCAGTGCATGAAATTGGTGCATGGGGGGTTGTGTCCCTCAGCCCAGCCTGCACCCTCTCCAATCTGGGACCTCATTGGAGGATCAGGCAAAACGGGCAGTTGGACATCCCTCTCATAATCCAGGACTGCTGGCTTCCAACTGCTTGCCTGCCTGCCTTCCTGATTGCCCCTAACCTCTTCTGCTGCCAGCCTGATCACCCCCTAACCACTCCCCTGCCAGCCTGATTGATACCTAACTGCTCCCCTGCCAGCCTGATTGCTCCTAACTGCCATCCCCTGCTGGCCTGATCACCGCTAACGGCCCTCCCCTGCCAGCCTGGTCACCCCTAACTGCTCTCCCCTGCTGGTCTGCCTCCCCCTCAACTGCTGTCCACTGCAGGCCTGGCTTCCCCCAACTGCTCTCCCTTGCAGGCCTGGGTCCCCCCCAACTGCCCTCCCCTGCTTGCCATCTTGTGGCAGCCATCTTGTGTCACATGGGGGCAGCCATCTTTGACCACATGGGAGCAGCCATCTTGTGTGTTGGAGTGACAGTCAATTTGCATATAACTCTTTTATCAGATAGGATAGAGGCCTGGTGCATGGGTGGGGGCCAGCTGGTTTGCCCTGAAGTGTGTCCTGAATCAGGGTGGGGGTTCCCTTGGGGCATGGGGCAGCCTGGACGAGGGGCCTATGGTGGTTTTCAGGCTGGCCATGCCCCCCAGTGACCCAATCATAAGCCAGGGCCGGCTGGAAGTAGATATGTGGGATTTATCTTCTATAATTGAAACTTTGTAGCCTTGAGCGGAGGCCAAGGCTGACCAGGAAACTTAGCTTCCTCCATCGCTGGGGCAACCCAAGCCTCCTGCTTGCTCCAGTTCCATGGCGGCCACCATCTTTGTTGGGATTTATTTATCTTCAATAACTGAAACTTTGTAGCCTTGAGTGGAGGCCAAGGCTGGCCAGGGTGGGCGGGAAGCTTGACTTCCTCCATTGCCGGGGGCAACCCAAGCCTCCTGCTTGCTCCAGCTCTGTGGCAGCTGCTATCTTAGTTGGGCTAATTTGCATACTTGCTCTGATTCGCTGGTGGGCGTAGTGGAGTGATGGTCAATTTGCATATTTCTTTTATATTAGTGTAGGTAGTTGACTATATTCCCTGTGCTGTACTAGTACTTTATATCCCCCTAACTATACTGTAACAACCAATTTGAACATCTTAATCTCTTCACCCTTTTCACCCATTGCCACAACCCACCTCTCATCTGGCAACCATTAAAATATTCTCTATATTTATGAATCTGGTTCTTTTCTGCTAGTTCATTTATTTTATTTTTATAGATTTAATTTTTGATAAATATATGTCTATTTCAATTTTATTAATATATTTTATCTTTCTCTTCTTAAAGATGGCACTTTAACATTTCATATAATACTGGCTTGGTGGTGATGAACTCCTTTATATGATTTGTCTGTCTGTTTTGTGTGTGTGTGTGTGTGTGTGTGTGTGTGTGTGTGTGTGTGTGTTTGTTTGTTTTGTCTGGGAAGCTCTTTATCTGTTCTTCCATTCTAAATGATAGCTTTGCTAGATAGAGTAATCTTGATTGTTGGTCTTCGCTTTTCATCACTTTGACTATTTCTTACCACTCCCTTCTGTCCTGCAAAGTTTCTGTTGAGACATCAGCTGACAGTCGTATGGAGGCTCCTTTATAGGTAATTAACTGCTTTTCTCTTGCTGCTTTTAAGATCCTCTCTTTGTCTTTAATCTTTGGCATTTTAATTATGATGTGTCTTAATGTGGGCCTCTTTGGGTTCCTCTTGTTTGGGATTCTCTGTGCTCCTGAAATTGTATGCCTATATTCTTCATTGAGTTAGTGAATTTTTCTGTCATTATTTTTTTCAAACAGGCTTTCAATTTTTTGTTCTCTTTCTTCTCCTTCTAGCACCCCCATGAAGCAAATGTCTGTGTACTTAAAATTGTCCAGGAAGCTCCTTAACGCTATTCTCATTTATTTTATTGTATTTTACTTTATTTTTTATTTTATTTTATTATTTATTATTTATTTATTTTATTCTTTATGCTGTTCTGATTAGGTGTTTTTCACTTTCTTATATTCCAAAGTGCTGATTTGATTATTGGCTTCATCTACTCTAGTGTTGATTCTCTGTAAATTATTCTTCACTTCAGTTAGTGTATCCTTCATTTCTGACTGGTTCTTTTTTATGCTGTTGAAGTTCTAAATTCATTGAGCCTCCTTATAACCAGTGTTTTAAACTCTGCATTTAGTAGTTTGCTTGGCTGCATTTTGTTGACTTCTTTTTTTCTGAATTTTTATTCTTTTATTTAGGACATGTTTCTTTGTCTTCTCATTTTGGAAGCCTCCCTGTGTTTGTTCCTATGTATTAGGTAGAGCTCTGTAGGGTGGCCTAATGTAGTAGTTGTTCCATAGGGTCCAGTGGTGCAGCCTCCTCAATCACCCAACCTGGGCACTCGACATGTGTCCCATGTGTGGACTGTGTACATCTTCCTCTTATAGTTGAGCCTTGGTTGCTGTTTCTATGTCAATAGAAGGTATTTACCCCCGAGGCTGATCAGCTGCAAGGATTGGCTTGGACCCCTGACCATTGGCCTCCAACCACTGTGGAGAATAAGCTCTGTAGGACTTATTTCAGTTGGGCTATGGTGCCTACTAAGTCTTCCCCTTGAGTGTGACACTTGTGGGTAGTGCTTCTATGTGGTCTGAAGCTGTCCACCAGGTGTGCTGGCTCTGGGACCTCCCAGGAGGTGCAGGCCAAGGTCAGCCACCACCTGTTTTCTGCCACCCAGCTGGAGCTACAAATTAGTCTGCTGATAGCTGCAACTTGTATTGGGCTTTGAGATGCCCAGGAGAGACCAAGGTGTGAACCACAGCTGGCTGCTGCTAGTGCCAGACCTGGGGCCACTTAGCCAGCAGTACAGGGTACACTGAGGTCAGCTGCGGCTTGTTTGAGAGGTTTTAGGAAATTCTGAAGCATGATCCAAGACAGGTCATTTGTATGGAAAAAACACTAGAAATAGTGTAGGTGGGCCTGAAAGTTGGGTGAGGTAGGGCCTCATGGAATCACCAGGGGTTGGGCAAATAGGTTGATGGAGTCTCAGATATGGTACCCCCCTGCCAGCTCTATGGGGGGAGGGCTCATTAAATGGGCAATGTCCTCTGCCAGCACTTTTGTCTGCCTCCCCCTTCAACCCTCAACCTGATGTTGGACAGTTCCTTTTCTTCCTGTATTTCTCTAGTACTTTTCAAACTACTGCCCCAGAACTGGAGCTGAGAGGGTGTGAGTTGAATAAGTGTGTGTGCAGGCCCTTTAAGAGGAATTGCCTGGGACTCCAGCAGCCCTTTGTCTCACTCAGCCACAAAGCCCACTGGTTTTTACAGCCCAGAAGTTATGGGGACTTCTTTTCCTGGAACTGGAACCCTGGGCTTGGAACTGGTGTGAGGTTTGGACCCTTTGCTCCTCAGGGGGGATTCTGCAGCCAAGATATTCCTCTCAATTTTTATTCACCACATGTAGTTAGGGGATCAGCCCATTCTGTGTCTCCAATCCTCCTACTAGTCTTAATGTGGCTTCTTCTTTAATTCCTTAGTTTTAGAACTTCCATTCAGCCAGATTTCAGGAAGTTCTGAAGAATAGTTTTTCTGTAGTTTAGCTGTAATTTTGATGTGGTTTTGGGAGGAGGTGAGTACCTTGTTTACCTGTGGCCATCTTGACCAGAAGTATGGCCATTCTTTTTTGAATATAATAGAAAGGGAAGAGCATTAGCATTTTTTTATAGTGTGATTATTTTTATTATTTTATGAAATAAAAAATTTAATAGCACTCTGTGATCTTATGTAAGAAAAATGATTGCCATGATGATTACAATATAATAAAACCTAATGTCAGACTACATCTTTCAACATGGATTTGAGTTAAAACCATATGCAGGAACATGTATGTTTTTTTAGCACAATAGAATCTGTTATAAACTATCCTGTTACTGAAAAATGTTTATAGATAAAATGCAGGCATACACACACACACATTTGATATTCATTTAATATTTGTAAATTTGCTACTTCCTAAAATTTATTAGTAACCCCAAAATTGATGTTTATGAAACTTTCATGGTATTTTACAGACATATACCAAACAGTAAACATTTGAATTGCCACACACACACTTTCCCAGCAGGGGAAGCTCTGCCTCCTTGTTTAAGCTTCATATTTATAAACAAGTATCCTTTTCATAGTCTACTTAGTGCTACCTGGTTTTGTATTTTTGTGGGGTTGTATTTTTTTTCTTCCATTTTTCATTGTTTCAAATAGTCCCCAAGTGTAATTTGAAATGCTGTCTGTGTTCCTACGTGCAAGATAGCAGAGATTTGCTTTGTGGAGAATATATATGTATTGGATAAGCTTCATTCAGGAATGAATTACAGCTGTTGGCTATACTAATATATCCAATGTTAGTGAATTAACAATATATATTAAATAAGGTATTTTTTTTTTTTTATTTGAGAGAGAGGTAAAGAGGGGGAGAGAGAGAGAAACATCAAAGATAAGAGAGAATCATTGATTGTCTGCCTCTTACATGCCCCACACTGGGGATGGAGCCTGCAACCCCGGCACGTGCCCTGACTGGGAATTGAACTGTGACCTCCTGGTTCATAGGTCAGTACTCAATGACTGGGCCATGCTGGCCAGGCTAAATAAGGTGTCTTTAAATAGAAACACACTGAAAGTAAAGTTATGTATTAGTTGGTTAATGAAAATGCTGTGACCGAAGCTGGCAGAACCTAACCCTGTATTTCCTCTAGAAGCAGTCCTTCAGTGGTAAGCAGGTTACTATTTCTGGTGACTTTACAGAGCCTATCTACTGCAGAAAAATGTTTGTTTATCTTTTAAAATTATTTATTTATTTATTTACTTATTTAATTGATTGATTTCAGAGAGGAAGGGAGAGGAAGGGAGAGGGAGAGAGAGATAGAAACATCAATGATGAAAAATCACTGATTGGCTGCCTCCTGCATGCCCCACACTGGAGATGAACCCACAACCTGAGTATGAGCCCTGACTGGGAAGCAAACCGTGACCTCCTGGTTCATAGGTGGATGCTCATGCCAACCAGGCAATGTTTGTTTATCTTATTCAAAGCAGAACACATCATTCCAATTCATTTCATCTCATACCTTTCTTCTTATAAATCACCTCTATGATCAAGTCAGAGGCCGACTACCTTTATTCGCTGCAGTATCTTATAAATTTATTTTCTGAAACAAATTGTATGTTCTATCACCTAAAATGATGATGTTGTCTTCAAAATAGTTCCACTTTAATGAGATAATAATTCCTATATCTGTGCAACAAGAATTGTGGATATATGCCGAATGAGAGGGTCATGTCTCACAAAATTAACTTCCTCATGTATTACCGACATTTTCAAGTTAAAGGAGGAAGAGAAAGGGGAGAAAGTAATTGTTACATAAGGACCTAGAAGAAATGATAGTGAATTAAATTCAAGGTATATGTAGAGAAGTTAATACCAGAAAGGAGCAAGAAGACATTTTTTTTTATGAGAAAGAAGAAACAGAAAGGGGGAGAGAGAGAGATGAAAATGAAGGAAGGGATAGGAAACTATACAAAAAACAAACAAACAAACAAAAAACAACCACACACACACACACACACACACACAAACAAACAAACAAAAAAAAACACAAATCCTTGAGAATAGGACACTTACGTTAGGTTAGATTTAATAATTATAGTTTTCAAATTAAAAAGTACTAGTAGGCAAATTCATTTGCAGATGCAGTATTTACTGAACATCTTACTAGGCACAGTCTTGCTTAGATTTGGAAATGCAACTAATATGACCTAACACAATTGCAAACCCTGATGAGATTACAATCTCATGCAAGATAAAAGGAATTATACAAACCATTGTACTGCATTACACATTATAGACTATATGCCAATGGCAAGTATAAGTCAAAAGCTATAAGGCCTTTTTATTTTTTTAATATATGTTTTATTGATTTTTACAGTGAGGAAGGGAGAGGGATAGAGAGTTAGTAACATCGATGAGAGAGAAACATTGATCAGCTGCCTCCTGCACACCTTCTACTGGGGATGGAGCCTGCAACCAAGGTACATGCCCATGACCAGAATCAAATCCGGAAAGTCTGTGGGGTGATGCTCTATCCACTGAACCAAACTGGTTAGGGATATAAGGGCTTTTTAAAAATAAAAGGAAACATTGCCTTTTCATTATTATAGCTGAGAAGCTCATAAGTGAAAACAGTTATTTACAAATTATGAAAATGAAAATGTACATTCAGAAAGCTAATTCCTCTAAGATGGCTTATTATATATGATAGCTTAAAACTCAAGAGTAGGGAAAGGCTTTTGCATCTTTTGTATCATTTGTAATTATATCTGTAATTGTAAAAAGCTGATGAGCTTCAAGGATTGTAATGAAATGGGGGAAAAAAGGAGATCTGAGCTTTATGACAAACCTCAGGGAAGCGTGCAAGCTGCAAAGGTGGTTTTTCTCTCTTGTAGGTCTGTTCTTTGCAAGTCACCATACTGTCTTTTAATTTAAAATACATTCTTACAAATCAAATTTACTGGAATTATTTAAAACACATTTCAGAGGGATGCATGTTTTATTACCTACTTTTATTAACTCCCTTTAAACATATATATATATAATTTTGGAAAACATAGAAAAGAGAAGTAAATAATATACATACAAATGCTTTTAATATCAGTATTTTGGTATCCTACCTAATAAAACAGTAATATGCAAATTGACCACACCTTCACTACGCCCAAACCACGCCCACCAGCCCAAGCCACACCCACCAGCCAATCAGGGTGACTATGCAAATTACCCAACAAAGATGGCGGTTAATTTGCATACACTGAGGGAGGGAGGAGTGAAGACTGAAGACAATTTAGAAGGAAGAGGGAGGAAAAGCAGAAAGCAAGGTGGCTGCCAGAGGGAAAGCCCGGGCGGGGCGGGGTGGGGTGGAGCGGGGCGGGCGGCAGCGGCCCACGGGTGCAGGCGTGGCGGCCGCAACAGCGGTGGCAGCGGCAGTGCACGCGGCCGCAGCAGCCGCTTGCAGGATTCTTCCTGCAAATGGGCTACTAGTCTGTGTATAATATCAATAATTTACATTTGGATGTTGTCTACATACGTGTCAATATGTAAATGTGTGTGTATCATCATCATTATTTTTAGCATTATTTTTAATGTTTTGTTGAAACTTACTCAGCATTATTTCACTTCATTATTTTATTACCCCCATTTTATGGATGATAAAATCAGGCTTAGGAAGGTGAGATAACTGTTCCAGGTCCTGTGACAGTCCTGGGTGGCAGAGCCCAGAGTTGACCCGCAGGCAGTCTGAAACCTATGATCACAACACACAACACAGGCTGCCATAGTAGATTGTGAGCCTATTTATATGTGTGCTATAGTATATGGAATCGAATGTTCTGAGTAGTTTTATAAAAATCCATTGCATGGATTCCTTGAAATTTTAAACTAGTCCCTATTCTTAAGTATTTTGGTTGTTTCTAATTTTTCCTTATTAGACAATAAATCATTGTTATTTCCACCAGTTTGTAGTTCACACTAACAAAACTGCATCCTCTTTGGCTAAGTGTCCAATAATTTAAAGTTAGCAAAGTTAGATTAACTGGTTTAATTAAGAGACATTAACCATTGCTTATGACTTATCATTCCCTAAGATTTTTTCTTTTAGTTTTCACTTAAATTTTCTTTTCAATGCCAGAATCTAGACGGGAATATTCTAAACATTTAGAGGTAGCTTCTGAATCTGCAAAGCAGTGAGAGCAAAGAAGAGAATTAATGATCTGGTTAGGGTTACTGAATCATATAGGGCTGGATCAGGCGTGGCTGCCAATGAACATGTATTTCCAAGAGAGGGAATCCAAAATGAATTGCTTCTCATGTTTGCATAGCCCTGGCTATTGTAACATTGCCGCCAACCATTATTCCCATAGTTCGTTCCCTTCCATCTAATTTGAACATTAGTCAAACGTTGATTTTATTACTTGCACTAGATTATTGATATGCTGGTCATGCACAACTCCCAATTATCTTTAACTCTATTCCTTTCGGGCAGAGGTAATTGAACACCCTCTAAAATCCTTCTCAAAAGTTCAGTTGTGAAGGAAACTATGAGTGAAGAAATGCTGCAAGAAATTGACCAATTCCCCCTATATTGCAGCATTTCTTCACTCATGGTTTCCTTCACAACTGAACTTTTGAGAAGGATTTGGGAGGGTGTTCAGTTAATGTGTGTTTCTGGGACAGCCTTCTTCTTGCCTCTAATCGCTGTCAGTCTATAGTCTGTATATCTCTCTATCACTCTGGCTCCTCTTAGATATATGTGCTTATACTTTAAAATGTTTAGCTGTAATTGAGGTCTGATATAAGAAATAGAAGCATATGTTAGCCCTCTGCCATGTATTACAAAATATATTTTTCATTATGATAGTTAACAGAATAATAAGCTATGATATTTAAATATTTGCCACATCCTATATAAAAAAGCCTAATATGCAAATTGACTGGTGGAACAACTGGTCGCTATGATGTACACTGACCACCAAGGGACAGACGCTCAACGCAGGAGCTGTCCCCAGCCTGCAGGTCCCAGGCCAGCCAAGGCAGGTGCCAGTGGGGACCCCCAATCGCCCTGCAGATAACCCTACAGATCGGCCCTGATTGCCGGCCAGGCCTAGGGACCCTTCCGGTGCACAAATTTTGTGCACGGAGCCTCTAGTATTATCATAAAAAATGAACTTGAGTATTTCCCACATAACCCAAGGTATACTTTTTGTGAAGACCAAAGGGATTAATCACACTGGCGGAGGGCAGTGTGTTCTCTGTGAGAAACATGGTTTTATGTTATGGATACCATGTGCCACATAACTGATGTTTATCTTTTTGAGTAGGCTATCAGGATGCCCCAAACCGAATTTGACAATGGTTTGGAAAAGCATCCAAGACCTTGTGCTATGGGTGGAAGGTATGAACCTCAAATGGTATCTTTTCTACTCTTTTTGTACATTGCTTTGCATATTTTCCTCCTTCTCTCATGTTTCTTTCTAGGCAGCCTCAAGTCCCATTGCAAATTAGTGGGATATGAGTAGCTTTATACATAAAATAATTGTCTTAGTATTTGAATTTTGACCATATGAAGTTTAACAATTCCGTAATGTTAAGTGGTTTTCTGTCTAGGAGAAAGGAGAGGGAAGATGAGGATATCCATTTAAACAATAACTCAAAACCAGTAACCATGTCAATAGCAGATGACATGGAAATGAAAAACAACAGCAATTGTGAAAAGCTAATTTGCAGTTTGAGGCATATATGTGGTCCCAGAAAGGGCGATGGGAGGTGTGGTAGAAGGAGAAGGAAAACATGGTTGTTATTTAAAAGCAGGAAGGAAGAATCACGCTTACAATGAAAAAAACAGGGGCTTCCCGGGCCCAAACTCTGAGAAGACCCTGTCAGGGGAGAATGTCAGATGCTTTTCCCTGAAGCAGTGCTCTCGATCGCCTGTCTTTACCTAAAGCTTCCAGGTGTTATGGTTCTGGTTGGACCTGCAGGGATGGCAACAGGGACGAATGATGCACAAAGCAAGGTGGGCAACAAAATGCAAGTCCTTAGTGCGCTGGTAGTAAGTTGTATTAGACACTGAACATGTTTGCTCTGGAACAGACTGGACAGGGTGTTGGAGAAAAAAGTGTTTGTACTAACCCCCTCCTGGAGGTCAGTATGACTCTCGCTCCTTGCTCCTCCTGGAGCTCCCCTTTCCCCATCATGGAAAGGGGGCCTCAGCAAAGGCAAGAGGGGTGCAGACACCCACCTCCCGTTTCCCCAAAGGCAAGAGGGGTGCAGACACCCACCTCTATCCCAGAAACAGGATGCAGAATGGGCAACCAGCCGAGTGCCTCCTCAGCTGCTGAAACAGGAAGATAGAGTGAGAGACGGAACGGGGGAATGACCCAAGACTGTTGTCTATGCTTGGCAGCAAGAGCAGTGCAGTCTAGTGAAAAAACAAACAAAAAAACATTAGTCTTATAAGAGGTTTTAGGGTAATTCTGTCATTCTGTTTTGAATGTCCTTAGTCACTTAACCTCTGCTGACCTCACATTCGTCATCCTCAGTGAAACACGAGGAAAGCTTCAAGCACAATGCCCAGCAGAGAATATGACCATTAAAAATGTCCCTTCATGCCTTCTAAGTCCAGTCCATGACTTGTTAGATCACCAATTTCCTAATTGGCTTGTATTTATGAAAGCACTGCATTTAGAGGGATAATTCTACAGTGCCATAACTGTACCCCCTAAGTGGAGTTATAGGGTTAGTACATTTATTTAGAAAATTTGGGGAATATGGCCATATTTTTTTAGTTCAGATTCCCAAAACTACACAGATAGGTAGAGTACTTCATATAGTTAACAAGCTTTCTGGGTAGTGATTGAGGAGGCAATTGGAACCACTGATTCCTTGAAACACAGTGTAGGAGTAAAGAGAGCTAACAGTTCCACAGTATAACTTCTAGGTCTCTCTCTCTCTCTCATCCTCATCTAACCTTCAAAAGCTGAAAATGGGCTGAGCCCTGCTTTTGTAACTGATTTTACTTATTCCTTTTAATGTCTTATTCTTTGTCTTACTGACTCAACCTCTTCCTTCATCATCTCCACATTTCTGTTCTGTCCTCTCTTCAGCAGTTTCATCCATCTTCCCATTTTCAACTCATTGTAGATCCATATCTTCTGTTCTGTCTTTTCTCTTAAAATCCAGTCTTCACTCTGAATTCCAATTTCACAACATTTCCTTCATGTCCTGCCATCTTTTCAGACTTAAGAGTGAACCGTTGAACTCTCAGGTTCTCATCACCTCAAGGAGCTCCTCACTGTATAGGCAAGGGCCTGGCACTGTTGACAGATAGAACTTGAAGCAACTCATAGGAAAATGCAGTCGCCTAGAGTTGTTAACACAAATCCAGACCAGCAGGATGTGGGTGCTGAGCCCTAAAGCTGAGCACATTGCAAGGGAAGAATGTGCTTAGCTCTATAAATTGATGAAATTTGCAAGGGCATCTTTAAGAAAAAGTAATTATATATTTAAAGTATATAAACTGTAATGTCCTATTTATTTTGTTTTCTTTTAAAAATATGTAAAGTTAATCCAGTGTATAGTTTGAAAAAAAAAATCCCAAGATTAAATAAGGGACTAGGAAAAAAAAAAAAGTTTTCCTCCTACATTGTACTATAGTTTCCCTTTTTAATGTTTTGTTTTATGAGCCCAAGTTTATTTTGGAAAACTTGTCCTGTATTATTTTTGTCTCTCTACTCGTGTTTTACTGGAACACTGGCATTTTTGTGTGTCTGTAATTCTGTTTCTGAGTTACAATGAGAATGCTCAGAGATGGGTGCTGCATTTTCTTCCATGTGAATGTACCTCCTGGAACCTGGGTGGAAGAGAGTTTCTGGGGATGGTGAGCTGCCCTGAAAGTGTAGCCTGTTTTTTTTTTTTTTTTTTCTCCTCAGTCTTGATATTATAAGTGAAATAGTCTGGAACAGCCGGAAGCCAAGACAATGACAGGAGAGAGAACACATTCTCACTTACCAAAGAGGGTGGATATGGAGTGGAAAGATATAAAAAGGACTGGAGGGGTAATTAGGAGTTTAGAGGAAGCTAATTAACTTGTCCTTAATGGTGAATGGCTTTTGCAGAGTGGGCAGCCATAGAGTGATGGGAGGGCAGTAGCAAACTCCTGGGTTTTAAAAGCAGAGGATCAATACAGGGAAGAAAAGAATGCAGCAGAACACAGAAGACTTAGGTTAGCTAGTGATTATAAATTGTCAAAGTAGGGAAAATCGAGTATTCAGCTTTATAGTTTCTCTCTCTCAAAATTGTTTATCACATATCTTGGAAGTAGGAATTAGAAAAAATAAAAATCAATGTATGTTGTGTTATCATAATTTTTTTTTTTTTTTTAATAAGTTTATCTGCCTTCTCCAGAGCCACAAATGAGGAATGCTAACCTTTTGACCTAAGTAGCCAATCCCTTGGCGCCACCTGGTGGTATCTATTGTAATACCAGGCATGGAGCCTCCAAAACTCTGTTTCTGTAAGATGTGATTTTCAAACCAAACCTAGGAAGTGATGGAAAATAGCAGAGAAAATGGAATAGCTTGGACAGTGGAAGGGGATATCAGCAATGGCAGAGCTTCCCAACATTCTAGGTCTGACGGATGATCACCTTCACCTGTATGAATTCTAACTTGAGAGAAATAAGTTGTTCTGGAAAGTTTTCTTAAAATGGAAACTATTCTCATAAGCACAAAGAATATAAGGCAAAAGATTTAACAAAGCCCACTTATGCATTAAATTCCCAGTGCCTGGGATCATACATAATAATATCTTTAATTTCTAATTTCCAAATTATGGGAAGTATGTGGCACACATCTGAGAGTGACATGAAATTAATGGAAATATCTAGGAACTTAGCCATTGCATAGTTCTATCTAGAGCCTTCTCAGTACCTAGTAAACAGGAGATCTGGCCAAACGTCCCAAGGCAAGACAGGCAGAAAAAGAAAGGAGCGAGGGAAGCCACAACACCAGAAAAGGCATCACTGACGGGATCGGGCGCAGCGTTCAGCCTGGGCTGAGAAACAAGTGGAACCAGAATGGGTTGAACATGGACAGACTGCCCTGACACTGAATACGAGAATTCACAGGCATGAGAAAGGCAGCAGGGTAGTCAAATCTTTTCAAAGGAGGGTTTGAGAGAATTAAGATCTTAGCAATGAGGGCCAAGGCATGGCCACATTTTGAGAAGTTTATGAGAGACCAAAAAACCTCTCAAAAACCAACAATGCCCTGGAGGAGTTGCCTGCACACCAAAGAGTCGAGGGTTCGATTCCTGGTAAAGGGCATGTACCTGGGTTGCAGGTTTGACCCCAGCCCCACAACCACATTGTGCCGCTTTCACATTGATGCCTCTCTTTTCCCTCTCTCCCTCTCTTCCATTCTCTAAAAAAAACAAACAAACAAAAAAGACAACAAAAAAACACACAAAAAACAAAACAAAACAAAACAAAACAAAAAACAATGGAAAAATATCCTTGGGCAAGGATTAACAACAATCTTATTTAATCACAAGCAGTATTCTAGACACTTTCACATATCTCTTAATCTTTACAGAAATCCTCTGGGATATGTAGTGAACTCCCTGTTTTATAGGTGATATTTCCACCAAAGTCCATAGTGAAACTAGAGTTTAGGAAGGTTCTCAGGATGGATGCTATGTAAATGTTCAAGAATACCTAGTGACACTAGTTCATCTAAGGTGCTCAAATGAGGTAAATAAAGGAATGTGAAGGCAGGCAAATATACCTGCTCTTAAAGGGAGGTTGACATTAGAAATTAGAGACTATGCTGTAAACAAGGTAAGCAATATATAAAAATTTCAGGAGCAAAGCTGTTGCTGTTCCTATTTAACTTGACCTTCAATACATGGGAGTCTATGATAAAATAAGATAAATGAAATATTCTGGTAATGAATTGTAAACCTCAAAATTTGGAAATAACTTACTCTATGAAAGGAAAAAAAAATGGAGCGCTGTTTCTCAAAATCTGTGTCACAGAACACAAGCTCTGGGAAATGTTAATAATCGTTCTCTGGTAAAGTATCTGAAGGGTTGGTAACATGATTTGGGGAGTTTTCTGGGTACCTTCTACTGCTTTTAGAGATCCACAGTGGACAGTAGCTTGGTAAAGGCTCTGAGAGGTCCCATGGTAACAAATCTGTGGGAATTGTTTAACCTATTATGGTCCAATCATCTTGTTAACCTTATGGTAATTTTTTTCCCTTTACAACATATATAACATTTATTTATCAGTATTCTTTTTTTTTATTTATTGAATTTTTACAGAGAGGAAGAGAGAGGGATAGAGAGCTAGAAACATCGATCAGCCGCCTCCTGCACACCCCCTACTGGGAACGCGCCCACAACCAAGGCACATGCCCTTGACCCGAATCGAACCTGGGACCCTTGAGTCCGCAGGCCGACGCTCTATCCACTGAGCCAAACCAGTTTCGGCTATCAGTATTCTTTTACTTTGGGAAATATAATGCTGAGTAAGATCCATTAACACTAAAATAAAGACTGTTTTTGGAAGGTTCTTTAATTTGAGAAAACTCATATTCAGTTTTCCTCTAAGCTAACCATATTAACAGTCAAATACTACACATATCAAATATTTTTTTGGTAAAATTTGAGTTTGTCTAGCAATCAGAACTCAATTTATCATTGATTTTCATTGTCATATACTGTTCATTCTTGTGTTGATGGTCCAGGAAATTTGTAATTCGTTGCATATATTTGTGTCATCTTAAAAGATGAGGCAGTTGGCAAGCACTTATAATTTTATATCTTTAATAATTTTCACAGCAAACCTAAATATTACCCAATGCGTTTATCTTGACTTACATTTACAAAAGAAGGAATGAAAGAAGGAAGACAAAAAGAAAGCATCAATATTTAAGGAATTATAAAATATATTGGTTGCACCCAATTTTTATATTCTCTGCTACGAGGAAGTTTGATATTAGCAAGATTTAAAAGTCCTGGCATATTTTCAGTGTTGTTGAATCACATTAGTTTACAAAAGGGAAATAAAGTCATTTTTATTTCTAAAGGACAATCTTCCTAAAAGTAAAGGTGTCTATTTCTAGACACTGATAAGACAAGGCGTGTTGCTATTGAGGAGTGTTATTGTGATCTCAAGCTTAAGTTCATGTGACAAGAAGAACATTGTTTTATGCTGCAAAGCACTGAAATCCACGATAACCCCAGTGAAATTGTAGAACTTATGGCATAATCAAAGCTCATGTTTGACAAGGGAGACCTTTTCCTCATAAGAAATGAGTTGACTTTCAATTTCAGACAAACGTCTTACTTGAGCTCTAGCTTGCATATTTTAATTTAGCAAACAATCACAGTACTTTATTTTTCTCAATTTCTTTTTTACAAAAATGTGTATTTTTTATTGATAGTATTACAGATGTCTCCCTTCTCCCCTCTCCACTCCCCTCCTTCCAGCCCCTACCCATCCACCCCCAGATTTTCACCCCGCTATTGCCTGTGTCCATGGGCTGTGCATATAAGTTCTTTGGTTTACCGCTTCTCATCCCCCCAATCCGCACAACGAGGAATGTCAGTCTGTTCCATGCCTACATGATTCTGGTCTTATTTTGTTGGTCAGTTCATTTTGTTCATTAGGTTCCACAAACAACTGAGATTATGTGGTATTTATCTTTCCCAGATTGGATTATTTCACTTAGCACAATAGTCTCCTATTGCATCCATATTGTCCCAAAGAGTGAGTGGATAAAAGACTTAAATATAAAACATAATCCATAAAAATATCATAAGAAAACATAGCAGTAAAATCTCAGACATCTCACATAGCAGAATTTTTGCTGATACATCTCGAGGGCAAGAAACAAAGGAAAAAAATAAACAAATGGGATTACATCAAAATAAAAAGCTTTTGCACTGCAAAAGAAACCTCCATTAAAATGAAAAGGGAGCCCAGTGTATGGGAGAAAATATTTGCCAATGATCCTTCTGATAAGGGGTTAATTTCCAAAATATATCAAGTACTCATATAACTCAACAAAAGGAAGACAAGCCAATTAAAAAATGGGCAGTGGACCTGAGTAGGCATTTCTACAAAGAGGACATACAAATGGCCAAGAGACACATGAAAACATGCTCAGTCACTAATCATCAGAGAAATGCAAATGAAACCCACAATGAGCTATCACCTCACATTTGTCAGAATGGCTATCATCAAAAATAACAGGTGCTGGCAAGGATGTGGAGAAAAGGGGACCCTAGGACACTGCTGGTGGGAATGCAGATTGGTGCAGCCACTGTGGAAAGCAGTTTGGAGTTTCCTCAAAAAATTAAAAATGGATCTTCCATTTGACCTGGCAATTCCACTTCTGGGAATATAGCCTAACACCCCAAAACACCAATCAGAAAGAACATTTGCACCCCTATGTTCATGGCGTTATTTACAATAGCTAAGATTTGAAAACAGCCCAAGTGCCCATCAATAGGTGAATGGATAAAAAATTGTAAACTTGTATGTATATATTATGTATATATTATGTATATATTATGCATAACCCATGGACACAGTGGGGTGGTGAGAGCCTCTCGGGGGAGAGGATGGGAGAGGTTAATGGGGAAAAAGGAGGACATACGTAATACATTCTACAACAAAGATTAAAAGTAAAATAAATAAATAAATAAATAAAGCTGTGGGGCATTTACCCAATGGAATACTATGCAGCCGTTTATCTCAATTTGAATGGCACGTTTTCCAGAGGTGCTAACCTGCTCAAGTTTAAATTTACTTCAGAGAGAGGAAAGGAAAAGGGGAGAGAGGTAGAAACATCAATGAAATTTACTGAATTTGAGGGTGGTAATTTTTTTAAGTGCTTTCTCCCAACCTATAAAATATATTACAGACATATCAGCAAGGCTGTAGATTATTGGAATCATTTTTTATTCCTCTTGCCTAACCTTAAATTCTTAAAAGAACATTAAGGCCTTTCATTCTTATTTTTTTAAAAGTATGTTTTATTTACCTCAGAGAGGAAGCAGGAGGGAGAGACAGAAACATCAATGATGAGAGAGAATCATTGATCTGCTGCCTCTTGTACACCCCCAGTGTGGATCCAGCCTGCAACCCAGGTATGGGCCCTGACCTGGAATCAAACCTTGAACTCCTGATTCATAGGTTGATACTTAACCACTGATCCATGCCAGTTGGGCAAGAGCTTTTATTTTCAAGTCTAATAAGTTACAGCAGTATATGCTGGTTTCATAAAATTGACAAGTAGAAACAGATGATCTTTTGTGTGTTAGGTAAAATGATTTAGTCATTTTTGAAGATTGAATGTTCTAAAAGTGCTTGCATTGAACAGTGATGCCACAGGCCCCGGATGAGTAGCTCAGGTGGTCAGAGCATTGTCCTAATGCACCTAGATGCAGGCTTGATTTTCATTCAGGGCACATGCAAGACTCCACCAATAAGTGCCTGAGTTTCTCTCTCTCCCTTCCTCTCTCGTCCTGTCTCTAAAAATCATTATTTCATATAAAATAATGTGCAAATCAGTAAGAAAAAGACAAGATAGACAAAAGACAAAATTAAATATATACAACAGTGCCTAATTGCTCAGGTAATTAAAGAAATGTAAAAGTTGAATCAATGCATTTTAAATTCATTAGAATAGAAGAGAAGAGAGTTAAATGGCAGTATTTTGTGTGGGTAAAAGTGAAGGAAAAGGGTCCTTCCCTGTACTGTTGAGAGGAAGACATGTTTCAAAACTTTTTTTTTTCAAAACCATATATCTTTCAACTTAGCATATTTACTTCTAGGAATTTATTCTTAAAAAATGTTTGAACAGGTGTGTAAACATACATGTATAAGATGTTCATTGCAAATCACTCTGCAGATTTTTTAAAAGATTGCACAAATATAAATATACATCTGTATGTTGAGAAAGAGGAGGGTTTAAAAAGTGCCAACACATGTCCTGACCGGTTTGGCTCAGTGGATAGAGCGTCGGCCTGTGAACTGAGGGGTTCCGGGTTCGATTCCAGTCAAGGGCATGTACCTTGGTTGCGGGCACATTCCCAGTGGGAGGTGTGCAGAAGGCAGCTGATGGGTGTTTCTCTCTCATCGATGTTTCTAGCTCTCTGTCTCTCTCCCTTTCTCTCTGTAAAAAATCAATAAAATATATTTAAAAAAAAAAGTGCCAACACATTACATTAAGTGAAAAAAAGTTCAAATGCACTGCAAATTTTAGTAAAAATTTGTGAGTTCACAGAAAACTTTAAAATAGTAAGTTCATCAGCATTATACTTATTCTGTACAAGGAGCTCTTTTTCGTGCTATGTACCTCATCACTCATTTCCTCATTACTGTGCCGGAAAGATACTACTGTGTTATCTGCATTTAAAGATTTGGAAGCTGAGGTGAAAACACAGTAAGTCACGTGCCAAGATGTTGAGATAGGAGTAAGCTGCAGAGTCAGGATTTGAACCCAGACATTCGGACTCTGGGAGCCATAATCTTCACCTTGAAATAGAGATGCTAAGGTCTTAGAACTTTTCTTTGGTTAGTAGGATGATTTTTGTCATTTTTATACTGCGGGGGCTAAGAAAATGTTAATATTTTTCCTCCCACCTTCTAAGTTCTTCAGGCTGGGCTAACTAGCAAATTGACAGAGACAGATGAACAGGAGAAAATGAAAGTTTAATACATGTGCATGGAGAATTCACATAGGCAGGATAACTCCATGAAAATTCCAGTGAGGCAACGCTGGGTATAAAAGGCATTTTGGGACAAAGGAGAAGAGGAGGCAACAAGGCCTAACATTTCAGAAGTGAGAATGGGCAATATATAGGTGGTAGAGGAAGAACAGGCAGGCCAGTTCTCCGTAGGCAACTCAGACACAAGGGGACACAGATGGCATCTCGCTGTTGGGCTGCCTGAAGCCCCTTTGTTTACCATCCTTAGGAAGGGACATCCTGAGCTCTCCTTCCTGAAGCAGGTTTCTCTGCCTGAATCTCTTGGGCAGGAAGAGGTGGGGGTGTTGGGGGGCAACCTAAGTTTGTTTCTGAGCCATCTGTGTGTTGTTGTTTTTTTAATAAAGAGCTTAAAATCAATATTCCCCGACACAGCTTCAGGTTGGCAGAATTATGGTCCCTTTAGTACATATCTTCTATGTTCTCAAAAGGTATTATACATGCGCATTGCTTTTCTATTAAGAAAAACATTATGGAGCTAATTACGTGTTGGAGGGAAAAAAATAATTGCACTTATAGGGAAAAACAGATGTTGAGTCAGGTCTAGTGAATAGTGAGTGCCCTGACAAGCAACGTAGAACCGGCAAATAATAATGTCCCAAGGAGGCTTACATTTCTGTGTGTTCAAGTCAATTTAGTCAATTTCTTAATTAGTTCATTAAAGTGTAAATGGACTATAAAGACAAGGAAGGCTGACAATATCAAATTGAGAAATTATAGAAGTAATTTTACATTTGGACATGTTTATGCCAATTAAACTGCTTTGCATTTTATACAGCATTTTACAATGGTGTCTCAGGTAGTGCCTAATGTTCAATCCATATGTTTAATACATTGAACAGGAATGCCTTTGGAGTGGAGAGGTAACGGCCTGTATTTAACAAAATACTGCGCTGGGTTTTCCCCCCGTTGTCATTTCAAATAAGTAAACCAGCTTTTATACAGATATGCAAGCATTTTAAAAAGCCTCCCGATCCTATTTTGCAGCTCTCAGCAATTTTGGTAGTTAGTGAGAAAAGCATTAAAAATCCTTCAAATTAAAACTCAACCTAAAATACCATTCATCAGCATGTTATTCATCCATAGCGGCATTACATGAGATGAGAAAAATACACACGAAGCACACAATTGACAAGTACCATTTCACTTAGAAATGTGCTGCTTCATTTTTTTTTTTTTTTGATGAACAAAATATATGTATCAGCATTCAATCAATTAATATACCCACCCCTCCTCCAGAATAAAAAGGGAAATTTGAACTCTATAGTTTGGATTTGCTTTTTAATCCTAGGAAATGTGTGAAGAAATCCTTTGTTTACCTTAATGATATTGGTAGAATATAATGTTAAGATATGGTCATGTCAATGTTAAAAACAACTTTTTATGCAACAGTTTGACTTAATTTGAGGGACACATCTTGTATCTTTTCTCTATATGGTAAGATTTTGCTTAACTGACGGTAAAACTCCAAAGGCGTATTTTTTGACCTTGATACCAGTGATTATCACATCCAGACAGCTTTGCTCTCTTAGGTTTAGCATTTCTATCAGTGAGTGTTTACATACATTTCCCAAAGACAAGTCTCATAGATTAATGTGAGTTGGCACGTCTCCTTTGCCCATCTCCCTTAAATAAACCTGATGTATCAGTTAAGACGTCAACACAGAGAGATGCAAGCAGTGTCATAAAACACATATTAAATAGCAAATGGATGCGAAGTATACAGTTTTAGAATCTGCCCGGGCAACTAAACCTTTAAAACCCATTTCCCTTGCCCACGACTTTGCCACTTCCTTTCCTCTTTGGGCTGCCATCTGAGAGAGATTATAAACCAACACCACAGAGGATGGCACAGACTCTCAGGCTCACAGTGGAAACCTAGTCAACAAGGCTCACTGCTTTCCCAGGACTAGTCCTCACACAGGCCCAAAGAGCCTCCTCTCCTCCATTTCCTTCGCTCTTCATGTCAGCTATTGGTGTTTGGTCTTCACTGTAGAATTCTCAGGTAATATGGTGAGCACTGCTAGGCTGGCTTGCTTTGGAGCTGTGGCACACACATCACGGTGTCACCGGACGTGGTTCTTGGCCTTGCACAGGAAAGAAGTCAAGAAGGAGTTTGAGTGAAAGCAAAAGCAAGTTTGATTTAGGTCAGAGAAAGAGCCTGGTACATGGGTTCCTGGAGGCAGGATCAGTGTGTAGGCCCAGAAGGAGCTGTTGCCGCCCACTGCTCCCCTGGGTGCAAGTGTGAACCAGTGCTGCTGTGAAAGAGGCAAAAGCGCATGTCCCACTGGTGTAGGCAAACTCGTGAGTGAGTTGCGTTCTGTGGACAGTCAGTTTTATGTGTTTCCAAAGGTCGCTAGTTCTTGAAATGAGTGGCACCATATTCCGTCTCCACCTTCTGGTTGGAAGGGGGTCTTGTTTCTCATCTGGTCTGTTCCAGAAGAGTCATGGCGTTTGTCCCTCTGGGTCCCCTGTCTACTTGTGGTGTCAGTTTTCATTCTAACGACTGTATAATGGACTTTGGGATCATTTTCCAGTCAATTATTTCTCCATCTTGGATTGATCTTGTTTTAGCCATTACTTGTTGTTGACTTGTGCAACCACCACAAGAATTTTGTGCCATAAACTGTTCCCCTTTGATCATTCATGGAGGTGGGGGCTCTGGTGAGAGCACCGAGTGGCTATCGGTCTGTGATGTCCAGTCCTCCTTCTTTATTCCACTTGTTGGGAGTTTTACCTTAACTTCTTTCTATCTTGGCCTCAGCAGGAATGCTCCATGTGCTAAATGCCAGAAAGGTGTTGAACTTAATTTCTTCCCCTGGAATGGACCATGTTGTTTCTCTCACCCTTCATTGACTTTTCCTTTGCCCAGCTGGACACTGCTGACTTGTTATTTTCTTTTTTTTTAATTTTCATTTCTGTGAACTCTGTTCTCTGAGATCTCCCTCACTTTGTTCCTTTAACCCTAACCTCTATGTGTATATTGTGGCATTATAATCTTATTACATACCATATGGTCCTCAAAAGAGTATAAGATGTAATAGGTTAGATATGAGATACATTAATCAATCAAACTCTAATAATTACAATTGGAAAAGTTGCAGGGATCATTATAACTATTGTCCATTAAGCTTTATAGTAATTTATAATTCCATGAAACATGTTATATGTTACTGGTCTGAGTGAAGAAAATGAGTGCTAACTATAGATTGAGTGATTCTTGGTTTTAATTACAAAATCAGAAATGTTTACAGAAAGTACTTAAAATTAACAGGATTTCATGGTTATTGTAGAAGTTGGAGTTGTATCAGCATGGATGACAATATTTTCTGAAGCAGGTAAATGATCATAGTTGTGGACAGAATGTGTCCCCCTAAAATTTATATGTTGAAGCCCTAATACCCAATGTGGTTACATTTGGAAATGAGGCTGTAAATGAGATAATTAATGTTAGATGAGGTTATTAAGGTGGGGTTCCAATATGACTGATATTCTTATTAGAATATGAAGAGTCACCAGCATCCAGAACTGTGAGAAAATAAATTTCAGTTGCTTAAGCTGTCCAATCTGTGGTATTTTGTTATGGCAGCCCTAGAAGACTAATATAATCATTATAGGCTATTTCTGGAATAATGATTGTATGAGAACTCATAAAGAGATACCAGACTCTAAAACCTCCTGGTAATCATCACCTATGAAATGATTGCACATGACCTAATTAGACTGCATTTGCCACTACAAAAAAAAAACAAAAAAAAAACAAAACAACCTCAAAGCTTGAGGGGGGCGGGGGGCGGATAGTGAAGATAGAACTCTTGTCTGGCAAGTGCTTGCTGAACTCTTCCCTTTATTCCTTTACTAGAGGCCCAGTGCATGAAATTCGTGCATGGGGGTGTGTGTCCCTCAGCCCAGCCTGCACCCTCTCCTATCTGGGACCCCTCGAGGGATGTCCGACTGCCCCTTTAGGCCCGATCCCAGTAGACCCAACTGCCCTTCCCTGCAGGCCCGGTTGCCCCCAACTTCCCTCCTCTGCCATCATGGTCACCCCTAACTGCCCTCCCCTACAGGCTTGATCGCCCCCAACTGCCCTCCCTTGCAGGCTTGGTCCCTCCCAACTGCCCTCTCCTGCTGGCCTAATCGCTCACAACTGCCCTCCCTTGCCTAATTGTTCACAACTGCTCTTCCTGGTCCCTCCCAACTGCCCTCCCCTGCTAGCCATCTTATGATGGCCATCTTGTGTCCACATGGGGGTAGCCATCTTTGACCACATGGAGGAAGCCATCTTGTGTGTTAGAGTAATGGTCAATTTGCATATTATTATTTTATTAGGTAGGGTAGAGACCTTGTGCATGGGTGGGGGCCGGCTTGTTTGCCCTGAAGGGTGTCCCGGATCAGGGTGGGGGTTCCCTTGGAACGTGGGGCAGCCTGGGTGAGGGGCCTGTGATGGTTTGCAGGCCGGCGATGCCCCCTGGCACTCCAAGCAGAGGCCCTGAGATGTGGGATTTATTTATCTTCTATAATTGAAACTTTATAGCCTTGAGCAGAGGCCAGGGCCGGCCGGGAAGCTTGGCTTCCTCCATCACCAGGGGCAACCCAAGCCTCCTGCTTGCTTCAGCTCCGTGGTCACTGCCATTTTTGTTGGGATTTATTTATCTTCTATAATTGAAACTTTGTATCCTTGAGCAGAGGCCAGGGCCGGCCAGGAAGCTTGGCTTCCTCCATCGCCAGGGAAACCCAAGCCCCCTGCTCACTCCGTGGCTGCAGCCATATTGGTTGGGTTAAATTTGCATACTCACTCCTGATTGGCTTATGGGAGTAGTGGAAGTATGGTCGATTTGCATGTTTCTCTTTTATTAGTGTAGATTCTGAACTGACCACATAAGGACGTGTATGTGTGAATGTGTGTGTGTGTGTGTGTGTGTGTGAATGATGTACAGCAGTGGTTCTCAACCTTTCTAATGCCACGACCCTTTAATACAGTTCCTCATGTTGTGGTGACCCCCAACCATAAAATTATTTTCGTTGCT
Organism: Eptesicus fuscus; assembly: GCF_027574615.1. Taxonomy (NCBI): domain Eukaryota; kingdom Metazoa; phylum Chordata; class Mammalia; order Chiroptera; family Vespertilionidae; genus Eptesicus; species Eptesicus fuscus. The sequence continues at coordinate 26,451,390 of NC_072487.1, forward strand.
ACTTCATAACTATAATTTTGCTACTGTTAATGAATCATAATGTAAATATTTGGACAATTTGCATATTAGGCTCTATAGTAGCAGTTCTCAACCTGTGGGTCGTGACCCACAGGTTGAGAACCGCTAGCAGGTTTGCCTAAGACCATCAGAAAACACAGATATTTACATTACGATTCATAACAGTAGCAAAATTACAGTTATGAAGTAGCAACGAAAATAATTTTATGGTTGGGGGTCACCACAACATGAGGAACTGTATTAAAGGGTCGCGGCATTAGAAAGGTTGAGAACCACTGATGTAGAGGGAGGGGCCGGGAGAGGGAATGGGTGGGGGATTTAAAAAGATGATAATGCAAATTGTTGTGTGAACATTCATCATACTGAATTTAAATTTAACTAATTTTTCCCAACTGTCTTACTCCTGGTATTGGTGCTTTTTCACTTGAGTCAGAATGGCTGAAATCTAGGAGGGCCATAGATGCAGGGAGCTCAGAATATACACTGAGTGGCCAGATTATTGTGATCTTTGAACGCATAATAATCTGGCTACTCAGTGTGTGTGTGTGTGTGTGTGTGTGTGTGTGTGTGTGTGTGTGTGTATTAGAGGCCTGGTGCATGAATTCATGCATGGGTGGTGTCCAGCCAGCCTGGCCAGGGGGAGCGGACATGGGCAGTTGGCCATCCTGCCTGCTGGTCGAACTCCTGGTCGAGGGGACAATTTGCATATTAGCCTTTTATTATATAGGATATACACTGAGTGGCCAGATTATTATGTGTTCAGAGATCATAATAATCTGGCCACTCAGTGTATATTCCATGAAGCAAATTTTTGAACCAGAAAGAACTCCTCATATAAAATATGCTATTTCCATCTAGATACTTCAAAGAAAATAAATTTGATGAATCTCATTTTCAACTGAAATCTGGTAATGTTATGTAACAAAGAAAATGTATCCACATACTCTTTTGAAAAATGGATTCTGGCTTAATTAAAAGTACTGTTTTCTCCCCCTGTCTATGAATTGTCTAGATGGATATACCCTTGGCCTTGAAAAGTGCTGACTACATGATGTGTGAGTTGAAACATCATAAAGGAATTCTCTGTGGAAGTATTTTAATGTAAGATTTGACCCAGATGTGTCACAGAAATGTCTGTGACTTATTTCCTTTATGAAGCTTTTCTTTAACATGAACAATGTAACCACCATTACTATATAACAGAACATAAGAGAAATGAAAAGCCTTAACCATTAACATTCTGATGACCAATTCAGGTTAATCTGTAAAGAAAAAAATAGAAGTAATGATTCTTTGTGTAGTATAATCTATATAAATAGTGAAAATGACAAATGAGTATAGAGGGAAGTTAGAATTTTTGGAAGAATCTAGAGCTGTTTTTCAAAGGCACATGAAAACAACCTTCTCGGCATGTGCAAAGCAAAAAACTTGAATGAATCCTTCTTTCTTCTCTTGCCCTTATATCTGTCAAGTAATTGGTTATACTTCAAAAAGACTCATATTTATGTTTTCTTTTTTATTTCTACTTGAGCCTCACACTCTCCTCCTCCTCATGCCTGCATTACTTGAATAATTTCTTTATCTCCACTAAACGAGGAGTGTGCCTCAACGCCCATCCTTCATTTTTCTAGTGTGGATCCTCCTAAAGCTTTCCATCAGGTTACTCACCTGTACTTAAAGTTAGGAGGGCCTCTACTTCCTATGGCATTTGGTTTAAAATGCCCCCTCTGATGATCAAACCTAGCCTAATCTGGTTTTACTTTATCTTTATGGTCCTTTAATTACCAATTCACTTTCATCTCATGAGTTTGCACTCATATCCTAGACCCATGTGCCCTAGTTCTCACTTTCATCCTTTCCATATCCTTTTCCTAGACTGTAATAACATCCATGCTCCTATTTGCTTCTCAATCCATTCTTCTAGTTTTTGTTCACTTCTCCCCCTCAGCATCTTGAATTCTTCTAGTCTATATTGGTTGGTAGTCCATTTTAGTAAGGATTATGGAGTTGAAATTTTAATTTTTTTCCTCTATGTTTTGTTTATGGTATCCTGTATAAATCTAATATGCTGAGTGTTCAGTTGTCCAGTCGTCCATTCAACTAATCAAAGCGTAATATGCTAATGATATGCTAAGGCCACTCAACTGCTCGCTATGATGTGCACTGACTACCAGGGGGCAGATGCTCTGACAGGTAGGTTAGCTTGCAGTTGGGGTCCAGCCGATCAGGACAGAGCGAGATGGGCCAGACACACCCTGGAGCCCTTCCCCGGTCCCTCCCCAGCTGGCTAACCTCCTGTGTCCCTCTGGCCCCAGTGGTACACTGGTGGGGTCCCTTGGCCTGGCCTGTGCCCTCTTGCAATCTGAGACCCCTTGGGGGATATCGGAGAGCCGTTTTCGGCCTGATCCCACAGGCCAGGCCGAGGGACCCCACTTGTGCTCAAATTCCTCCACTGGACCTCTAGTGTAATTTATAAAATCTCTGAGAAGGACTATATATATACATATTTAAAGAAAAAATATACATACTAATATATATATATATATATATATATATATATATATATATATATTCATGTTAGGTTATCTTTTGTCTTATTATTATTATTTTTTTTTAATCCTCACCTGAGGATATTTTTTCCATTGATTTTTAGAGAGTGAAAAGGAGAGTGGGAGGGTGGGGAAGAGAGAGACATCAATTGGTTGCCTCCTATAAGCACTCTGACTGGAGGCCGGGATTGAACCTGCAACTGAGGTATGTGCCCTTGACCAAGAATCAAACCTGAGATCCTTCAGTCTTTAGGCCAACACTAAGCACTGAGAAAAACTGGCCAAGACTATCTTTTGTCTTATTTAACAAATATTTACTTCTATAAATATCTGACTGATTTGGCTATAACTAGCATATAAACACGTGGTGCCAAATTTTTACGTGTAACTCTACACTTTGTATATAATGACATATATGAGAATATAATTATTTGAAGACTTAGATTTACAATATATTCTTGATAATGCAGTGTTTATATGCTAGCAATTAATACTAACTGAGCTGTTATTTGAAATATAATTTACTTGAAATATAATTCTAGTTAAAAATAAACCAATAGACATGGCTTTTAATAATCAAATAAACCGTATTTAGGGTGTCTACATGTTTACAAAGTAGATGAGGAAGTTCTTAAGATATACAACTATAAATACACACACACACACACACACACACAATAGTTTAGCAAGAGCTTTTAAAAAATATTCAAGTATGGACTAAATTTGCCGAGTTCAAGCACATGAAGGTGAGTTATTCAGATGATAGGCTTTCATTAGAAAGGAAAACCACTGAATAGATCACAATGAATATTAAAGACCGCATTGATAATGTATGCCTCACTGATTTGAATCTTTAGGAAGGTGATTTAAACACACTGAAAATCCATGTTTATGCATGTTGTCCTTTAATGAACTCAATAAAAATATGTGACAGCTTAAAGGCACTTTCAGCATGAGAATTTAAAGTCCCATTTTGCTATTTTACCAACGTATATCATTTCCCACCTATGATTCCCCTGATTTTGATCTTGGATGAACAAAACTTTAGTAAACCTCTATCTACTTTTTTTCAAATAAATCTAGATATGTAATTAAATCTTCTCAATTAAAAAACGTTGGTCTTTATTCTCTTTGTCTTTTTATACCTGTATCATATCTTATGCTTATCTAATGGTTTGCCTTTTATCAGAGCGTTTTTATATGCATTATTGCAATTAATCTTTTTGAAATAATTAAGGAAAGATATATTCATATTATAGATGTAGAAGCTGAGGCTCAGAAAATTGAAGAACTTATGACCATATACAATGGTGCAGATGAGAGCACAACCCTTAGATTGTGATTTCTGCCTTTGAGTTCTTACAATCTGATTGAGGATTCAAAATAATAAATTTTTAAAAAGTAAATTAGCTTTAATTTATTAAGATAATGGTACACATATTTCAGTTCCAAAACAAGTGTAGAAGAGGGGTGTTTTTGTTTTTGCTCAAGTCTTCCAATTTGAAGTGTGTGTGTGTGTTTCCCCCTTCTCAAAATAATCACTCGTATTTAAGCAGCCAGTGAATGATGACCTTAGAGAAGTGGCCAGTCTCATCTTAAGGAGCATCTGGCTTCCAAGAGGTAATCTCATCAAAGGCTGAGGCCTAAAACATAGACAGGAATCAGAAAAGAAACAGATACCAAAGTATGACCCAGACACCCTGTCTCACCCGTCTTCGTCTGGACACAGCAGTTTTTAGTGATCAGAGAGAAGCCAGTGGGATGATGAACAGAATGTGCTTCCAGAACCTGCCTCACTGTAATCAGTGCACCTGGAGGCCTGAACTTTGCCAGGAATGAGCCTACAGATTGCTGATGATCCCAGAATTCAAAGCAGGGGCTCTGACTGGAGACAAAGGCTACCATTCCCTCTATGGCCACATAAATCTTATAGTTGAAGGACATTTTGCCTGAGTGAAGAGCACATAAATTTTCAGAAAAATCGAGGGTTTTGCATATGTACATATGTATTTGAGTTGATGTATAAATAAAGTTGTGCAGATGAGAGCACAACTTATTTAACCTTTTTTATATAAAATAAGACATCAAATGTGGAAGAAGCAACTAATTTGTTGAATCCAGTCATTTTCTTCCAATGATTAAATGCCTTACACAGCACACAGATTGCATACATATGAATGAATGCATATGATTCACTCCATGCTCCCTTGTAATTTGAATCTGTATACTTTTCTAATAGTTTTCTCTTTTTAAAGTATTTATTTTCTGATATTTTATGTAACGATAAACTTGATTTATTTTTTTAAGTTCTTACAAAAGATTCCATGGTAAGATGTTACTACACCCACAAAAATTGCTGTTATATTTGTTTAGTGGATGCTGTAGGTGCTACATTTATGAGCTCTAAATTGTTTCAACTTGCTTAAAGCAGGCTGTATTGAATAATGTTTGAAAATAGTGAAAATATTATTATCAAAACCAATTAATATGCTTTCATATTAAGTTATTGTTAGACTTCATTTTCTTTAAAAAAGTTCTCATGTCCTATTTTCAGTTCAGCCATCTTCAGTTGTTTAATGATTATGTGTAGAAAAATATTCTAGTCTCAATGAATGTAAATCTTAAGATAGTTGCTGGCCCTGGAATACTTACAGTATTCCACATGTAAATACTTTATGACCTCACCACTAGAGTTTCTGAGGGGAAAAAATGTCAGATTCCTGTTCTCTTATTTAGAACTAGAAGCCCAATGCACGAAGATTCATGCTAGAATGGGCTCTCCTTTCCCTGGCTGCCGGCACTGCCTTTCCACTCCAGCCCAGCCCCTTTCTGCTCAGGCCCCAGAGCCGCCTCTTTCTGCTGCTCTGGGAGCTGCCTCTTTCTGCTCTGGCCCCACCGTCCCATGCTGCCTAGAGGCCCTGAGAAACCAGGGGTGGGGCAGAACACCTGCGTCATCGCCATGGCGATGACACAAGCGTCTCGCCCCCGTCACTTGGTGCCTGTGTATGCAAATTAACCACCATCTTTGTTGGGTTAATTTGCATATTACTCCTGATTGGCTGGTGGCGTAGCAGAGGTACGGTCAATTTACATGTTTGTCTATTATTAGGTAAGAGTCATTTGAGTAGTGTGATGCATTTAACCTGTGCTTATCAATACCCAAAAACCATGACAGTTGTTTTTTAAACATGTAATATATTTCATTTATCATAAATCATTATTTTACTTAATGTAGTATCATCTTTTTACAAAATAAAACTATAATGGAATCTCATTTTGCAATACATTTCTTAAGATTTGACCTCATCCAGAACTATGATAATCTGTTCTGTGAATTAGCCTCTAGGCTTTAGGCATTATTCCTGGATGTTTGCATATTGAAAATCCAATAGCTTTACAGAAAACATTGAAGAACTCTGAAAATCATAAATATATCTGTTATATAATACATAATATATATGTGTGTAATTATACATCCATCTATATATATAAAAGCCTAAGCAACTGGCCGATAGGTAGCTATGACGCACATTAACCACCAGGGAGCAGATGCTCAACTCAGGAGCTGCCGAGCTGTGGTGACTTGGCAGCTGCTGTTCTCGGGTGACGCACCTGGAACCAGAGAAGAGGGAGCCCAATTCTGGGGTGTGTCACCCTAGAACTGCTCTCTCACAATCCAGGACCCCTCACGGGATATCAGAGAGCCGATTTTAGCCCAATCCCTGCAGGCTAGGCAGAGGGACCCCACCAGTGCACAAATCCATGCACTAGGCCTCTAGTACTAATATAAACTCACTATCACCATCTACACAGATTTTAATCCAGTGAGCTTAAGCTGGAGACTGATATGTGTCTTTAAAAAGCCTACTAAGTGATTCGGCCCTGTCTGGGTGTCTCAGTTAGTTGGATCGTTGTCCCATACACCAAAAGGTTGTGGGTTTCATTCCTGGTCAGGGCACATAGCAGAAAAAAAAAAAAAAAACTCTTAAAAAAAGCCCAAGTGATTCTAACAAAGATTTGAGGACCATACTTGGAGAAAACAGGTCTAGTGAAATAAATTGCAGTATATGGTTTCTTAACTTAGGTCTAAGAATTTAGGTTACAGTATATCAATGCCAGATATTTGAATCCATTCCTGTAGTTTATATAGAGAGTATATGACACTGCAGAACCACCCAAACTTTAATGTCATAACCACACGCAAGAGCCTTTATGTGGTTTCAATTCTCTAAGATCTAGGAATTCGTAGAATTTCTCAAATTGAAATGGAATTCAAACCTAGATAATCATTTAGATTCATATGAAGTAGTCCTTAGTGTGGTGTCTTTTCCTATAAAGTTAAAAACTATAGTACCTTCAAGGGTCTGAAAAATATCTTTGTGAGACTGGGGAGGTGTGAGTCCAGCTTTTATTAGTATTTCAATAGTATTATATTATTATTATTATATATCTAAGTATTTTATTAAAATACCCTCTTATTCATAAAATATGCTATAATAACATCAAATAAAGAATTCAATACTTTCATCCCCCCAAATGAAACAATTTTTTTTAAATTTTTTGATTTTTAAATGTCATACATACACCTCTGTATTTCTATGGCATTTTCTATTATTAATATGACAGGTTATTTATTTGTAAGATACTTAAAGACTATAGAAGTTTTACACATTTTCATGAAAAAAAATGTGGAGCAATAGAAAAGACACATCTTCACATAGCTTATCTATGTTACTGACAACAATCTTGTTACTTCATTATTTATATCAGGGTTTGGCAAAGTATGCCTGTGCAGCAAAGCTGCCTGTTGTAAATAAAGTTTTATTGAAAAGCAGCCATGCTCACTTGTTGATCTGTTTTCTATGGCTGCTCTTACAAGACAACCATGGCAGACTGCATGACCTGCAAAGCCAAGAATGTACTTATAGGTTCTTTAGAGAAAAGTTTGCTGATGTTTAATTTAGATAGTGAAGAGAACATTAGTTAAGTATCTATTGTCTACATTACTCAGCACCAGATTTAAAATAAAGTATTAAGTATTTAATTGTTTTAATATGCCAATTTATAACAGAATATATATTGAATATAATATTGTAATAATCTGTTTTTCAGGCTAAAAGAATCTTGATAAGTAGATAAATCAACACCTGTAATTTTAATGGTGCTTATTTCTATTGTTAGAAATACTGATCAGAAAATATCACTTTGATATTTTAATAGGTATAGATATACTCCCATTTAAGAAAAACATACAAATATAAAATAATTACTACATTGCCAATAGATATTTTTGGCTTTCTTAAGGAGTCACTGTCGAGTTCAACTTTCCCCTAAATATATAATTTGTTGCTTTTAAAATATACTAAAAAGTATTGTTGGAAGCACAGAATTTCATAATACTCAGTCTTTAATATATATATTCTCTTTGGTATAAAGTTGATGTAGCAAGTCAGTAACTAGTCATTTGGAGACAACTGTGAACTGTTTACTTGGAAACTCATTTCTCTATCTGTAGACTTTAGCAACAGTTCTGAAAGAAGTGGTCATAGCTATCACCGACCTCCAGGGATATTAGTAAGCGCGCGCGCGCACGTGTGTGTGTGTGTGTGTGTGTGTGTGTGTGTGTGTGTGTGTGTGTGTGTGTGAGATATATTTTTATTTTTGCTGTTTTAATTACTGGGAAGAGTTGAAGGCCTAGGAAGGATGAATGTCAAAAGTCTTGCAAAGCATAGCATGTCCCAAAGAGAGAAGAATTGTTCTTGCCAAAATATCATTAATGCCCCATTGAGAAACACTGTAAAATCCAGAGATTATTTATGAGAAATCACAGAAAGCCTTGAGATTACAAATATAAATCTGCTCACGTTCACACATCAATTTTTATTATTGTCACTTAGTAAATGGGCCTTCATTTAATGATTTTTTTAATGTGTTATTAAAAGTGTTTCCCATTATAACCCAAATAAATGGCAACTGATGTAAGATCTGCATTATATTTATATTTGGAAATGTACTTAATTATGATAATTGCTGATATTTCAATTGATGCCCAAAGCAACTACATTTTCTGATGTGTCATTAAAAATATTATTTTGTAATCCATAAGTCAGTTAGCTCCTTAGGCTGATCCTCTTCCAAAATGAATCCCTTAAATCTAATTATTTAGTGGGGGGTCTTTTATAAAGGAAATATAAACGTTCTGATGAGTTTTATGTTCTGTTGCCAATCATTTTGTATATTCCCTTTTTAATAAGTGTTTAGCAAGCCAAATACACTAGACTATTTCCCCATGGCAGTGCTAATGCAATCGAAAGCACCATCTAGTAGGAAACAGGAAGGCCTGTTCCAGTTTCAGCTGCTTAAAAAAATCGCACCGGTGAACAACTCCTCACCTGAAAATATTATCTTCTGCCGGAAACAATAATCCCAAAAGGTGTAACATTCTTTCTGAATCTTAATCTTTTTCCATTTGTCTGTTCTTTTCTTGCTTTGAAAGCTTCCCAAAGTCTCCCTTTTTCTTCCATGAAATATTTGAACCAAGAGATCAAAAACATTTCCACAGACTCCGTGTGTGTGTTAGTGACTTTCACATTCTCTCTGTGTGTATATGTTTGTGTGTGTGTACGGATTTGTCTGTTTTAGAGAAGATCTCAGTCCCCTTTATTGTAAAGTAAGGTTCCAAAGAGAACATCAAAGGTGGAAAAATTAATCTGTCTCTTTAAATAAATGGATGGGCCCTAAGCTTTGTAGCCATCTCGTTTGCAGCAGGCGAACTATGACAAACGGACCCTTGAGCTACCCATCACTCATGTTATAAGTAAGTTTCGGCTTCTACCTATGTGCCATATAACCTCAAGAAAGACAAGCTTTCCATTATACATGAAAAATGACTTTATTCATCACCTCTGTGATAGACTCAATTTTAAAGTTATTTATCATAACCATAACAAAAAGATAGCAAGTGTATAAATCCATGAGATTTTAAGGAACTGCATATCATGAGTCCTAAATTGAAATTTAGCTGCTACAGGTCCTTTACAATATGCAAAAATAAAACACATTCATTCAACTGAAATATTAGAATATATAGAAGGTCCTGGGCTTAGGTATGTTTGCTTTGCCTTCCTCTCATCCCTCCCATTTTGAATCCATTCCCCTTTTCACTGGCTGCTACTTAAGATTGTTTTAATATTTTTCCTTCTTCATCTTTCTAGTAATATCCAGAAACACAAGTATTTACTGGTATCTATTCCTCGAGTTTTGGGCCAAATGCATTTTTGGGGGGACAGAAAGAGGTAGTCATGAGACAAGAGGAAATTTTCCATTCTTGTCACAGGGTCACCTAAGACCATCGGAAAACACAGATATTAATATTACAATTCAATAACAGTAGCAAAATTACAGTTATGAAGTAGCAACAGAAATAATTTTATGGTTGGGGGTCACCACAACATGAGGAACTGTATTAAAGGGTTGCGGCATTAGAAAGGTTGAGAACCACTGCTCTAGAGAATACACACACACACACACACACACACACACACACAATCTTGATAAAATAGCCTTTTCTTAATTATCTTGTTGAATTGGGAGGAATTGTTTTCTTCCTGCCTACTGTGTCTTATTTTCCCCATCTAAGAAATGTCTGGAGATACGTGGTCCTGAGCTGATATGGCAGCTCCACAAGGCCACTGGGCCCCTGGTGAAGTGACTGTGCCCTCCTTAGCCTGGGTTCTTGTCATCATGCTCCTTGCCTCATGGTTGCAAAATGGCAACTGTTCCTCTAACTTGCATTCCACGAAGGAAGGAGGGAATGAACAAAAAGTAGTATGTACACAGGCATGCATTAGCGGTGTTTTCTACCTTTAATAAGCCGTAGAGGAATCCCTACTCAGCAATTTCTGTTTTGATCTCATTGTCTGATACTGTGTCAATGGCTGCATCTGCTGCAAAACATTGTGGGAATCATGTTGAGGTAGGTGCACTGATAGCCTTAACAAAATTCGGGATTTATAAGGATATTAGACAGACAACTCTAAATGAAAATTGTGCTTCATATTGTGTTATTTCACTGGAGTATTTTATAAATCAATAGTATTTAGGACACTGTTTCTGTTACATAAATAAGCAATTTCTGATTGTATGTGTCCATGACAAAATTCCTATTACCATAATAATTTAAAATACAGAAAATTAGAACTTAGATTATGATACTTATAAAGACAAAACACTTATTTTAAATTTTCTTTAATTGTGACTTACAAGTCTTAATTATTTTTATAACTTGCTCTTCTATTGAGCTTTTCTTGACACCTGATAACTTTGGCTAAGAGTACAAAACAATGGCAAGACATAATATCAACATGCACTAATCTACTCCAGTTTGGAGTAATTTACAATGATATATAATATTTTTTTCTTTACTTCATTTAAATAAAGAAGAATAAAATGATTAGATGTAAGCTTTTTAGACAAATTTATATTTTAAATCACATTTATAATATGAAAGTCATTAACAATCAATATTTTCATTTATTCCATTAAAATTAAATTTCTAAAAGCTTCTGATCAATTTTTTGTATAGCTTACTACTACCAAGATATTTTTGTTACATGTACCAGGAAATACCAGTCTTGAAAGCTAATCTATAATAATAAAAGCATAATATGCTAATTAGACCGGACAGCTGCACGACCTTCTGGACGATTCTGGGGCTGCGAGGGCCCAGCCCCTTGCATGACTGTTGTGCATCGGGCCTCTAGTAGACTATAGTAGTCATAAAATTTCACAACAGCAGTTGATTTTATAAGTGAGTTTATTAAAAGAGCACACATTGATATTTATATTTATATATACAGCAGGCACATGTAATACATGAATAGAAACCTCTCAGTTACCACCAATCCTTAATAATATGCACAATCTCTAGAAAAGAAGTGATAGTGTGCAATGCAATAAGTTTGGGTCTGTTTTAAAATGTTATTCACTGCAATAAGTTTCCAAAAGTGCCGCCTATGTGTTGAGATCTATATCTAGATTACTGATAGCTTCCCCTGGGGAAGCAGTAGGTAATTATTTTAAATTATCTCTAGGCAAGGCTTGTAAGGATTGGAGAAAAGCAGAGAGATGGGATGCTAACATTTCTTAAAATTGGAGGAGGCAGGGCAATCAGAAATTCTGGTTGGTGATTTTTATACCTAAAGAACAAAAACCTTGCTATAGCCAGGGAGGGGAGACCATTCTATTCAGAGCAAGGACTGCAGTGAGCCTACACTGCACGGAAGAACAGATTTTAATTTCAGGTACACCTTTGATTGAAGACTGCACCTTCCATCTACTAGCTGCATGACTGTGGAAACTTATTTAGTCTTTCTCAGCCTCGGTATTATTGCAAAATTGGTATAAGAATTAAAGTGGAAGGCCTTAACAGTGTCTGACACATAGTAGGCGTTACCAGCACTATCTACAGTGATTCATGCAGTCTCATAGCTCTAAATGTAATATGGATGCTATTTCCCAAATGTGTATCTGTAAACTGAGGCTCTGTCCTGAACTTCACACTCTTTACCTCCAGCTCCCTAATCCATGTGCCTACTTGGATGTCTGATGAGCACTTCAAATTTGTCGTGTCCAAAACCAAATTTCTGTTCTCATTCCATGATCCAATTTTTCTCAACATAAACGATGGCAGATCTACCCTATTTACTCTGATTAAAACAATCAGTGAGCCCTAACCGGTTTGGCTCAGTGGATAGTGCATCGGCCTGTGGACTGAAAGGTCCCAGGTTCGATTCTGGTCAAGGGCATGTACCTTGGTTGTGGGCACATCCCCAGTAGGGGTGTGCAGGAGGCAGCTGATAAATGTTTCTCTCTCATCAATGTTTCTAACACTCTATCCCTCTCCCCTCCTCTCTGTAAAAAATCAATAAAAAATTAAAAACAAACAATCAGTGAGTTCTGCTAGACTTTTTCTCTTTTCCTATCCCCAAACTAATATCTCACTAAATCTTATTAACATTACCTGCTAATTATACCCAGTATTGTACTACTTCTTAATGTCTCTCTTGCTGTGTTCATGTACAGGTCACTATTATCTTTATAACTGGTAATGATAACAGGCTCCTGACTAATTTCTCTCCGGCTCTTCTCCATCCCCATCCCCCACCAGAATAGATGCCTCCCTTACATCCCTCAGAAGAACCACCCTTCAGGACATCTTGATTTCAGGCTTCTAGCTTCCAGAACAGTGAGACAATAAGTTTTGTTTCATCTTCACAGTTTGTTTTACTTTGTTGTATCAGCCCTAGCAAACCAATATGTTAGCATGCTTTAGGTGACAAGTGTCACAGTGTGGCTTACACAATTAGTGTTTGTTTTTCTCACACAGTCGAAGTACAGAAGTACTGCTTCTGGCTCAATGAATTCGAAGTCTTGGGGCGGCTTCTCTGCAGTATCCATTGCCTTCCCTTCACATCACAAGATGACGGCAGTAGTTCTGCCAATCTTGTCCTCATGGGGCAATGTTCCACGCAGGAAATGAAGAAAGGACCGACCTCATGACAATCTCTTCAACAGAGAGGAGAATCTTTCTTAGAAACATCAGTGTTCTTCTTCTGCCCCAACATATTTCTCCGTATAGTGTCTCCATATTGTGTTTCAGACTCTCTACCCCTTGCTATGTGGAGACATGGGCTCCTCCATTAGGACTGAGGGGCCGGGAGTGGCCTTCTCTAGCCATCCTAGCCAATGCACCAATTCCCTCCAGCCACTGTCTCTCTCTTTCCCAGCTATCACTTTCTTTTCAATTCTTACCTTTTCTGAATCTATGCTATTTTGTTAGTTGCTGGTGAGTTTATTGTCTCCCCTTGTTAGAATGAAACTTTCATGAACACTGGGACATGCCTGTTTTATTTGCCCTTATACCCTCATTTTCTGAGAAAATAGAGCAGGTGTTCCATAAAAGATTATTGAGTAAATGATTTTACTTAGGGACATTTCAAACATATTATCTCCTCTATACCTCGCGACAAGTAAAATGTGTTTCTCCTGCAAAGAGCATTTACCCTTCTCTAAATTTTCCATTTCCCAAGAAATATTTTAAGGAGCTGGAAGCTCAGTCTCTCTTAGGAAACTAGTTCAGTCCTACCCCAGATACCACCCACTGGATCTCTAGGTTTGGCTGTGTACCCGGGAATCAGCGATGTTCTTACTCCAGGGTCTTAAGTTGGTCCCACAAGAAGCTGAATATTTGTTCTGCCTCTTGACCTAGGGGTTTACCATAAGATCAGTGTGTTCCTTCTTCCAAAAGTGTGGGCACACACAAGTATTATACAGCATACTTTCTTTCTCAGATGTATTTCACCCTGCCTCCATTCTGTGGCTCAAAGGACTACAGGAAAGGTCCAGCACCATTAGACAAGCAAGGCCCTCTTCTTGCATTGTAAGTGTACAGGTCCCTTAAAGGGGGGACAAAAGGCCTTCTCCCTTCCCCCTTTCCACAACGAAAGTGGTTTTTCAAGTAACTTTATTCATGTACACAACAGCCTACGGTCATTACCAATTATGCTCATCCTTTGTGGCTTTTCATTTCAAGAAACACACTTGAATGACTCTGGCCTCTTCCCTTGAGGATTTCATGTATCAGTGGGGAAAATTGAGAGATGTGTAGATAATAAATATCCAGGATAGTAAGCACAGTCTTAAGGAAAATTTCACAGGTTGGTGGGGGTAGATAATGTGAAGCAAAGCCCCAGTCTGCTGTAAGGCTTCCTACTGCAGGTAAAAGTATGAGAAGTAATTCACCACCCACGTGTAAGTAACTGAAACTAGGGTTTGATTGTTTTGAGGACATAGGGGAAGGCACTAGTTTGGCTATAATATTGCATTATATATTTTCCCCTGTTTTATTGGATTAAAAAACAACTTTTGTATATCTCATGACCTTTGTGGATCAAGAGTTTGGGATGTGCTTGGGGACCGTGATGGGGAAGCAGATCCGAGTGGCTGGAGCTGGAGCAGGGGGTGCTGGCCAGGCCTCTCTGTTCACGTAGTCTATGGGCTTCCCCAGGTGATCGTCACATGGGCTACTTCGGGCTTCCTCAGAGCTTGGCAGCTTCCATGGTGACTTGGGCTCCAGGAAACAAGGTGGAGGCTGCATCATCTCTTCTAACCTTATCACAGGGGTTATGGCGGTGTCACTTCTTCCTCATTCGATTGCAACAGGAGCGTTACGAGCATGCCTCGGTTCAAAGGGCAGGGAACACAGACCCCTCCTGTCAATGGGAGAATTGTCAAGGGTCACATTGCAGGTTTGCTTTTGTGATAGGAGACATTCTTGCAGCCATTTTGGAAAATACACTATGCACAGTCGGCCCTCTCATCAAAATTTATATTCCTCCCTCAGGCAAAATGCACACACTCCCTTCTCTAGGACACCGTCTTCCACTCCATTTTTTTATTGCAAGAGTCTCAGGCTTGAGGTCTAATATATTTGATTCACTTTCCAAAAACTTTAATTTAAATCTTCCTATCACCATTTATCCCCTCCATGCCATCTTCTGCTATCCATTCCCCACAATCATTACATTGTTGTCCATGACCATGAGACCATGAGTTCTCTCTCTCTCTCTCTTCTCTCTCTCTCTCTCTCTCTCTCTCTCTCTCTCTCTCTCTCTCTCCTCAGTATCTTTGATTTAAAGTGTGTACATGTGTGGATAAACTAACTTATTTGCATGTAGTTCCTATGATAAAGCCTCTTGAGGATCATTTTTGCTCATCGGACCTGTGAATTGCGGATTCATAAGGTAACCACGGTAGAGAATAGATTCAGACAGAGAAAGCTGGAGACCCACAGCAATCGCGTGTCTATACCATCGCTGACACCCAGCGGGGCATATGTTGCCAGTTTCTTGATTAGGGCTCATTCCTGCTCTCTCCAGTTGTCCTCTGGCATCCGGTGGCAACATCCCTTGGGCATCACTCTTATGCCATAAGGAATGGCTGGGGTGCGTGACACAGGAACTTTCTCAGCCTGTTTCCTGACCACGGAGTTCAAAAGCCCAAAGGCCTCTTTTCATCTTGCACTGTATCCTTTTAATTTCAACTTGAAATCATGCTTTTTAAAATGTGGTTTTGTGTAATGTATCAATTATAATCCACTCCATCAGACAAAACTTACACCCACAAATCTCCTTGAGGTATAAGCCCTCCTCTATCTTGGGCTGTGCGGTGGTTTCCTTTTGCAGCTAAAACCAAAGAGCCACAATTGTAGGAGCTTAAAACAACACAAAGTTGTTATCTTACAGCTTTGGAGGTCAGAAGTTTAAAATGGGCTGTGCTCCTTGTGGAGGCTCCCCGGGTAGTTAATTCCCTTGCCTTTTCTAAAGGTTGCCCCGGTTTCTTCGTTGGTGGCGCCAGATCAATGCAACCTCTGCTTCCATTGCCCTAGCTTTCTAATTCTGACTCTCTCCCTTCTCTCCTCCTTGTAAAGACTCCCCTGCTTTCATTAGCTTCTCCCAGACAATGCAGGATTCCCTCCTCATCTCAAAACCCTTGCCCAAATCTACAGAATCCCTTTGTCATGTATGTGACATATCCACAAGCCTCCTGTGAAGCTCCTGCAGGAAATCTCCCCTTGGAGCCCAATATGTAACTGAGGGGAATCCGTGACATGTACCCTGAAAATGCCCGGGATAGTGGGTGGTAATGAAGTGTCAACATAGGTTCATCAATTGTAAGAAATATACCACTCTGGTGGAGGCAGCTCATAAAACGGGAAGGTATGCATGTGGGGATATATGAGAAATCTCTGTATTAGTAGTACCTTCCTCTCCAATTTTCTGTGAACCTGAAATAGCTCCAAAAATATGTAGTCTTAAAAAAAAACAACAACAAAAACAACACACAGGAACATAGCAGCTTTATATAATCATAACAAATTTTGGGGAGCTAGTCTTTAGTTTTATTGTCTGTGTGAAAATTCCTATAAGATATAAGTTCTTTGCTAGGTGTTTGAGCCCAAAAGAAAAAAAAAATGAGAGAACTCATGGACATGAACAACAGTGTGGTGATTGCGGGGGTGGAGAGGGATGGGTGGAGGTGGTAGAGGGCATAGAGGGGATAAATGGTGATGGGAAAAATAAAAGTTAAAAATAAAATTTAGTAACTTAAATTTAATAAAAAAGGAGAAAGAAATGTATAATTTCACCTTGCCTCGTTCTTACTTAGAGAACACTTTTCTGGCTGAAAAGATTGGTCTGGCTCCTTGCTGTTCAATTCAGTAATTTCTAATTTCCATTCAGTAAATGAATACTTAGTTCGGTAGCTGATCTATTTCCTTTCTTATTTTATCATAGGCAGCTAGAAGCCAGAAAGCACCACAACCTCTCTCCCTGGAAAGTTACTTAGCACTACATTTTTAGCTACATTTTGCTGTTTTTCATGTTACTGCGGACAACAGCTTTGCTAAACGTTCTGTCACTACTTGGTACGGGTCCCCTTTACTCTAGGTGCCAACAGCATTTTCTCCCCTGGAGGCCTACCGGACTTCCACAGCTCCTCAGGGACCCTTCGCTCCCAGTGCCTTCTAGTTCCAGAGCTTAGGCCTTATGCTTCAGGAGACAAGAAAATGTTGCATGGTTTGGTGGTGGCAAGTGATTGTAAGCAAGAGAAGTAAATGGTGAGCCCTCCTCCGACATTCAGGGAAGGCTTCCTTACAGAAGCAAAGAAGCAACTTCTAACATTTGAAAAGAAGCAGCTTCTTACACACTGAAGTTAAGAGAATTGATACTGTTTTCTTGTTTTGACCAGTGAGAGGAACATTATACATAAAAAGCCAGCCTGGCCAGTATGTCTCAGTTGGTTGAGTGTCGTCCTATGCACCAGGAGGTCACCAGTTCAATTCCAAGTCAGGACATGTGCCTGGGTGGCGGGCTTGATCCTCAGTAGGGGTTGTGCTGGAGACAGCTGATCAGTGTCTCTATCTCTTTCTTCCTCTCTCTGAAATCAATAAAAACATATTTAAAAAAATAAAAGTAGTACTACTGCTTGTAATACTTTAAACAATAAAATAAAATAAAACATAAATAAAAAAAAATAAAACCGCCAGAATTCTGGAAGAACACACAAGTTTAAAGATAGACTCTGCCTCATCCCTCATCCCATTTTCCAATGTCAGATGTGGTTTCCTCAACAGAGATCATAGTCAGTGTTTGCTGGGTGGTGGGAAGCCTTGAAGGTCCCGGGTAAGCCTCACCTATTGCATAGATTGGCAGAGGGTCAGCAATATTCTCAGCTCTGAGTATTGAATATTCTTTAGCTTACTGTGTCTATTTGGAAACTATTCTGGATAATATATATTTTCCAAATAAATATGCACTGAGAAATAAACAAATAATGAAGCTTCCAGGACTGGAAAAAAAAATGAACAAACGTCAAATACTTACTGAGAGCGTGGACTATTCAGCTTGGCTTCCCAGGCGCTACTAACAGAATAATTCCATTGACCATTATTTCTGCCGCATCACATTGGAAATGCACTGTGGTACAGTTCTACTTCAATTGCTTGCTCTCGGGCATTGAAAAGTTTGCCCTGGAAAATGAGAAACCAAGTGATGGGAAGATTTCACAGCATATGGCTGAATGATAAATATATTTATTTTAACGCTGAAAATAAAGGCTGGTGGGGAAGTCAGAGTCCACGTGGAACAGTGTTTGTATGTCACCAAAATATATTTAGAATTGTTGGTGATTGCCTCATTTATAACAAAGCGGATGCATGATTCTCTGATTTTGTAGAAGCTGATCTCTTGAAATTCATAAATAATGGAGAACTGGGTAAGGTGGTGAGTGAAAAACAGGAAATACCTACATTTAGTACCTATGATCCTCAGACATCATCTATATTTTCCTGTTCTGGTTAATCTCCTCTTCAGACCTTTTCTCTCTTTGTTGTCAGTTTGCACAGATTTTTTATTCTCTAAAGCCTGTTCTGCTAATTAAAGAAACAAACACCTCTAACTTTTCTCTAGGAATAAAGAAATGTTCGTGTCCATCAGAGAACATGAAATAATTGAATTTGTATTTCTATTTTTTGCAGCAACAAGGGAAGCTTGAAAAATAAACATATCATTGGTCTGTCTTCCCTGTATATTACCTGTTCAAGCGTAAGCACCTCAAAGGACAGGACTTGGACTTGCTTGGTGGTGTGTGTGCCTGTGTACACACATGTGTGCAAGGCCTCCAGCTTACAGCAGGAGCATAAAGGCACTTAATGCACAATCTAAACAGTTGGCATACACTACAATGGACTCAAAGGTGATGCACAGAAACGAAAATGCCACCAACCAAAACCTAATTCTTGTCTTCATAAAGTTACGTAGTTTAGGTCAGATACCAATTCTACATCCAGAACTTCTGAATTAAAGACCTTTGTGGAAGGGAAAATATGTTGGAATCTTCCTCCCTCTACCCTAAAAGGGTGGGAGTATTCATTTCTCAACAGAAAAATACTAACTTTACCTCTTAAGCAATTAGTTCAAGGTCAGCTCAGTCATTGGTTACCAAGCTGCTGAAAAATGTCCCAATTTAGGCCCTTTCACTGACCATTAAATTTAGAGAAATGAGAGATTGAATCACAATGGAAAGAGAGGTGGGGAGAAATGCAGGTAGTAGCAAGACAGATTGGAGGAGTGAGATCTATGTAAGTGTTCAAAATATTTGTCATACAATAAATATTCTATCCTATATAATAAAAGCCTAATATGCTAAGTGTCTGGTCATCCATTCAACCAATCAAAGCATACTATGCTAATGATATGCTAAGGCTGCTCAGCTGCTCACTATGATGTGCACTGACCACCGGGGGGCAGACAGTAGAGCGGTCGACCAGTCACTATGATGTGCACTGACCACCAAGGGGCAGACAGTTGAGTGGTTGGCCAGTCGCTATGATGTACACTGACCACAGGGGGTAGATGCTTCGACTGGTAGGTTAGCTTGCTGCTGGGGGTTCGGCCAATCAGGACTGAATGAGTTGGGCCGGACGTGCACTGGAGCCCTTCCTGGGGTCCCTCCCTGGCTGGCCAACCTCCCATGTCCCTACCTGGCCCTGATTGTGCACTGGTGGGGTCCCTTGGGCTGGCCTGTGCCCTCTCACAATCCAGGACCCCTCAGGGATGTCAGAGAGCTGATTTCTGCCTGATCCCACAGGCCAGGCTGAAGGACCCTACTGGTGCATGAATTTGTGCACTGGGCATCTAGTATGTACATAATATTAAATATAGACTTATCAGGCATTATTTACCTTATACAACTTTGTAGTCTTCTCTCAACACCAGTCATGTTAAAGGGCATGCAAAGCTCCTTTGTTAAAGGACACTGGGGAGTCCATGGTGGAGTTGGTGGTGGGGCCATGGTTATTGGAGGGGCTCAAAAGGCCAAGAGGTTTCCTGGGTGACTTGACTCCACTTCAGTGATTTTTCATTTTTTCCGGCGGGCAAGCTAGTCCACACATGTTCCTATGGTGAATGCAGATGAGTAAGAGAGTGAAAACCCAATCTTTCAGGCACAGTTTAAGTTTTTATTTTCTTCTTTTTGTTAACATCCCATTGGTTAAAGGAAGTTACATGGCCCCTCTGAGATTCCAGTTGCAGGGCTCTGTATTATCACAGTCTGAGATGCAGGGAGGGAGAGAGAAAGAGAGTTCATCGGTACAATCCACCTACTACACGCAGTTTAAATCCCTGCAGCCATTTTCTATGGCCCAAAGCTTACTCATGGTTCCAAAAGATCCAGGTGTTATCAGTGATTCTTTACATAACCATCTCATTTTATTCTTACAGCCTTTTGGATAGATCTGTTGACAAAATATGAAGATGGCAAGGCAGAAATATATAACTGGCCTCAATGAGCTTGGACTTAAACCCAAGTCAAACAAAGTTCTTAATTTTATCAAAAGAGCAAAGAACTGGGAAAGTGGGAATTACTCCTAGTTGGAGACAGGCACAATAGTGATTATAAAAATATCAATAGTTAGGGAGACATGTTGATAGTAGAGATTCTGATGTTAAAATTGCTGTCAAGTCCTGGTTGTATTGGTGAATCTAAAAAAGGATTGAGTGTCCCAAACTTGCTGCTTTTGTTTGATTTTTCTGTTTAAATTTTGCAATATTAGCCCATTTAAAAATAACTCATTCTTAATTTTCCTAATGTAGAATGTATGGAGAAAAAAGCTTTATTGAATGCTTTTTGCATTGTTGACCTCACTGCTCAAGGATTTCCGTGCACCCTTCAAAATGGGATAATGAGAATTTTGCTGCGCATTCTCACACTTGAACAAGAAATATATTTTAGTGCAGGGTCCTTAAATGTAACTATAGAAAAAATCGTTTTAGACTGCACAAAAGTACCAGTGGAAAGGAAGGATTGTTATTCACTGAAGCTATTTAGATCATGTAGAAATCTCTGATTACTTTATTCAAAAACTACCAGAAGATCTATTTTGGGCAAAAAAATAAATAAAAATCAGCAGCAGAGATCAAAGCTGTATCAATCTACGAAACTCCGGAGAGTTACTTGATCAACAGAAATACATGTTGATTGACTCTAATAGTCACAGCACTAAATAGCATCAGCTTAAGAAGATCCACCATATTTACCAGAAAATAATAATCACTGCATCACTATAAAAACACTGCTTAGTACACACAAGCACATATGTGAATACACACACAACAGAATACTGAAGAGTCTAAATTCTTCTCAAGGGCATTGAAGCCAATGTAAAGTAGACTTGGGACTGAAACTTGATAGAGGAAACAGGTAAATATCAGAGAGATCACATATATGCTAATTTCAATTTGAATATACATTCTAGTTCTGTTTAGAATTATAATCAGTGGAAATGGTGAAATAAATATGATTTTTGAAGTTCTGAAATGTAAACCAATTAACATTTGAGAAGCACATAACTTTCACTTGAATGATAGCAATTAGCCCTTTATAGTCAACCTTTAGAATCCCTAGGAAAGAAATTCAAGTATTTTCTTCCTTCGAGCATGAAATGTATGGACTGCTTCAAGCTCCCAATAAAATGTTCTTGTCAATATCGACCCACTGTCAGTGATTATTCTTGATCTCCAGGCTGTCTGAAGTAAGCTAAACTAAAAACTGAAGCTGTTCTTCAGTATTAACCTGATCATAGCAAACCAAAAGGCAAGGTTCTTCAAAATTCTTATCTCCTGAGATCATCTTATTTCAGATATATTTTATCTCTTGATCTTGAGACTACCATGCCCTAACTCAGGAAACTTAACATGTTCACCTAGGAAACACAGCCAATTTGTTCCTGGTTTGACAGATGAGAGTAAAGAACCGGCTGTATTGGCAAAATGGTGTTATTGTTGCATCCTTAAATATCTTCTTTTTTCTTTTTAAATATATTTTTTATTGTTGATAGTATTACAGCCTTAAATATCTTAGCCTTATTTTTTCTTCAATTTTCAGAATTTATTTATTCTTCTTTAATTAAAAAATAATTGACAGCTTCCTCTATGATAAAAGTTATTTTGAATTGAATGGTGTTAATAGTATACGTTTGTTTCTCGATGGGCAAACTAGGTTGCCCGCTACAGCATACATGGCTATATCTGGAAATGTTTTCTCCTAACCACAGTTAGGAATGTGGTAGTTAAGACACGTAGTGGATAGAGGTCAGAGATGCTGCTAAACAAACTATAATGCACGGAATAAGCCCTAATAACACAGAATTATCTGTTCCAATTGTTAATAGTGCCCATGTGGAGAAACTCCAGTGTAAACAAAAGAAGAAAAGGCAAATACTGCTGACCTCAATTTCTTTAATCTGCATCCTTTGTCCCTAGGGAAAATGGAGCTTAAGGCGAAATCATACATGTATATTTAGTGAAAAACATGTAATAGTCACTGAGGGACTACAAAAGAGAATAGAAAATACTGAATGAAAAGGTTTGATGAGTAAAATAATCTATTTTGAGTGAAGATAGAATAACAAATCGATTATATATGTCGGGAACATAGAATAGGGTCCAGAGTGAAGGGGGTAGGGTACAGTTGACATAATAGTGAATGAGTCATAATACTTGCCATTGATTGTAAAGGGGAAGATAAAGAGAAAAGAAAAAAAAAATGCTTTCTCTTCTCTTTGTTTTTCTACTTGTGGAAATGCTAATAATAAGTGTGATAAAAGCCATGAATACAGAGGAATGCATATTTTGAAAAACATAAAGGCAGAAAGCATCTAATAATTATGCAAAATCTACAGTGCTGTTTTTGGTAGATTATATGAAATGTCATTTTACTCTCCTAACAATACTATTTGAAAATGAGGAAACAAGCCAGGCGAAGCTCTGTAATTCAACCAGAGATGCAGCCAGGATTTAGGATGGTAGAGCTTGGTCTCAAAGGTCTACACTTTTCCTGCAATCTCCAACATACAAGCCTGTCTTATTTTTTTTTTTTTAATTACTTTATTGATTAAGGTATCACATATTTGTCCTCAACCCCCTCCCCCCGTTCCCTTCCCAATCCCCCCCACACACAAGCCCCCCTCCCCCTGTTGTCCGTGATCATTGGTTAGGCTCATATGCAAGCACACAAGTCCTTTGGTTGATCTATCTCCCTTGTCCCCACCCTCCCCTACTTTCCCTCTGAGGTCTGACAGTCTGATGGATGCTGTTCTTGTTCTTCAGTCTATGTTGTTCATCTTTTCCCCTAGATGAGTGAGCTCATGTGATACTAGGAATACACTTATAGGAACTGAAAATGAGACAAGCAATAATGGTTATGCTGAGAGGCAAATGAATCAGTCTGTAGTGAGTTTCTTTCTGGGCCAACAGTTCTTTTGAGTCCCGGTTTCTATGTCCAACAGTTGTTAATGTGTTCATAACAGCAATGATACTTCAGTTCTGGATGGTGGACAAACGGCGGTATTGCAGGTCCGACCCTCTCCGGTTTGGTCCTGGGCAATCTGCAGTGACGCACATCTGCTGACTGCTAGTATGGCAAGGCATCGTCAGCGTCTTCCATCTCTGGACTGTCTCTCCCCTGACTTCATGGCTGGAGCACTCCTGTCAATTCCCCTCTATCACAGGAATCCACATGTCTCGGAGCTGTTCTCTGAAAACATACAAACACACTCTCGACCAAAAGTTAATAAAGGAACATTTTCTATGAATTTGATTTGCGATCCTTTTTCATTTTTTTGCCCAAATGATTTTCCTTTGGCTTGTTTTGACACCATGTATGTTTTACCTGGGTGACTTGCTGTTAGCATTACAAATGAAAGTTTATTTTCTAAAGTAAAAATTTTCTAGATGTAATTTATTTGCAGGATATTTTTCCTTACATGATATTCTTCTACTATCCCCCCTTTTTTGGTTTAAATATTGGGAGGCTTTTGGAAATTTTATGCTGTAATCTTGATAGCTTTTAAATTTTACTTTTTTGCACTAAAATGTGACTGCTTTAGGTTCATTATATGTTATGCAATTTTACCATGAGATGAACTACCAATAAAAATTTTAGTTAACACTTTAGTAACAGCTTTTTTGTCCAGTACAATTGATTTTTCTAGAGTATTTGCTTATTTTGGTTGGCCAATTTAAATTAGTCTGAAAACTTGACTACTATTTTACTGTCAAATTTAATATTCTAACAACCATCTTGTTTTACCCTGTAATTATTAGTGGAGAGGATTATTTGCCTTCTTGAGTAGGCCCTGAGCATTCCTGGTGTTAGGCTGGATTTAGATATCCTAGACCCCAGTTCCCCGGATCATGGGTGCAAGACATCTCCATCAAGTCTTGTTGCGGTGAGAGGGCATCTGCTGTCGGCCAAGTCTCTGTTACCTGGGTCCCGATTTGAGCTGGGCATGTGAAGCTGAGCAGCCATGGGGGCAGGAGATCTCCTTCAGCAGGGGTGAGGGTTCAGGCCCCTGCAAACTTGGGGGGGTGAAGGTCTGTGCCCCACCTCTGTTGACCCCCAAGTTCTCTCCTGATGGCCCCTGTGCGACTGTGCCTGTCTTAGGTTGTTCCTTCCCTGAGGAATCTTACCCGTCTCTGGCCAACCAGCCATCCTCCGGGGCCAAGCAGGGTGATGTGAGGTTTAGTTCTGTCTCCTTGGTCGCCTATGCCCCCATGGCCTCCGCGCCCAGCACCTGTCTTGGGATCCCCTCGCCTGCTGGCAGGGTCCCAGCACTGATCACATATCTTGTGGAACCCAGGTTTCTTCTCCAGGGAGGCCCAGCTCACCCCACTGGGCAAGAGACACATCCATGGTACCAGCCATCATGAGGTTTCACCCTTGGCATGAACAGAAGCTCAGGCAATAGCTGTGGACAATTGGATTGTGAGAAGCAGGTCCCTCTTGGCTAAAAGGGCAAGAGGGGCCAATTTAGAATGCTCAGGTGCCTTCCCAGGGGGCCCTCTACATAGTGGAAGGGGTTAAACCCTTTCATGTCCTTTTAAAATTGCTGCCAGACATTCAAAGAATTAGTTTGTAAGTTTGTTTGGGGTAATTATATAATATGCTGTTGTAATTCTAAAATATCTAGAGATGTGTTACGTTTGTCTCCAAGCACCAAACAGATGATTCCCCCCACCCCATGGGTGTGAGGAATTATTTTATGTAATGGGGGTGATCCAAGTCTGGGAAAATTTTTAATGACAGTGTAGAATAATATCATGTAAGGATATTCTTTGTTCCAGTCCATGGCAATACCCTTTCAAACTGGCTGTCTATTTCTTTTTGTATAGACAAGGTCTTGGTTACATTTTCTGCACTTCTACCACGGGCAAGTAGTGATAGTAGTGACACCCTTTCTTTGGTGTCTACACAAGCCAGAAACCTCTCTTTAATTTTACACACAAAGGGGCATTGTTTTGATTTTGTGTCATACAAAAGGGAAGCTGGGTGGAGACCCCTGTGTATTTATACTTTCTTGCCCCCTCCCCCCCCCCCATGGACCTCCTGGATAACCAAGGTGTTTGGTATTATTGGTGACTACGTTAGTCAGGGGATCAGCCTATATGAGTGGTCTTACCCATGAAGAGTCAGGAGCATAAGTCCAAAATACTTACCCTCTTGTCCCGGGTAAAATTACCTTACATCTGATGATTGCTAGCGTGGCTAGAAAGGCGTTCTCAGGCATTCTTGGGTTTCTGGTTACCTCACAATTTCTTCCCTGAGGTTTGACATTCTGATTGATGTTTCTCTGTTTCTGGATCTATTTTCCCCCCATCAGTTTATGTTGTTCATTATATTCCACAAATGAGTGAGATCATGTGATATTTATCTTTCTCTGCCTGGCTTATTTCACTAAGCATTATGTTCTCCATCTCCATCCATATTGTTGTAAATGGCAAGAGCTCCTTCTTTTTTACCGCAGCATAGTACTCCATTGTGTAGATGTACCACAGTTTTTTAATCCATTCATCTGCTGATGGGCACTTAGGCTGTTTCCAAATCTTAGCTATGGTGAATTGTGCTGCTATGAACATACGGGTGCATATATCCTTTCTGATTGATGTTTCCAGTTTCTTAGGATATATTCCTAGAAGAGGGATCACTGGGTCAAATGGGAGTTCTATTTTTAGTTTTTTAAGGAAACTCCATACTGTTCTCCACAGTGGCTGCACCAGTCTGCATTCCCACCAGCAGTGCACGAGGGTTCCTTTTTCGCCACATCCTCTCCAGCACTTGTCATTTGTTGACTTGTTGATAATGGCCATTCTGACAGGTGTGAGATGGTACCGCATTGTTGTTTTGATTTGCATCTCTCTGATGATTAGTGATTTAGAGCAGGTTTTCATATGTCTCTTGGCCTTCCTTCTGTCTTCTTTCGAAAAGTTTCTATTTAGATCAGTTGCCCATTTTTTGATTGGGTTGTTTATCTTCTTTTTGTTAAGCTGCATGAGTTCCCTGTAAATGTTGGAGATTAAACCCTTATCGTTGACATCATTGGCAAATATGTTCTCCCATGCAGTGGGTTTTCTTGTTGTTTTATTGATGGTTTCTGTTGCTGTGCAAAAGCTTTTTATTTTGATGTAATCCCATTTGTTTATTTTCTCTTTAGCTTCCATTGCCCTAGGAGCAGTATCAGCGAAGAAGTTCTTTTGGCATATGTCAGAGATTTTTCTACCTGTAGATTCCTCTAGTATTTTTATGGTTTCCTGTCTTATGTTTAAGTCCTTGATCCATTTTGAGTTTATTTTTGTGTATGGCGTAAGTTGGTGGTCTAGTTTCATTTTTTTGCATGTATCTGTCCAATTTTCCCAATACCATTTATTGAAGAGACTGTCTTGACTCCATTGTATGTTCATGCCTCCTTTATCAAATATTAATTGAGCATAGCGATTTGGATCGATTTCTGGGTTCTCTATTCTATTCCATTGGTCAATATGTCTGTTCTTGTGCCAATACCAGGCAGTTTTGAGAACAGTGGCTTTGTAATATAGCTTGAAATCTGGTATTGAGATCCCTCCTACTTTATTCTTCTTTCTCAGGATTGCTGTAGCTATTCGGGGTCTTTTTTTATTCCAGATGAATTTTTGAAAAGTTCGTTCTAGGTCTGTGAAGTATGCCATTGGAATTTTAATGGGAAGTGCATTGAAAGTATAGATTGCTTTGGGTAGTATGGACATTTTGATGATGTTGATTCTACCAATCCATGAACATGGTATGTTCCTCCATCTGTTTATGTCTTCCTCTATCTGTTTTTTCAGTGTTGTATAGTTTTCCGTGTATAGGTCTTTTACCTCCTTAGTTAAGTTTATTCCTAGGTATCTTAATTTTTTTGGTGCGATGGTAAATGGGATTGCTTTTTTAGTCTCTCTTTCTGTAAGATCATTATTGGTGTATATAAATGCCATAGATTTCTTAGCGTTTATTTTGTATCCTGCTACTCTGCCAAATTCATTTATTAAGTCTAATAATTTTTTGATGGAGTCTTTAGGGTTTTCTATGTACAGTATCATGTCATCTGCAAATAAGGACAGTTTTACTTCTTCTTTTCCAATTTGGATGCCTTTTATTTCTTCTTCTTGTCTGATTGCAATGGCTAGTATTTCCAACACTATGTTGAATAGGAGTGGTGAGAGTGGGCATCCCTGTCTTGTTCCTGTTCTTAGGGGAAATGGTTTTAGTTTTTGCCCATTGAGTATGATGTTGGCTGTGGGTTTGTCATATATGGCTTTTATTATGTTGAGGTATGATCCTTCTATTCCCATCTTGCTGAGAGTTTTTATCAAGAAAGGGTGTTGGATTTTGTCAAATGCTTTTTCTGCATCAATTGATATGACTATATGGTTTTTATCTCTCAATTTGTTTATGTGATGTATGACGTTTATTGATTTGCGAATATTGTACCATCCTTGCATCCCAGGGATAAATCCTACTTGGTCATGGTGTATGAGCTTTCTGATGTACTGCTGGATTCGATTTGCTAGAATTTTGTTGAGGATTTTGGCATCTATGTTCATGAGGGATATTGGCCTGTAATTCTCTTTCATTGTGTTATCTTTATCTGGTTTTGGTATTAGGGTGATGCTGGCTTCATAGAAGGAGCTTGGGAGTGTCCCTTCTTCTTGAATTTTCTGGAATAGTCTGAGGAGGATAGGTTTTAGCTCTTCCTTGAATGTTTTGTAAAACTCCCCTGTGAACCCGTCTGGCCCTGGACTTTTGTTTGCTGGAAGTTTTTTGATGACTGCTTCAATTTCTTCCATAGTTATCAACCTATTGAGATTTTTAGTCTCTTCCTGAGTAAGTTTTGGAAGGTTGTGTTTTTCTAGGAATGTGTCCATTTCCTCCAGATTGTCTAGTTTGTTGGAATAGAGTTGTTCATAGTATTTTTTGACAATCCTTTGAATTTCTTTGGGGTCTGTTGTTATTTCACCTCTTTCATTTCTGATTTTGTTTATTTGGGTCCTCTCTCTTTGCTTCTTGGTGAGCCTGGCTAGAGGTTCATCAATTTTGTTTATCCTTTCAAAGAACCAGCTCTTGGTTTTGTTGATCTTGTGTATTGTTTTTTTGGTCTCTATGTCATTCATTTCTGCTCTGATCTTTATTATTTCCTTTCTTCTGCTCACTGTGGGCTTTTCTTGTTGCTCCCTTTCTAATTCTTTGAGTTGTTGAGTTAGATGATCTATTAGCATTTTTTCTTGTTTTTTGAGATAGGCCTGTAGAGCTATACACTTCCCTCTCAGGACTGCTTTCATTGTGTCCCATAGGATTTGCAATGTTGTGTTTTCATTGTCATTCATTTCCAGGATGTTTTTAATTTCTTCTTTGATCTCATTGATAACCCAATCATTGTTTAGTAGCATGCTATTCAGTTTCCAAGTGTTTGAATTTTTATGAATGTTTTTATTGTAGTTTATTTCTAATATTATGCCATTATGGTCTGAGAAAATGCTTGATATGATTTCAATCTTTTTGAATTTGGGGAGACTTTGCTTGTTACCCAAAATGTGGTCTATTTTTGAGAATGTCCCATGTGCACTTGAGAAGAACGTATATTCCATGGCTTTGGGGTGAAATACTCTGAAGATGTCAATGAAGTCCATCTGATCTAGTGTGTCATTTAGAATTGCTGTTCCTTTGCTAATTTTTAGTCCAGAGGATTTATCCATTGATGTCAGTGGTGTATTAAAGTCCCCTACTATGATTGTATTGATGTCGATCTCTCCCTTGATATCTTCCAGGAGATTTTTTATGTATTTGGGCGCTCCTGCATTAGGTGCATAAATGTTTACCAGAGTTATATCTTCTTGCTGGATTGCTCCCTTCAGTATTATGTAGTGGCCTTCCTTATCTCTTATTATGGCCTTTACTTTGAGGTCTATTTTATCTGATATAAGTATCGCAACCCCAGCTTTTTTCTCATTTCCATTTGCCTGAAAAATGTTTTTCCATCCCTTCACTCTCAGTCTGTGTGAATCTTTTGCTCTAAGGTGGGTCTCTTGTAGACAGCAAATATATGGGTCATGTTTTCTTATCCATTCAGCTACCCTATGTCTTTTGATTGGTGCATTTAATCCATTTACATTTAATGTTATTATTGATAAGTACCTGTTTGTTGACATATTTTTCCTTAGTGTTTATGTTTCTTCTTGCCTTTCTCTATCTTCTTTTTACAGCAGCCCCTTTAGCATTTCTTTCATTGCTGGCTTGGTAGTGATGAACTCTCTTAGCCCTTTTTTGTCTGTGAAGCTTCTGATTCCACCTTCAATTTTGAACGATAGCCTTGCTGGATATAGTATTCTTGGATTCAGTCCCTTGTTTTGCATCACTTTGTATATTTCAGTCCATTCCTTTCTGGCCTGGTGTGTTTCTGTTGAGAAATCAGTTGATATTCTGATAGGATATCCCTTGTAGGTAACTTTCTGTCTCTCTCTTGCAGCCTTTAAGATTCTTGCTTTGTCGTTGGTGTTCGTCAATTTAATTATGATGTGTCTTGATGTCGGTCTTTTGGGGTTCAACTTGTTTGGGACTCTGAATGCTTCTTGGACTTGGATAGTTTTTTTCTTGTCAATATCAGGGAAATTTTCTGTCATTATTTCTTCCAACAGGTTTTCTAGTCCTTGCTTCTCTTCCTCTCCTTCTTTTATCCCCATTATTCGAATATTGTTTCGTTTTTTGTCGTCCCAAAGCTCCCTTAGGCTCTCCTCTTGCTTTTTAAGTCTCCTTTCCAGTTGCTGCTGAGTTTGTGTGTTTTTTCCTACCTTGTCCTCTAATTCGCTGATGCGGTCCTCAGCCTCTTCTACTCTACTCTTTAAGCCTTCCATTGTGTTCTTTATTGCAGCTATGTCGTTCTTCATCTCCTCTTGGTTTCTTTTCATGTTGGTGACGTTTTCATTCAGCTCCTTATAGTTCTCATTGAGTTGTGTGTATTTGTCATCCATCCGTTTAAACATCCTTATAACGAATACTCTGAATTCTTTTTCTGTTAAGCTGCTAGCCTCAAGTTCATTTAATTCCCTTTCTGGTGATTCTTCCTGTTCCTTCCTTTGAGAATTTCCTTTCTGTCTCCCCATGTTTTCCTGTAATGTTTTGATTGTAGTTCCAATTGCTTTGCTACCCAGGATCTTTTGGTGATGGTGCTACTGGTATAATCTCTCAGTTTTCCTGGGCTTGGTAATCAAATGTAGTTCCCTACTTGAACTATTTGGGTTCTCTTGATGTAGGCCTGCGAGTTTGAGAGGCACAACTGCAGTGTCTAGAGGTCAGCAGTCGTGGAGGGTAGTATTCAAATTTTTCTGTCTTGCACCCTAAATTGAAGTTACACTTGCCCAGTGGGGACTCACAGTGGCTCCAAGGAACCGTCTGTTGGGGTGACGTGGCTCAGGGGGGCCTGCACTCTGGAAAGGCGTGACTGTGTTGCCCAGAGTTCTGTAGTTGTGGGGTGGGCAGACTCAGCTTTTAATGCTGTACCTGTGGTGGATAGGCGGTTACTCCCAGTGGCAACTCAGAGGAGCACCCTCGGTAAGTTTGCCAGCGAGGCACACTGAAGCACTCTGAGGAGCTCTGGTAGTATAACTGCTTAATAGATACTAAAGGTTTTTCTTTTGGGCGGTACCTATGGCCTCAGGGAGTATTCAAATCCTATAGTGTTAATCAGAGTGGTATCTGGGTGTGACTATAATGGTTGCCTGGAGACTGGAGGGAGGGGTTATCTCTTAGGAGAAAATGGCGACCGGGGATCCGATGTGACTCAACCCCAGACACGCTTCCACCTCTGCCCACTCTCCCCAGGTTCCACCACTCCTCCCCTTCTCCTGCACCTCAGCACGGGTAGGTGTCTGTATCTGAAAGGTCCTACGAACTAGGTTCAGTGGAGAAAGACGCAGGCCCCGGCGCGAAGCGGACCGTGTCTTTGCAATCTCCTCTCTTGCCGGCACTGCGCGGTCGGGCAGTTAGCTCTTCAGGGCTGCCTCTGAGCTCAGATCTCAAATCAGACTCCAAGGTCTAAAATCTACTACCTCCCGCAGTCCCGTGGACCCTTTTCCTCAAGTTCAGACACTTTGCCTGTCCTCAGGGACGCGGCTTGGCGCCGTGTAGTTTTCCCCTGACCTTCTGGGTTTAGAGATCCGGCAGATTCTAATGCCCAGAACCTTGTTTTACCTTTTTCCAGGAGATCTCTGCCCTTCCCAGCTGCAAACTGTCTCACCAGCCACTTCTCCTTCCAAGCCTGTCTTATATATCAGGTTATTTGTCGACAATTACAGTTTCTACCACATCACCCCCTTTAATTGGATAATGCCTACTCATTCTTTAGGTCTCCATTTCAATGACTCTCTTGTAAGCTTTCTCTGCCAGTCTGACTAAAGCGCTCCTACCTAGTACTCCTTATACTTCTGCAACCACGGCTCGCTTCTCTGAGTTGCAATGGCCTGTGTCCACCACTCTTCTGGAATAAAACTCTTTCGCGCTCTTGTTCACCTGAACTCTCAGTAATTATCATAGTACATCGTGACACCCCAAATGGCAAGCTGGAACTCTTCGGGTTCTTGTCTCACAAAGTTTGAAGAATAAATTTTGTGGACAAAGGATTTTAAGCAAAAGGAAATTTGTTGTAAGTGAATACAAACTCCTGCGTAGGGAAGGATTCCCAAATAGGTAACCCCCTGGGGAAGGGTCCCCAAATGGGAAAAAACCTGTTCTCTCTTTAAAATGGGGGAAAAAATTAGTCCAGTTCGTCTCCTTGTCTATGGATTTATAAAAGTAAATGCTGGCAGCTTCTTTGTCTGTTCATCCCCCTTTCTAATTGGACCCCTTCTTATTTTATGCCCCCCGTGTTTTTCCTAATTGGCCCACTTTCCCCCTTTTCTCTGCATGGTATCAGTTTCAAAGCTCACGCAGTGCCCCCCTCTTCTTTTTCCCCTTGTGTCATTTTTGTAAACAATCTGGCAGCTTGGAGATGTCTCTTCCCATCATGTTTGCATTCCTCTCCATGGACCACCCCCTTTTCCTGTCTCTAAAATCCTTCCAATAGCATGTAATATATGTTCCCATATGATTAAATAAATTACTTTGTTCATGTGATCTTCCAAGGTATCTTAATAGTATATAACCATGTTTCAGAAAAACACACATTTTGAAAAAAAGAATCCTGCTCATAAAGGCATTGTGTTTTCTTAGCCAGGTGCCCTAAGAAGTGATCAGGATCTCCCAGCAATACCATAATTTGCGGGTCGCTGTATCTAACCACCAGTAAGGTTATACTTGAATTTTGGAGAGTATCAGATGGGAAAGGCAACCATCCTTCCCTTCTAAAGCTCCTGCTTTTGATACAGATCTGATTTCCTATCTTGGTGATCTAGAGTGTGCCCAATAGGACCTTCAGTAAGTCTTTACCTTCTACACTGGAGCCCAGAGCAGAAAATAGTCTTATTCCTCCTTTTCGCTTGGGCTTTACTAGCATGTTGACCATGTGAGTAAGTCATGGAGAGGAAAAGAATCTCCACCCCAGTACAGTGCTTTCAACACATTTTCTAATGGCGCTTGATTTCATCATTAGTCTATATCTCAAATCAAAATTTCTCCTCCGGACTCCAGTGGGGAAAATGGGGCTTGAACACTTTGCCTTAAAGCTCCCTCCCTCATCCTCACCATGATATTAAACTGTGGAAGAGCAGGGTATTTATAAAGCTGATATATATTATTTTCCAAAGAGGGTTGCCCTTGGATCATTGTTGGTTTTGCAAGAGAAATGTAACAGTACCTGAATCCCCTGTCACTTGGAAGTTGCATACGTTGCTAGTTAACCAAGTGTAGTACTATATCCAAAGAATTACCATGACAAATGTCAAATAATATGACTGTCTATACTGTAATTCTGTTTTTGGTGTCTAGTACTTTGCTTTTATTCTACACAATTGTCTATAAGTAGAGTAGAATACAGCTTAAACAAATAGCTTGAGGAATGTAACTTTAGACCTAAACTTCTCCCAAGGGAGTAAATCCCAAGGGATAAGTAATTTAACTTATTCATACATGCAACCTATTTTTTTGTGTGTGTGTCTTAAAATTGGCATGTTTAAAAGATGTCGTTGATATGATACAACTGAGCTAAAAAACCTACAATTTGTTTTTTTAGATTGACAATTTGACACAAAAACATGACTTACAGCCATCCTTAATGGATGGCTTGTCATTTATTTTGAATTTCTTGAATAGGTTTGTGCCACCACTAAACATTACACAGCTTTATGTTATAATATCTCATAATTCTAGTATACAATTTGTGTAAAGCAAATTTGAAAAAGAGTCTCCCCCAAATGGCAAATAAACTATATAATAAAACCCTAATATGCAAATTGAACAAATGGCAGAATGACCAGTGGAATGACTGGTGGCTATGACACACACTGACCACCAGGGGGCAGATGCTCAATGCAGGAGCTGCCCCTAGCCCACAGGCCCTGACCGACAGTGGTGGCAGGGGGTGGGGGCAGCGAGCTGGCGGCACCAGGCCGCCAGCCAAAGTGGGTGCGAGTGGGTGCCCTGATTGCCCCTCTAGTCACCCCACAGATCAGCCTGATCACCAGCCAGGCCTAGGGGCCCTACCCATGCATGAATTTCGTGCACTGGGCCTCCAGTCTATATGTATAATAGCCTAAGCCAGTGATGGCGAACCTATGACACGCGTGTCAGCACTGACACATGTAGCCATTTCTGATGACACGCGGCCGCATGCCGAGGATGAAACATTTGCTGCTCCTGAGGATGAAACATTTGTGACTAGAGTCTTGGAGTTAGTTTTTTCCTCAAAGTGACACACTACCCGAGTTATGCTCAGTTTTTTTTGTCGAAGTTTGACACACCAAGATCAAAAGGTTGCCCATCACTGGCCTAAGCAACTGTTTGACTGTTTGACTGGTAGCTATGATGCACACTAACCACCAGGGGGAAGACACTCAATGCACAGGCATGGAAACATGGAAAAGACTGATGAATCTCAGAGGGAAGAGGGGAGGGGGAAGGTGGGAAGAGATTAACCAAAGATCTTATATGCATACTAGAGTCCCGGTGCACGGATTCATGCACCAGTGGGGTCCCTTGGCATGGCCTACAGGAATTGGGCCGAAACTGGCCCAGTGCATGGATTCATGTACCAGTGGGTCCCTCGGCCTCGCCTGTGGGGATTAGGCTGAATCCATACACCCTGCCTCTGATATCTCCCGAGGGGTCCCGGATTGCAAGAGGGCACAAGCCAGGCTGAGGGACCCCACCGGTGCACGATTCTGTGCACCTGGCCTCTAGCATATAATAAGATAATATCAAGGGCACATGCTTTGTGAAAATACTGTAGCTGCACTAATCCTCATATAATGAGCCTTAAGAAATGCAATGATCTCATATTTGTCTTTGTTAAAACTGCGGAGGAGGTGGTTTAACAAGTGTTTTCACATCATGTGTGCTCTGTTAGATGCTAAAACAATTTTTTAAGAGGCATATTTAAAATAGAATGGTAGGTGCCCTGGGGAAACATTCACAGCTCTGTTTAAATATAAGTGAAATTTCACAGATGCTAGCCAAAATTTCTAAGTGTATGCTGTATGCTTGCTTCTGAAGACCTACTTGAAGAGAGATTTTCCAAGTATTTTTCCAAGACATTTTCAGTGATTGTTTTATGCAATAGGTTTCTTCATTAGGAAAAAAAAATTATTCATTTTAATAAATCAAATAATCTGATTCCTAAATTTTTATAGCATAGTGAATTCTAAAACTACCTTCACCCCCCTTTGGACCTCAGGTGCCCGGAATTGAACTAATCATATATTTCGTTCTAAACACAGTTATCATTGGTCCATTCATGACCAATCTCCTTCCCTTCCTCACTTTCTTCCACCTTTCTTTCCCTCTCCCCCCACTTCTTTCCCTAATGGTAATAAAGTGAACCCCTGCAAACCCACGGTGTAAAACAAAACCAGGATCTCCAGATTATCCTACATTTAATTTCCAGTCCCTTTTATCCCTTTCTCCCTGCCTCCATTTACTAGAGAAAACCATTATCTTGGATTCTGTATTAATCATTCAGTGTATTTATTTTTTATACTGTTTTATTGATTTTTAATTTTTATCAATTAATATTTATCACATTTGACTAAAAACTTTAGGATTAGCTGATAGTGTGTACTGTTAGCATTCTGTCTTAAACCTAGGATTTTTCACTGTATAAAAAACTGATATTCCAAAATATTTCAAAATTCTGCCTCTAAGTTAGTTGTCTAGAGAACAGATCCATATAACCCATGTTATTACTGATCACTAGATTTCAAGCTGTGTTCCCAAACTCAAAAGATATTGTTAATCTTTACTAACCTTAATGACAGTTATCTAATCCCAGAGTTCTGGTTGTAGAGTATGTGCAAAGTACAATAAGAAGGTAATAAAGATTAATCTTATATTTGAATCCTACTTAGGTTATTAACAAATACTCAACCTTGGTGAAATAATCCAACCTTTTAAAATACTCATTTGTTTTCACAGCAATTTAAAATATCAATACTTAACTCTACCTAATTAATGACTCTTGATTTCTCATGGGATCTTAAAAGCTATAGAATTTTAAGAGGTTATTTAGAGCCCCAAGTAAATAGATTTCTAGGCAGAAGTTTATAGAATATGGGAAAAAATGGGCCAGAGGATGCAAGATTTAAATAAGAATAGAAATACTTAAAGATTGTTATAGTAAAAAACCTTGTTGGTGTATAGGTTGATAATTTACCAGTTTTGTTCACTTGGATTATATAATGATTCTCAGGGCCCTTTGTAGCAGAAAGCAAGTCACAGTGCTCTTTATTCAAATGATTTCATAAAAACTCAAAGTTTAAGGTAATCTGTATACTATAAATCTTGGAATCATAAATTTTTATACCTGAAATATTTTAGATTTCTGGGCTGTGAAGTGCACTACCATATGATTTCTCACTAATCACAAATTCCCTGAACACAAAGTATTAAGTTTCAGATTTATCTTGTATACCTTCCAAAATTCACAAGAATTTCACAAGTAAATGTGAATTAACTAACAATTCTATGTCTTACGGAAACTATTTTGCTCTGAGTAATTAAAAACAATAATTTAATGTTTGGAGTACTGTGGACATAGTGATTTTTTTTCTATTGACAAAACTGTAAGAGTTTAAGTGTACATCATGGAGATTTGATATATATATAGTGAAATATTTTCCCCATCTAGTTAATTAATACATCAACACCTCACATATATATTTTGTCCTTTTAATTTGTGCTTTATTTTTGTGAGAACTCTTGAGTTATATTCTCAGAAAACTTCAATTATACAACACAGTGTTATCAACCATAGTCACCATGTTTTACATTATATCTTCAGATAATATTTGCCCTTTAGCAGAAAGTTTGTGCTCTTTGACCAACCCCTCCCTATTCCCTTGACCCCCAGCTCTTGGCAACCACTTTTGTACTATTTTTCTATGAATTTGTCTTTGTAAAAAAATTCCATTTATAAGTGATACCATGCATCTTGCTTATTTCACTTAGCTTAATGAAGGGCCATCTGTCTTGTCACAAATATTAGGATTTCCTTTTTTCTCATGGCTGAGTAACATTCTGTGTGTGCATACAACACATTTTCTTTATTCATTCATTGACAGACACTAAGGTTAGTTCCATGTCTTGGCTATTGTGAATAATGCTGCAGTAAACATGGGAGCACAATTATTTCTTCAATATTCTGTTTGCATTTCTTTTCAATATATACCCAGAAGTGGGATTACTGGATAATTTGGCAGTTTTATTTTTTAGGAACGTCCCTACTCTTTTCTTATAATGGCTGTACCAGTTTACATCCTCACCAGTAGAACATAAAGGTTCCCTTCTCCCCACATCCTGCACCACATTTGTTATCTATTGACTTTTGGTATAGCCATTCTACCAGGTGTGACTTGATAATCTCATTGTATTTTTTATTTGCATTTCTCTAATGATTAGTGATGGTGAGCCTTTTCATATACCAGTGGGCCATTTGTATGTCTTCTTTGGAAAATTGCCTATGCAGTTTCTCTGCCCATTTTTTTATTTTAAAAAATATGTTTTTATTGATTTTTTTTTTTTTTGAGAGAGGGAAAGGGATAGAAAGATAGAAACATTGATGAGAGAGAAACATTGATCAGGGGCCTCATGCACACCCCCTACTGTGGATCAAGCCTGCAACCCAGGCATGTGCCCTGACTGGGAATCAGACTGGCAACCTCTTGGTTTATGGGTCAATGATCAACCATTGAGCCACACCAGCCAGTCTCTGCCAATTTTTTAATATATTTTTTGTTTGTTATTGAGTTATATGAGCTCTTTATATATTTTGGTTTCTAACCCCTGATCAGACATATGATTGGCAAGTATTTTATCTTATTTTATTTTGTTAATGTTTGCTTTTGCTGTGCAGAAGCATTTTTTTTCAGAGATAGTAGAAAGGAGCAGGAGAGACAGAG
This sequence comes from Eptesicus fuscus, assembly GCF_027574615.1. Taxonomy (NCBI): domain Eukaryota; kingdom Metazoa; phylum Chordata; class Mammalia; order Chiroptera; family Vespertilionidae; genus Eptesicus; species Eptesicus fuscus. Next base: position 26,489,464 of record NC_072487.1, read on the forward strand.
AGAGAAAAACATTGATTGGTTGTCTCTCAGGACCAGGGATATAGCCTGCAACCAAGTTACATACTCGTCAGCCTGCAGACTGATGCTCTATCCACCGAGCCAAACCAGCTAGAGCTAGCTGTGCAGAAGCATTTTAGATTGACATAGTCCCACTTGCATATTTTGCTTCTATTGTTTTTTCTTTGAGTGTCAAATTTTAAAAGTCATCTCCAAGACCATTGTCAAGGAGCATTTCCCTTGTGTTTTCTTCTAGGAGTTTTGTGGTTCCAGATCTTATGTTCAAAACTTTGATCCATTTTGAGTTGATTATTGTGTGTGGCATGAGATGCATTTAAATACTACCTGTCAGGAAGCAACACATATTTGTAAGCTTATATTTTAAACTACAGGGAAAGGAGAATTTGAGGAAATGGGATGGTGTCAATTAGGCTCTTCCCTTCGTCCTTGAGAATTGGGATAAATTCAACCTAAATCCAGCATTCCTTTCGATATCTCTGAGGATTTGGTAAAGGAGAGGATCACATTTCACTCCTATTAGTAATTCCTGTTTCTAAGGACTTTGCATTTCATCTGTTGCCATTGTTTATTTTTATCTGATCCAAATTAATTCTATATTTATATTTCATAAAACACCATTCCCATAAGGTGTGTAGTTGTTTTTAGGAGAATTTTAGTAATGATTTGGAAGCTATGGCTAGGTATTAGAAAGTCAAAGAGTAAATACTTTAAAAATGAATAATGAACAACTTTCCAAAGAGAGTTTCAACAGCCTCCCTTCAGGATAAAATGCTCAACTCATCCTCAATTCTATATTGTCTCCAGTCCCCTCCCTTATCTTCAGCTTCTTTTCTCATTCACACAGCCTACTGGCAGTTCCATTTGGTAGATTCCTGTTTGTTTATTATGCACACTAATGTATCCCTCTTTTTGTATTAGGCTTGCGTATCCAGACACTTCCTGAATGTTCCATAAGGGCAAGGCACTTTAAGAGTTGTTTTTTTTTTTCTATTGAAAAAGGTCATATTCCCTAAAAAGTCTATATCTTACTTATGAATTCCCCCATCCTATCTAATAAAAGAGTAATATGCAAATTGAGCATCACTCCAACACAAGATGGCTGCCCCCATGTGGACACAAGATGGCCACCACAAGATGGCCAGCAGGGGAGGGCAGTTGGGAGGGACCAGGCCTGCAAGGGAGGGCAGTTGTGGGCGATCAGGCCAGCAGGGAAGGGCAGTTGGGAGGGACCAGGCCTGCAAGGGAGGGCAGTTAGGGGTGATCAAGCCTGCAGGGGAGGGCAGTTAGGGGTGACCAGGTCGGCAGAGGAGAGAAGTTGGGGGCAAACAGGCTGGCAGGGGAGCAGTTAGGCATCAATCAGGCTGGCAGGGGAGTGGTTAGGGGGTGATCAGGCTGGCAGGCAGAAGCGGTTAGGGGCAATCAGGAAAGCAGGCAGGCGAGCAGTTGGGAGCCAGCAGTCCTGGATTGTGAGAGGGATGTCCGACTGCCCGTTTAGGCCCAACTGGGCCTAAACGGGCAGTAGGACATCCCTCAAGGGGTTCCAGATTGGAGAGGGTGCAGGCTGGGCTGAGGGACACCCCCCTCATGCACGAATTTTGTGCACCAGGCCTCTAGTTTACATATAATAACAATGCCATTACTTATTTATTACATGCTAGCTATTGTTTTATTTTAGTGAATGTTAAAACTATTAAAATAATTTACTATGTTCCAACTTGGTTTTGTTTCCATAACACTATTTCCCCATAGTCTCATAAGTTCTGCTTCTGCAAATTGTTTTACCATGGGGATATTCAGAAATACGAGCCTCAGGTTGGAGAGATAATACTATAGTTTAAAAGAACTGAGAGTGATTGTTTATACACCCACTTTTCAGTATGTACATCATATGTTCTTAAAACAGCAAAACTATATTTTAATTTGCTTCTCTATTTTTAGATTCTTAGATAACCTTAGGCATGGCATTAATAGAGATGTAGGATGCAGAAGGGGGACCGTATTTCCATTAACTTAAATTAGGTGCCCTCCTCTTTAGAATCTGTAGTAAATTACCCTGAGAGTTCTTGTTACTTCACTTCTTATTAACTTAATTTAAAAAAAGAAGCATGATCCAGGTTTTAGATAGAGTTTATGACTTTCTGGATAATTACTTTTTTTGTAAGTGGGTGGGAAATATATTGACCATGCTTTGTGCTTTACGGATTATTTTATTCCTTAATTATCTTTTTTTATAAAATAGGAAGGAGAGGTACCAATAAGCCACTCACATCTAATGTTTCTGCCATGGAAGGCAGAAAGCGCAGAAGAAAATGGGCTTTTTTTTTTTTTTAACTTGACAGGTTAGAACAGTTTATCTTTCCATGTTAAAGAGACAATGGTGAATGCTCCCAACACATGCATGACCAACCTTTCTTTAGTAATATTTTTTTGTTCTGATCTTCCTATGATAGGACCTTTGGTAAGGTACACTCATTTCATGGAAGGATCTTGTTTGTTTGTTTTTTTTCTTTTTAATTTGTGAATTCAAGATTAAGCACACAATGTTTGATATTTTACTGCTATTTTAAAATGAGTAAAATAATACTGATTTTCTAAATTGTGAAAAAAAATTCAAGATGTTCTAAATTAAAATCACAAGAGGCAGACCGAAAGAGAGAGAGAGAGAGAGAGAGAGAGAGAGAGAGAGAGAGAGAGCCTGTTAATAGTTGTGGATCAACTCAAGCAAAAGACTGATCCCATTCTTGTAAATCTGTTGGAATTTAGGATTAATTTCTAGGTGACTATTTCCATGAATAAAGCCACAGTACACTAGGAGCCTCTGCTATTTATTTACACACAAACTTTCCAGTCTGCTGCCCACAGCTAACCCACAGGAGCAGACACTTGTTCCGTGGGTCCGCTGCAGGGCCTGTCCCAGAACCAGCACTGCTTCACCTCCCATCCCATCCCCTTTGTCACTAGCTAACGTAAACCCTCTCGGAACAGCTCATCTTTCTCTCCCTTACTTGATATATAGAAATACTTGCCAGGCTATGGGATGATGGACATGTTGTCTTTCCTACCTGGCCATGCTGCTGGTGTTTAGATGCCTTGCCCCAAGACTGGTCTTTTTTTTTTTTTTTTTAATTTTATTTTGTGAGCAATGCCCTGATTAACCCTTTCTTTTAGAAAGACATTTAGCCTGGAAGTTAAAATTTTTTAATTAACTATCTCTCTTGTAAGGCACTTAGATGTTAATTGTTAAATTCAGTTACTTGACAAATGTTTATTAAGCTTATACTTAATATTAAGCAGGTACTTTGCTTGGAGACATAATTGAATTTAGCCCATCTTCTAAATAATTGATACGTATTGCTACTTTTAGTACCTCTATGTCTCCTGTTTTTTCTGGAAGTTTTTTTTTTTTTATTTTGGAGCATGCTCAGGATTTTTTCAAATCCATATGAAGCTGCTGCAGTAAGGATTTCCCACCCTCCCTACCCTTTGCAATAATGCTATGGAGCTTTCACTGGATACTTGTTTTGTACTGGGCACTGTTTTATGTTCTTTAAATGTGCCTGTTTCAAGTAATCCTGCCAACTTGTGAAGCAATGCTATCTGCATCTTATTGTTGAGGGAAATGAAGAACAGTGTGGAGAAATCAGTTGACTAATGTCACACTGCTAGTAAGCATTGGGATAGGAATTTACTTTGCAGGTTGGCTGACCTCAGAGCCTACACACTTAATCGTTATGCTAAGGGAGACATTTTATTTATGGGAGCATGCTCAGAGCAAGATGAAAATGATGAGTAATGATACTGTGCATAATAATAAAGAGGAGCAATCTTGACTCCAGGATTTACCAGCCCACGGGGCCACTATTGGTCCAGCCAGAACAACTTAGAAGGTGGGAGGAAAATTATATTTATTAGCCCCTACCCACTTCTAAAAATGTTAAAAGAATAGTATAATTACACATTTATAAATTTCATCCAGATTCACTAATTGTTAGCATATTTCAAAATTTCAGTTCTTTCTTACGTTTCTCTCTTCCTTCATGTATTTGTGTATATGGAATGTTTTGGCAGAATTAATTTGAAATTAAATTGCAGAGATGAGTACCCATCATCACCAAATCTTACAGCAGGCATCCCTTAAGAGCAAAGACTTTCTTGTACTTAGCCATAATTGTATCATCATCTCCAAGATTTAATATCAGGAAAATAGAAACAATGTTATCAGATATACCGTCCCTATTCAAGTTTCTATAATTATCACTATAGTAAGCTGTCTTTAATTTTTAGTTTGAGTGGAGTATATTATGATCAAAGAATGTTACTGTAAATCTCAACTTTTTGAAAATGTTAAAATGTATGATATATGAAACTTCCTAATGTATGGTAAACTTTCTCTGGATATATTAAAATAACCTATATTCAAGTAACAACATTTTCTATGCATACAGTAAATGTAGATTATAAATTGCCTTAGTTGTTTTCACCATGCTCTTCCTCCTTCTTTGTCTAACAGATCTATCCAGATTTTAAAGAAGGATGACATATTGCAATCTACCATTAGAATTCTTTTCATATAAAGGTTTTTTAAATTTTTAAAAAAAATTTGGGGAGATTTTCAAACATACTTTATATTAAAGAACATCGTGTTATAAATCTCCATGCACCCCTTTACCTATCTTTAATGACGATCAACATTTTATCAGTCTTGCACATCTTTTTCCATTAATTTTTTTATGAGTAGCATTTTAAAACCAATCTCATCATTTTAGCTGTAGCTACTTCAATATAAATGTCTAACAGTTAGGACATATGTGTGTATTCATACATACGCATATACATATACATTTACACACAGTAAAATGCTATTATTAAACAGTGGTTGTTTAATATCATTTAATATCTAGACTCTAATCACTTTCCTGATTGTCTAAATGAATGCATTTATCTTGTCATTTTTTTTCAAATTATGACCCAAACATGGTCTAAACATTGCATAAATCTCTTCATTTAGATTTTTTTATGCCATTTACTTATTGTACATCATTTTGTGTCATTTATTTGTACAGTGTCCCACCTTCTATATTTGCCTGCAGACTTTCTCTTGATGATGTTTAAACCATTCCTCATTCACCTCAAATTTCTTTTGACTGATAACTGTATCTAGAGGTTTGGTTATATTTAGGCTTCGCCTTGTTTTTCCAAGAATACTTCATTGGTGGACCATGCACTTGCTATTGCGTCACACCAGGAGGCATACCACATCTGGTGATTCTGCTTTCAGAGAAGCTGTGATGGATCAGTGTGTTCTAGTTGTGTCAGTCTAACCATTCTTAATCAAGTTTTCCATCAACTTTCCACCTAATGGTTGTTTGTTTTTGTTTTTTACAGTCTGATGAATTTTTATTTATTTATTAAGGTATTACATATGTGTCCTTACCCCTCTCTTGCCCCCCATCCCCTCCCACTCATGCCCTCACCTCCCTTGTTGTGTGTGTCCATTGGTTAGGCTTATATGCATGCATGCAAGTTCTTTGGTTGATCTCTCCCCCTTACCCTCACCCTCCCCTACCTTCCCTCTGAGGTTTGACGGTCTGATCGATGCTTCTCTGTCTCTGGATTCGTTTTTGTTCATCAGTTTATGTTGTTCATTATATTCCATAAATGAGTGAGATCATGTGATATTTATCTTTCTCTGACTGGCTTATTTCGCTTAGCATAATGCTCTCCAGTTCCATCCATGCTGTTGCAAATGGTAAGAATCCCTTCTTTTTTACCGCATCGTAATTATTTTAAAATACATTAATGATCATTGCCTAGTTCCATTATTTCATTAAGGGTTGTGAAATGATGGTTTTCTAGCAAAAAGACAACTGAGATTTCTTTTACTGTTGAAGAAAATGCAGTAAATATTTTAAAAATAATTATCTGAGTATAAAAATAAGAATTTTCAACTATAGTGTCCATTTTGTCATTATTATTTATTAATAATCCAGTATATAAATTTAGGTTTTTATCCCCAACACTGCATTTTTCTTGAAGAAAAAAAGGCAAATTTTCAGATCCAAACCACAAGTATAGCAAGAAAACGAACAACTTTATTCTCTGCTATGGTGATAAATGCACAAAGAAAGCTTTGACCAAGTACCATTGTGGTATGGATAACAATTAATACCATTTCTAGTAGTACTTGGCAAGCTTCACAAACATATTTCTAAAATGAGATAGTCAATGTGACATTGATATATTCTGCCTCACATTTTAATGTATGCTTTTGCATGTTTTCCTTCAGGGTGTGAAACAGGAATGTATTTTTCATACTCTTAAACTCCTATTCTTGTAAACTAGGCATAAGGAAGGCAATAGAAAGTAGGGTGCTGAGGGGATATAGCAACTTAGAAAGACCAGTAAAATCTTATTAATATCTTGATATTCTTATAAAAATGTATGGCCCAGCCGGTGTGGTTCAGTGGTTGAGCTTGGACCTATGAACCAGGAAGTTGCAGTTCGATTCCTGTTCTAGGCATATGCCCAGGTTGTGGGCTCAGTCCCAGGGGGCCGTTGCGGGGGGGGGGGGGGGCATGCAGGAGGCAGCTGATCAATGAGTCTTTCTCATCATTGATGTTTAAGTCTCTCCCTTGCCCTTCCTCTCTGGAGTAAATAAAAATATATTTTAAAAGTTCTGAACAATAAATAAGCCACAAAAACCTATACTATGTTAGATTTTAACCTAAATAAGGCACATACACCCACTTATTTACAATTAAAGACTTATTCAGGAAAGAAATGCAATTCCTTGAAACTCAGTGCTAGCTGTTTTTTAGTTGAGGTTTCAAAAATAAGTTGTTAACAACGATGTCTTTCCTAGCTGACTGTGTAATCCTTTCCTGCATCTGTTTTGCCTTTAGTGACTCCACTGTGAAATAGTAATGACACTCTTCAAAAGCAGATCTTGTGAAATGCCATATGCTATCTGATTCTTAGAATGAGAAATAGTTTTACATTGCCAATTATTTGGCTTTGTTTCTGGTGGATGTCAGTCACAGACATGTGTATATTACTTTATGCAGTCCATCTCTGCTACTGAGGAGTTATTTTTAAACAATTGGCAAAATCAAATCTTATTTTAAATGTGCCAGGGGAGTTGGTTATTATTAGGGACCTTGTGATAAACACTTCTTTAAAGTGAAATATTCTAACTTATTTTCCAAGTTGTGGTTTTCTATACCGTTATCTAAAATTGGGTGCAAATATACCGGATGGAACTGTGAAGACAACGTTGTGTAGGACACGAAGAAGCAGAGGCTTGTTTAAAGAAGAAAGCCAGCTGGCTTTCCCTCCAATGGCCTCGCATTACCTTGGTGATGGCACCATATTCCCGAGCTTGACCTTGAAACTTGCAGGCTCAGAAATTTGAAGTTGTCAGCACTATAAGACTGGATCTCAGGAGCATTAACTATGTTCACAGAACTGTTGTAGTAAATCAGAATACCAACTTAATTATAGCTAGGGAGCAATACTGCTTTCATAGGAAATAGAATATTTATGCAAACGTGAGAAAAACATTTTCTCCTTCAGAGTGAAGGGCATTATTTGGGAATATGATCCTTATCCTGATGTTATTTTGGTGCAATTGGGCTCAGAATATGGCATGTTTTTTTTTCTGCCCTTCCCTCCCCTCAAAACTGAGAGACATTGCTAATTGATCAACTGACCTATTTGACTCAAATTCAGCTTTAGAACCCATTGCAACCCAGTGGTCTGGGAAGCCACCGCATTTTATTGAGGTTGGCACAGGATTTGGCAGCTGTTCTTAGACAAAATCTTTCTGCGCTCTGCCTCAATTTCCTTCTCTATTGAACTAATGAGTTGGACTATTTCTTTCTCCTTGTAGGTCCTTTTCTGCTCTACAAGTAACTGCTGGTTTGAGCAAATCACTTCACTTTTGGCCTTAACTCTGACATCTTTAAAATGAGATTACACTGACTATTAAAAATACTTTCAGTTATATCATTCTTCATTTTATCTGAAACCATGTAATCCAAGGCTTTTGCCCACCCATGCTAATGATTAAGAAACTGAGACACAGCTAATTGCTAGTCACTGCCTTGTGTGTTCTCACATATTGGTTGGTAGAGGAGTGCTGTAATGAAGAATGATGTCTGTTCAGGGGGCAGAATGTGGGAGTCGTGGTCATTCTTAATCTATAGATTGATTACTATCCCAAGTATTTGTTTTCCTAGAAAAGTCATTATTTGTCAAGTCCAAGAGCAGAGAAAACTGAAGCAAATTTGAAGTCACATGCACTATTTTCTATAAAATTGTTTGTGAAATTAGGCATATTTCCATTATGTTGGCTAAATACAGACAGAGCATAACTGTTTTGTGTTATCATATTTATTGTCCATATGTGTCTACTAGTAGCAAATGTCTTTTAGCTATAGAGCCTCTAGGGCATTGTGAAATAACCACACATCAATGATGAAAAAGATCTCTCATAAGTGAAATGTGTTCTTTTTATAATTCAGGGCCTGTGCTTCTTTATTCACTAAAACAATTGCACGGACTGTAGATCACAGTCCCCGGAGTGTCTGGTTAAGGGGAAAAATACAAAGTTCTGATTGGTGTTCAGGAGCAAGTCTTTTGACATAATTAATGGTTCAGTGTAGAGTGGTAATGCATTCTTCACATCTTGGCTTTCTTTTTGTCACTTAGTTCTTTCCTTCCATTTCTTTTTCTTTTCTTTTTTTTTTTTTTTCCCCATTTGCTTTAAGGGGAGTATATTCATCAGCCATGTTCATTTCAAAGACATTAATCTTTTCTTTCTTCACCTCGACTTTCACTCTTGCTCAAGACAGATACCATATGTGATGAGAATGAACACTGCCATGTTTACTTATTAATAAATGTCTGCATGGCCCAGGAAGGAGGCTTGCCCTGAAAAAGAACTTTCAGACTTCTCTGCTCAAAATGCAGCCAACCTCTGTCTGCTGCCTGACTGAGCTATGATTTTCATTTTGTATAATATGGGCAGAAAGCAATTTTAATTTCATATATAAATGTAAAACTTCAGCTTCCACTTGCTGTAATATGGACTCCATGATTTTATTTATTTATTATTTTTATCAGCAAAGCTTGCATCCTGTGAGCTTCTGTGATGAAAATCCACTGTCTGAGGGGAGTGACTCTATTAGGCATTGGGAAAGGATGAAAATGGTTTGAGATAAATAAAAAAGCAATTACCTAAGCCTGGGAAAGAGATACTACACATTTATTCAGGAGGCATTTAACTTACTCGGGGCTCCATTCCAATGAACTGCCATTCCCTTTTCTATCTCCCTAATACATGCCGAGTCAAATGGGAAAGAACAGAATGATGTTTCCCACCCTGGTAATAGGAGCCAGAAGTCTGAGGACTGGAGAAAGCTGCCATTAGGGCAAAGACAAAATCATGACGTCCCTCATTCTGCTCTTAGTGTTGGACAAAGCGTTTGAAATTGCGACATAACCAATCGCAGTGGCCACTAGGCAGAAGGGCGGGAGCGAAGTACAGTGTCCACAAAGCTGCTGATTAACATGCTTATGGTTTAGAGGCTGGAACCAAAGTTCCTACTTCCAAGGCTTCTAACCAATATTCAGGGATTTTTTTTTCTTAAAAGAAGGAATCTGTGGATTCTTAAATAATTACCACTGCTTCCATTTCTCATTCTTCCATGACCCACTTCACGTTTTATTCTAGCTTGTTTCCCTGAATGGCTTTTTTCTTATATGTTTTGGTCCTGGGTCACACCTTTCTTTCCCATACTTCACTGATTAATAGAACTTTTTCAGTCCTATTGAACCATTTCTATTGGGGTGTCCATTTGTAAAGGAACGGGGAGTATGGAGCAAATTGAGTGGGGAAAAAAGAGTGAAGCTTTGTTGAAAAAGGTATTCCTACAGCAATAGGGTCTATCAGAATTTTGGACAGCCTAACAGATTCTATAATCTTTTTCAACCAAGACTTTTGAATTTAAGCTTCTCTTTTTCTCTAAATTCTCCTCCTCTTCTCTGCATTCTCCTCTTCTTACAATTAATTCCCTCTATGACTGCTGGGTATTGTCATTAATTCCTCTTTATCCCATGAGAGTCCTCTCTCTCTCTGCCGTATTTCTCTTGCCATCCATCATACTAATCTTGGTGAATGAAGATTCCATTCCTTTGCCTTATATATGCTGGATGAATTTCTAGTTGTTACTGTACTTAAGTAGGTTTTGTGTCCTCAGACTTCAAATAGTATTTTCTGTGTGTACTTCTAGCTTCTCCCTTTTGTTTCTCATGCTCAGTCATGACGTGGCAAATTATAGAGAAGCTTGCTATTTTAAAATGATCCCCTGCCCTTTCTTTTTCTGGGCATTGCAGTGGGTATCAACTGAAAAGTATTTGATAATTTATTGACACTACAAAGCTTTGTAGAAAAGAAAGTCACATTTCCCTGACTTTCTGTTTGTTTGTTTTGTTATGTCTTAAGAGCTTTTTAAAACGAATCTATTATAGTTGCTCTAATGTTCATAATTGCATAGTCTCTGCTTCTGTAAAAGAAATAAAGGCTGCCTTGACTTACCTCAGAGTTATCATTACAAAAGTGATGTCAGTACTATGATCAGGGCCACTCAAATCTTAAATCAGTTCAATGACTATAAAGGGATTGTTAGCAATGGGGAAATCTAGAAAATACTGTGTTATTATTAAATTTATATCTTTTGGCTTGATGTGTGACTATTTGACCAGCAAAAAGAAGAAATATAGCATGTTCCTTCTATTAATTCTAAAGGTTAGTGCAAAAGTACCCCATGAACCTCTATTTGATAGCATGATTGTTAGAAGAAAGTTAATGCTTGGCCAATGTGGTTCAGTGGTTGAGTGTTGACCCAGGAACCAAAAGGTCACTGATTTGATTCCTGTTCAGGGCTCATGCCCAGGTTGCAGGCTGGATCCCCAGTAGAGAGCGTGCAGGAGGCAGCTGATCAAGGATTCTCTCATCATTGATGTTTCTCTCTCTCTCTCTCTCCCTCTCTCTCTCTCTCCCTCTCCCTCTCCCTCTCCTTCTCCCTCTCCCTCTCCCTCTCCCTCTCCCTCTCCTTCTCCCTCTCCCTCTCTCTCTTTCTCTCTCTCCCTCTCCCTCTCCTTTCCTCTCTCTCTAAAATCAATAAAATACAATGTAAAAAAAAAAAAGGAAAATGAATAGTATGGTAGCTTCTGGGACTTTTGTATATCAGGCCTAAATATGCCAAAAGGTGCAGTTACATGCCAGAACACTTGCTGTTTGGCTTCATCGTTCCAAATGGGCCGCAGGTCAGATATGCTGTTTTCATTTTTATTTCTTCTCTGAAGTCTTGACTTTGAAGAAACCATGAAGTTAAGTGGGATTTTTGAAACTGGATTATATTTTACATAACATATTTTTTAATTTAGAATAGTGACCAAAATAAAAAATAATTTATAAAGAAATAAAAGTTAGGAAAAATATAAAAAATACACAAAATCATTTATGATAGCTAAATGTATAATTAACAGTAAACTATTTCTGAGAAATGATTACATATTTTACATTTTATTTCTTAGAAATATTGGAATATACCTTCTTGATAATCTTTTGAAGATTTGCTAGAATAAAAATTTCTAAACTCTCATTCTGTCAAGTGTACAAACAGTTTTCAAGATTTTCTCCTTGATCCCAGAACTATGAGTCCATTATAATCTGAAAAAGGCTGCGTAGTTTCAATGATGAGACAAGTTTACAACTTGTTCCTTCTGATATGACCAGGGATTACTGTACATTAAACACTGTGCAGCAGAGGGTCCGAAGAGGATAGCCTATGTGCCAAATCGGGCCTACCATCTGATTTTGTTGGTCCCAGAGCTTAGAATGACTTTGTAATTTTTTAATGGGTTTTCTGAATTTCATTATATGACTAAAAAATTGCTAAGTCCTTGTATGTTTCATGTTTTTCATCTACTCTATTAGTGAGCCGAGTGGCAAACCACGATAATATCAATATCAATATTAATATTAGCAATTACAATAAATACAACAACAATTTGCAGGTTTGATTCCCAGTCAGGGTCAAACTTTCACATTAACTCCCCTACTTTACACGCTATGAGCCAGTATTTTTTCCTGCCTTCAGCATGGTCCCTGATCTTCCAAATCCCAGGACATATTGCATATGATTCCTGCAAAGAATCACTGGAAAGATTAAAGGTTGGTTTTCTTATAAAGGGAGGTGACAAACAAGCTTTTTATGTTCTTGAAGAATTAAATACATTGCAACGGTGACTTTATGTTCCAGACTTAAATCCAAGTTGTTTGGAGCATGGAGCGCGGGTGTGAAAGGGTGATGTTTGTGGTTTTGGATTACGTGGATAGTTTATCTCTTATCAAGAGTTGACCTGCATGGCACACTCTGGTGCTGGGGTTGTTGATCGATGCCACCTGTCTGTGCACTTATTTTCACCTTATATTGATGGCTGCTCTTGATTGATTAGGAGCTGAGTTAGGTGCTGGACAGATTTTACTCCATGATGGACTATGCTCTTTTCCGACTTTCCTGTATTGAGCTTTACAAGGTAACTTACTACCCACAGTTTCAGTGTGTTGGTGTGTGCAGAGAAAGCATTTGAAGATTTTGATCTGGCTGTTACAGGCTTGATGATTTTAAGTGGAGTATTAACTGTATGGAAGGGCTGGCTCTTGAATTAGCTAGTATTTCTTTCACTGGGAGATTGACATCTGAATATCGTGAACTAAAATACTATAAAGCCGGTCAAGAGCTCAGCCATCAGACCTGGGACAAATGTGCTTCTCCTTAAAATCTAGAATGATTCACTATGTTAAGCCTCACGGTTCTTTTCCCTTCCTGTTTATCATTCTTTATATATAAAAAAACAAACCCATGGTAGTTATTTAGCATTATAGCCAGACTTCCATATATACATTTAAGAAATAATTGTAAGAGAGAAAGGGAGAGGGAAAGAGAGAGAGAAGCATCAATGATGAGAGGAAATCATTGATCGGTTGCCTCTTACACACACCCTGCTGGGGATTAAATCTGAATCCCAGGCATGTACCCTGACCAGGAATAGAACCATGACCTCCTTGTTCATAGGTTGACACTCAAGCATTGAGCCACACCAGCTGGGCAATTTGAATAACTTCTTGTCTTATTTTAGGAAAAACAGTCCATGTAGAGTCAATCAGATGCTTTTGTGTCAAAATTTTGAAAGGGAACATTGCTTTTCATAATCCTCACAATTTTTTTTTATTTGGTGCATGGTTTTATTGTTTCACCTTGTTTTTCCACTACCTGTTTGTTTGTTTGTTTAATCCTCACCTGGGGATATGTTTTTATTTATTTTAGAGAGAGAGGAAGCAGGGAGAGAAGGAGAAAGAGAAAGAGAAGCACTAATTGGTCGCCTCCCATACGCAACCTGATCCTGACCTGGGATCGAATCTGCAACCCAGTTATGTGCCCTGACCCTGACTGGGGATTGAACCTGCAACCTTTTGGTGTCTGGCTCCAACCTACAGAGCCATACAGCGGGGCCTCCTGTCTGTGTTGTTTTCCTGATGAAAAAAACTGGTGTAGATGGTACCTGTGCGAGTTAATCCTTCAGGATCAGATGGAAGTCACTGTGATTTGTCCAGAGGGCCAAGTCCTTCAATGAAAACAGCTGTTTCTCCATTGCTAATTTTCCCCAAAAACTCATCAATAACTCCCTTTTTAAGTGACGACTCTCCAAATACACAAACACATCCTGTATTTGGACAAGTTCAGACAGTTTATTTATTGTTTTAATCTCAACTTAGAAAATCCCTTGGATTCTCTAACAAGTAGGATATTAATTAAAAATCACTAAAGTGCATTTTTCATTAATTTACCTTCAAAGACATATATTCAGTAGCTTACCACTGTAAATTATTTTTTGTACTTGGAAACCTTTACGATCAAAGAGCTATAATATTGTTTTATTTTTAGGAAAGAGAAATAAGACCACCTGGTGTGCTTAGTGGTTATAGCGTTGGCCTATGAACTGAAGGGTCACTGGTTTGATTTCCAGTCAAGGGCAGGTACCTGGGTTGTAGGTATACTCCCTGGCTCTGGTCCGGGGTGCATGCAGGAGGCAACCAATCTATGTCTTTCTCTTATATCAGTCTCTCTCTCTCTCTCTCTCTCTCTCTCTCTCTCTCTCCTCCCTCCCTCTCTCTCACTCCCTCCCTCCCTTCCACTGTCTCACAATGGAAAAAATATCCTCGGGTGAGAATTAACAACAAAAAGAACGGGAAATGAGGGTGTGCATGTATCAGTTCTGTCTGTATGAGCACCATTTTGGAAAACATTGTTTTATTGAAATAAATGAAGATATATTAGATATACTTATTTGATGTTATCTGTTTTGTGTGATGTAAAATATTTAAATCATATATTACTGAATACACAGAAACATTGGTTGAAGCCATAGCTGTTAAAGTCAGTTTGCTAAGCTTTGAGGCCAAGACATTTACTTGTCTAAGCCTCTGTCTTCTCGTCACTTGCCTCTTGAGTAGTTATGATAAGTAAACGAGATAAACTAGATAGATGCTTATTAATGTTTTATTCTACATACAGATAAGCATTTGCCACCACTTGGAATGGATTCTACTTTTGAAATGCATGTCTGGCCCTCTGGGAGTGTATGGTCTAGTGGTCCTACGTCTCTATATTTATTTACAATTCAAGCCACGTACGGAGTTGATTGGCTATGGATGCTAAATGCGATGGTATAAGTGCACACAAGAGAAAAGGCATTGGAGAATCTTTGTTCTCTGCTGCTATTGCTTCTGAAAACCATGATGTAAAATCCGTGGGTTAACTCGCCAGGTTAACCTAGATCAGTCTGAAAATAGAGGGAAGACTCGGAATCAGGATGAGGCTTGGCTGAGGCCCTTTTAAAGTTTTCTCCCCCTTCCACTGCTCTCATTTTGGCTTCCCAGCGCCTCTGACTTGTTCACAAGTTCTTCCATATGAGAGAAGTCCTCAGTGCTGATTGTGAATCACGTGGGCTGTTGCTACCCTTGTGAGGTTTTTGTTTTCTGGCACTTCTTGCTGGGGGCCGCTCCAGCGGATGCAGCTTCCTCACGTGGAGCTGCCTCTTTTAAGAAGTGTGATGTGCATCACCTACAGACAGGTGTCTCAGCTGGTTCAGTGAAAAGGCAAAGCAGTTTCATTCCTCAGCCTGAGGCCTCAGCTCTACAGCCAGCCCTACCAGCTCTCCCTTTAATGCTCTGAGATAACTTCCCAAGCACCAGATGGTTCTGGTAAGTCCGGGATGATGAGGAGGGTTCCCCGTCCCCGGCAGCAGCCCTGCAAGAAGCTCTGGCCTTGCTGGCAGGCTCTATCCCCAACAGGGAGGAGGGGAGAGTGGTGGTCACAGAGGACCTAGCCGCTGTGTGAGAAAAGCCTGATGTGTGTCTGCTTTTTCCGGTAAAGGAGAAGTAGCCAAATTCTTCTGGGTGAAGGTCCTATTTCGTTACATAAATAACCTGTGGGTTTGGTTTTGTTTTACTATAAAGTGGCAGGGATTTGGGGCAAGGGATACAGAGGGGCTCTGGTGAAGAGGGAGGTTGCCTGCCCATATTGGGGTCAGAGAATGGGGATCTTATTTTCAAGAGTTAATGTCAGAGAAACTGGGCAAAAAAAAAAAAAATATTTCATAATCAGTCATTTGGAGCATTCTTTGAAAAAGAGAACATCAATTACATAAAATCTCCTGAAGCATCAAAATATTTTACATGCTTGAAGTCCTGCAGATGGTACTCAGAAGTAAAAATACATTGTATTTATTTGCAAAATATCAGAGAGCACATTAGTAATTTGTTGGGGATGGCATATGTGTCCCACGGCCTTGAAAATGACAAAGTAATCACTTCTTGGGTAGAGAGTCAAATGCAGTGTGGTCACTTCATTTATTTCTTTTTAATCATGCATGGGGACAGAGAGAAATAGGGCTTAGGTTTAACTACTCGGAAAGGACATTTAGGATTGCATTTCGATTTTGGTCTTTCTGTTTAGGAGCCAAGATAAAGGTAACTTGGGGGAGAAACTTAATATTTTAAAACTAAAACTCTTTAGACGAAGCATCTAATTACTTGACTATCTGAATGTTTATTTTTTTTCTGGCATACTTGGGGGATTTTATACTTTATGGCATGATAACCTCTCTGCTAGTTTCACACATCACAGCACTGTGGCGCCATCATTTTGCCCCAGATAAAAGCTTTATCATAATCTCCCACTCCCTTTAATTCTCCTGTGGGTACAAAACACAGTTTCCTTCAAGATGGTTTTGGCAGTTTTCAGTCAATCTAAAGGAAACTCTCCTTCCTCTGATCCTCCTATTCCATTTCTACTGCCCAAGCAGTGCCAGCCCGAGACCGTTCAGTTTCCTGTTTCCTTTACTCTGGTTTACTTGGGGTTTGGCAGAGTAATGAGGTAGGTAGCTTGTTTAAAAATATGTTTCCAAGTTTTATCCTTAAACTACGAAGTCAGAACCCCTTGACATGGAATCCAGAAATCTGTAAGCTCCCCTGCTAACTCTTCTGCACAACATGTTTTAAGACCTATATATGCTATATGTCCAAATAATTTTGCTAAAAAAAAAAAAACAACAACTTCATTGACCTGTTAGCAAAAATAAAAAATAAAAAAAAATAGTGTAGTTTTAAGGGCTTAATTTCTATAAAGATGAAGTTTCAGGAGAAAACAGTCGTGCATTTTCTGTAACATCCTCCTACTTACCTAGCGTCTGCTTTCTTACCTTAAACTTTGGATCAACTTGGTGCAATCTGGGAGCATTGTGGAAGACACTGAGCATTATGGTTGTAAAAGCTGTTGGACACCCTCTCAGCAGTGGTTCATGCACAGGTGTAACGGTCATCAATCTGGGGATGATTTGGGTGAGAACAAAGTGTTTTTAAATTGAGAAACTAAATATCTTGTCTTGGGGGGGGGCTGTTATATCATCATCTCTGTAACACTAAGTTAATTTCCAATTAGCAAATATGAAAAATAGAAAGTTATCTTTTTTTGCCTCGCTATGTAATTTTGGTAACACCAGGAATTAGTCTTCCTCAAGACACAAGTGGATTAGTTTCCTGCGAGCCTTTGTCCTGCCGTGTCGCCGGTACTGAAAAGCATCAGACTGTGGCTTCTGCCTCTCCCTCCCTTGCCCTAAAAATATGAGACGTTCTACCCCTGCAGATGTGGAACTGAAAGTAGTTCTACAGTTGGCAGCCTAGTTACTTATTTAATTGCAGCCTTCTGCTAGCCATTGCCAACTCTGCATAACCAGCCAGTCCATAATATTGGTTTTATGACATCCCTTGTCTTTGCTTTGGACTCTAGCTTTTCTTTGATATAATTGACTTCATGTTCTCTGGCTGAGGACTTCCTGCAAAGCATTCATAGATTCTGTCTTTCTACCTCAAGTTCATTACTCCAGCGTGGCTCGGTCAAACATGCTATAGAAAACAGGACAGCATTTTGCCTAGCACCACTGATAGACCCTCCTGTTTGGATCCTTCAGCCATATTAGAAGTCTTTGGCTGTGGAAACACTCAAATTTAATCTAAATTTAACTCTCACCTCACACACGTTATGAGATTCTGTAATGTGCCATGAGGGGCACCCTCAGTAGATCAGAAAGTCTACCTCTTTCCCCATTGGTCCTTGTCTCCACATTTGACATGGGTTCACCATTGAGTTTTCTTGTGGACAAGAGTTTTTTACTTTGTTTTTTCTCTTTGAAAATACTGAACTGTGGTAAAGAGGATCACCATTTATAGTTATAATGGGGAGGTACAGTATTTTAATGGTTTATTAAAAACTATACTTAAATTTAATAACGTAGCTATATTACGATGTAGTATTCCAGCTATAATTTAATACCTGCATTATAGATTTTCTATGATAATAAGCTGGGTTCCATTTATTTTATATATTTTAAAAATTATAAATTTAAATCTCACAAATTATTAAACATTTTCTTCTTTTTAATCTGGAACATTGCAGGCACTTTACCTCAAGAACAGATCTTGAGTGTTCTAAAAATTCTGGATTTTTCCACCAGCAACTTGTATTATGAGCAAATTCTAGTTACTGAGATTTATTTGTTTTGTACATAACACTTAAACTTCAAATATAAATTTTAGATTAAAATATTTAAGTTTTAAAATATTTATATAAAATGTAATAGAATATAACTATCAATTCTAGTAATTTCTAGTAGTTATAAAAGATTCATTTTGTTCATTCTCAGCTATTTCCAATTACCATATAGTTATATCAATTTATCTTATTTTTTATTTATTGTGTAAATACTTGTTAATAACTAATATTTTCTAG
The DNA here is from genome assembly GCF_027574615.1 of Eptesicus fuscus. Classification (NCBI taxonomy): domain Eukaryota; kingdom Metazoa; phylum Chordata; class Mammalia; order Chiroptera; family Vespertilionidae; genus Eptesicus; species Eptesicus fuscus. The sequence goes on from NC_072487.1 coordinate 26,507,898, forward strand.
GCACTTGGCTAGTTATTAGGACTATAAAGATAGATATCCATGGTCCTCCCACTAAGAGCATTGATTCTGATGGACAAAATTCTAAATCTTTAAAGGATCAAAGGAACATGGTTAAACTGAAGCATACAGCACTAGAACGCTGATATTCGAAGACATCTAAATAGTTTTATGTTTCTAATTAAATCATGAAATTCAGTAAAGCCCTTTCCTACTGGGTTCTTAAACCCATACATTGAGCCTAGTTGTCACAGTCTAACAATAAGATCAGTGGCCAAAATCCTGACTAAATTTCATCCATCAATTAACACTTGTCAAACATCAGCCACAATCTACCCATTCCTTTATTTATATTTCTACTCTCATTTTAATGTTACTTTATTTTTGTTGCTCCTTTAGATATATAATCTATAAAACAAACATACTTACTAGTAAATGTATATACATACATATGTACATATTCAAAGATCAATAAATGTTTGTGTACCGCTGTTACTTTATAGAGTCAACCCTGTATGACATAAATTCTGTCAAAATATGCAGGAAAAGAAGCAATTATCAGTTACTGAGTGCTCACGACAAATTTGGAACAAATGCAGGCAAAGCACTTACAGAATCATATAAGGTATTATGGTCCTTATTTGAATATATATATATTTTTTAATGTAAGTAAACCAAGGCTTAGAGAGTGTAAAGACCTTTGCCAAGGTCAGTCACTTTCCTTAGCAATGCTTAGCAATGGAGAAAAGACCTAATTTGAGGAAACAGATATAAAGTGTACTTAGCATTTATGTTTTTGTGTTTTTTTTTAAAGTGATACACTGGCACCCTTGGCTGTTAGCTGAGAAAATTCCAAGGTGTAACCACTCTTAATAAATTCTGGAACCATGTCCCCAGAGATGTTAAGATTCTCTCTTTGTCAACAAACAACTTTGACAGGAATCGTTATCTTTTTTCTTCAAAAGAATGGTAAATGTTTTCTGTAAATGGCCAGAGGGGAAAAATAATTAGGCTTTGCAAGCCATAAGGTTTCTGTTGCAACAACTTTCCTCTCCCATCCTAGTGCAAGGTCACTCCCAGACAGTATGCAGGCAGGGCTGTGTTCCAGTAAAAGTTTATCAAAAACAACAACAGCATCAGGTGTTAGACACCATTTGGCTCACTGGCCAAAGCTGGCTAACCTCCTGCAGGACAGTGTAGCGACCTCTGAATAACTTTGATCACATGCACTATCATTTAAACAGTTTCATGTACATTGCCCATATCAATTACTTTATTTATAGGATTTCATAAGTACTAATGTCCTAATAGAATTTGTTCAGTATGAAACATGCTCAAAAATATAGAATAAGGATCCAATAAAATATGTAAATAGAAGGTCGATTTTATTTTTTATTTTCAGACAAGAGTTTATGGACCAAGTTACCTACATGTGACACTAGAATTTACATGACACTTTACACTTCATATCGTTGTTGTTGTTTTGGACAGTAACGTACCATGGGCTTTCTCTACCACCTTGAAGAACATTGCTCTAGATACGGCAATGATGGGAAAACAAATTTTTTTTTTGAATAGTTTGTTAGCTTTTAGTTGATATGTTACATGAAAACACCGTTTCCTTCATAATGGGAGTACATATTGTAACAACCAAACTCCTTTTAGAATTAATATTTATGCCTCGTCTCTCTTTTTTGTTTCTAAATCTCCCTTCTCTTCCCTTACTGTCCCATTCCCTTCCCACTTGAGAGATCAGCTTTGGTTAATAGCTGTCGATCTTAACATGGATTCAGTTCCTTTTTGTCACCTCAGAAGGATGAAATGAAGTGAAATGAATAATGCTTCACTGTTTCTACAGAGCACACTACTAGATTTTTGCTTCTTTGTTTCTTTCCATTCAAAGAAAAAGTGTTCCATTTCACCTGATTTTAGACTTTGAGTTTTTGTGTTTTGAGTTAATGCCATTTAAAGTTACTTCAAGCAAATAACCACAGGTGTGTTGGTTTAAAGAAGTACAGATTATATTAAAGTCTTCTAATTAAAAATTATTTGAAGCACAAATGATCTCAAAATTATTTTATTTCATTCATGATTAAAAATATATATGACTATATAAATATGTATGTAAATGTATAAAGTATCTTATTTTATCTATTTTGGAGGGAAAAAAATTTTTGTCCAAGCCAATATAAAAAAGAATGTGAAATGTTTTTAACATGAGTACTTAACATGTATTTCCCAACATACTTAAGACACTGACAAGTATTAAAAGAAAAGTGAAATATATCTCTCTTTAAATTTTACTAATATAGTTTCTACATATTTATGTTAGCAGTTAACCTAAAATATATGCATGTTTTTGCAAATGTGTGTTAAGTATGTATTTATGTGTAGATCTAAGAAGCTGTGAGATACATCAAGTAGAGAAAAGATTCCCTTAAATCTCATGAGCCTGGCCAGTTTGGCTCTGTGGTATAGAGTGTTGGCCAATGGGAAGAAGGGTTGTGGGTTTGATTCCCGGTCAAGTGCTTATACCTCAGTTGCAGGTTTCCCAGCCCCAATGGGGGCACATGTGGGAGGCAACCAATCAATGTTTCTCTCTCTCTCTCCCCCTCCTCCCTCCCTTCTACTCTCTCTCTAGAAATCAATGGAAAGAATATCCTCGGGTGAGGATTACAAAACAACCAAAACTCATGAAATTAGATCCTTTTCTTACTTTTTCCCACTACAATTCTATGTACTGGTAACCTTACGTAAGTACTGTCTCCCAACTTCTTTAATTATAAGCAGGTTTGGGGGTATGAAACAGATGCCTTTTAAGGGCCATTCCATCACTGAATCCATGATTTAACATGCATTCTAATAGTACCAGAATTATATTAAAATAATATTACCTAAAATTTACTGAGTACTTACTTTGTGCCAGGAACTGGCATACATACTCCTCTTTTTCCAAGAAAAAAAAATTTACTGAGGTATAATTGACATACCTAGTATAACAATATATTAGTTTTAGGTGTACAATGTAATGATATGCTATTTGTATGTATTGTGAGATAATCGCCATGATAAATCTAGTTAATATTCACCACCATAAATAGTTACAATTTTTTTCTTGTGATGAAAATGTTTAAGCTATATATTCTTAAAACATTGAAATATACAATATGGTATATTTAACTATAGTTACTATGCTGTTTATTGCATCCCCATTACTTAATTATTTTATAACTGGAATTTTGTACCTTTAGACCCCCTTCATTCATTTGCCCACCCCACCCAGAAAACAATTTTATGGTTACATTTATGTTATGATATAATTAGTAGATAACAATGAAATGCTCTATATCCATCTTTGCTTGGTTGAAACATTTAGAGTTTTACTTGGTTTTCTAATGGTGGACTACTAATATAAATTTGGAACGTTTCCTGGGATGAGGATTAAAGTGGCACCCCTATGATTGGGGAAGAAGGAAATCTATTGTGTGCCAGCCACTATACTACACACTTACATATATGTTATCTCATTAGGGTGAGATAGTTTAAGTTGCTAAACCCAAGTCCATCCAGTTGACTTTTCTTATATTTGGGAGGGGAAGACAATTCGTATTCAGAAACCTCTGTGAATCCAGTATCCAAAATGATTCTACTGTATCATAGTGAATTTTAAAAATCATTTTTAATGTTGGAGATATATGTATATAAATTCCCATAACTCTGCTTCTCCATCTCTTATTGTTGCTATGTTTTAAAAATTTCAAGTATAGTTGACATTGTATCAGCTTCAGGTGTACAACATAGTGATTAGACATTTATATACCTTACGAAGTTATCAGGCTGATAAGCCTAGTACCCAGCTGACACCATACATAGTTTTTACAATATTATTGACTGTATCCCCTATGCTAGCAATTTTCATCTCATGGTACACATAAACTAATTACTAAAATTTTGTGCCAAACTAACAAAAAAATAGGTGTAATTTTGATTTATTCATACCAAAGAGCTATTGTTGTGTTGGCTGTTGCCATTTTTTAAATATGAGGTCAGAATAAAGTAGGTCAGGTAACCTAGTTCAGTAAGTTTATAGGGCCACTTGCTGTCTTCGGTTAGGTAGTCAGACGTTTTCAGATTCTAGGGCCACTTGTTGTCTTATGGTTAGATAGACTTTATCCAATTCTCTTGTAGGTTAAAAGCTGTTTGTCAAAGATGGGTTACTTGCTGAAGAAGGCATGGATTTGTTCTAAACTCCATTGGTCTTCACTGCGATTCTCATTTGGGGGATTGCTCATTCTACATACTGAATATCTTAATGTGCCAAAGATACCGTGTACACCATTATATCTGCACAGTAGCAGAGATTCTTGCGCTGCCACTGGCACAAATCAGCAAGCCTTCTTTTGTCCTGAGTCTTATCAAAAGCAGCACCCTTTCAGGCAACTGATTAGTGGGCCAGAGGAGTATAACTAAATATGCTATTTATTGCATCAAATGATAAAAAAAAGTGTTGTGCCTCTTAGCTAATGGAAGGGGACACAAGTGTTCTTTACTTCGAAATGTACTGAAATGTACTACCTTGCCAGGGCTAAGATCACTGGATCCCCAGAAACCACTAAAATTGCAACGACTGGCATTTTGTACTAACATATGAGTATTATACTAAAATATCCGAATACCTTCTCCTGGCAACCTTGGTCCTTGGAATATGATGTCATAAAGTAATAGAACAGTTTATGTCCTCTGGACTGAATATACAACTAAGGATCTCAGCTAATATTTTGTGATATAGCATTGACAAGCAAGTATAACCATCAAGGAAGGTGGTGAAATTGCACTCTTATTACCAGAAAAAAACATATCCTGGTGTTTTCTAGGTTGGAGAAATACAAAATATTCATTAGATTAACACCTATATACAGTGTACTATGATCAGAGGCTATAGTTTTGGCCCAAGATAGGAAACGGCATCTGGAACTCTAACTGTAATTTGCATTGTTAATCAATTAAACATATGCTAACCCATTATCCTTCTTCAAGATCTCTACATTTCTGCACTGACTGAACTAGAAATTTAAATGAAGATGGTATAGAAATCTCCATTCTATGTTTTTAAAATCGTGGATGGCTATACCAATCATTGGCTTTCCCAGAGAAATAATACTGAATTTTATTAATTTTTTTTTTTTATAGAAAAGGCCCCGTGGCTTTTAATTGGTTCCTTTTTTTCCCTTTTTTTTTTTTTTGCCAAAATAGCACTTACTTTTAAAACCAGTCAGCTAGTGAAATATTTTTGCTGGTTCCTCAGTTATCTTTTCCAAATGCATACTTGTGAACTGATAGAATCAACATAGGATGGTTTAGGAATTTCACTGGGCTGGTAATGAGACAAACTAGGGGCAAAATTCCACTTATTTCCTGAGTCCTAGAAGCCTTCACTCTGATTGGTGAAATCCTGGTGGTCTATGTCAGCAGTTACCATGGCAGGTCTGGGTTTTCTCCTTTCCCTACAGCACAGATACTATGACACTAAATCCCTGCTGGTCCTCTGGGGAAGCCGAAAGAACTATGTACTTTCTATCTCTGTGTTTCTCTCGCATGGCCTTACCTTCTCTTCATTGGAAAGGTTCTGTTTGTCAAGGGATTGTGTGAAGATTCATGAATCTCTATCATTTTAGCTGTAGGAAAGCATGCCTCCGTAACGCAGTACTACAGAACAGTATCAGTTAACACTGTTCCAAACAATACTTTCTTTTTTCCCCCTTTCTCTCCTATAAGAAGGAATGAAGAGATATAGTCCCTATCAGTAGTCATGAGCCTTATTTTTTAAACTTGGATTATTTTTATTTTTTCACTGTGAATTTAAACAAGCCACACAAATATTACCAAAGCTTTTCAATGAAGAGGTGAAATGAAAGTGTAAAAATGAATTTTATTTTTACATTATAATGCCAGGAGTTATAAATTGAAGTTTAAGAAAACATCTTGGAGGTTCCTAATTGATGCCATTTGGGACTATTAATCAAGTGCCGTATTTTAATAACTATGCAAAATGAACAGAGTTTATTACAGGCACTCAGTAAATATTTGCTGAATGAATATGAGTTCTATTAATTATTATTTTTCTTTTAGATACTCATACTTTTTATAAAAGTAATGGAAATAGTAACAAACACCTGGTAATAGAATAGCTTTCAAAACAATGGCTATCTTCAAAATGATAATGGCTATCTTCAAAATTCAAACTAATAATTACAATACGGTAATGTACATTTCTAGAGCTGACATTTAATTTCTATGTCTGTGGTATGCCAGGAAAGAGAATGAAAGAAAAGGGGGAAAAAAGGAAAGAAAATTATGATTATAGCATGTAACTGAAATATATAGTTGTTAACTCAGTACCTCGTATAATATTATTTCATATATTAAAAAATATCAGATAAATGTGATGGTTAATTTATTGTCAAAAAAGAGCTAATACACCAACCATTAGATTCCCCTCTATATATTAAAACTCATGTATTTCTGACACACAGTTTACAAATCATATTTTAGAGATTTTCTCTGGGATCATTACTTGGTCACATTAAACCAGAAGAAATTTGATTTTTTTTTTTTTTTAGCAGAGCAAGGCAAATTTCACAGCACTTGTAGTTTTGTATATTTATTACACACTTTATTGTAGATGTATAATATCCACTGAATAAATGTGGACTTGTTTTCTTTCTTTTAGTTAGCATCGGTCAACTATTCATAGATTGGTAGACATAAAAAAATTGTTGTTGTTTTAGATTAGCTATAAGAATTATGAAAATGAATAGCACTATATTCTTATGTAAATAAATGCTACCAGTTTATAGACATATGTGGTATAGAAAATGTTAACTCCAATTTGATCTTCTCTAATTTTTAATACAATATGCTACATAATATTTTTGTGTACTTGTAAACATAATGAGCCATGCCATAGATTAATGCAAAATATTTTAAAATTTTCTTTCCCACTACTGCTCATCCCTTTAAACATAACAATGCATTAACAATAAAATATGTCAATACTATTTATTGACTTGTCTCAGATATATTAAAAATAGTAATCCTAATAAATATGCAAATTATATTTTAAAATAAATTTATATTTATGTAAACATTATATTATAAAAAACTATCAATTATAACATCCTATTGCATCTGAAAATAGTACTAATATGTATATAAAAGTGAGCATCATCAAATACATTTTGAGGTTATCTCCCTTTAAAAGACTAACCATTTAAATAATCAATAATTAGATAATGGTATAAACACTAAATTACGTGGTTTACTGATTCCTGAGAAGTTGAGTTACTATGAGAAAGGTGTTTTTTTAAATTCTTAACTAATTTCTTTTTTTAAATTTATCTTTATTGTTGAAAGTACTACAGATGTCCCCCCTTCTCCCCATTGACCTCACCTATTCCACACCTGCCCTCCCCTCCCCCCACACCAGGTCTTCACAACACCTGTGTTCATGGGTTATGCATATAAGTTCTTTGGTTAATCTTTCCCCACCCACTTCACCCACCCCTGCCATCCTTCTGAGATTCTTCAGTCTGTTCCATGCTTCTATGTCTCTGGATCTATTTTCATTAGATTTTCATTAGATTCCACATATGAGTGAGATCATGTGATACTTGTCTTTCTCTGATTGACTTATTTCACTTAGCGTAATACTCTCCAGGTCCCTCCGTGCTGTCTCAAAGGGTGAGAGATCCTTTTTTTTTATAGCTGCATAGTATTCCATGGTGTAAATGTACCACATCTTTTTTTTTTTTTTTATCCACTCATCTACTGATGGGCACTTCCAGATGTTAGCTATTATAAATAGCACTGCTGTGAACATAGGGGTACATATATTCTTTCAGATTGTGTTTTGGTATTCTTAGGATATATTCCTTCTCAGTGCACATGGGACATTCTCAAAGAGAGATCACATGTTAGGACACAAAATAAGTCTCTAAACATTCAAGAAGATTGAAATCATATTAAGCATCTACTCAGACTACAGTGACATGAAATTAGAAATCAACTACAGTAAAAACACTCAAAACATTCAAACACATAGAAGCTAAATAGCATGTTATTAAACAATGAATGGGTTACCAATGAGATCAAGGAAGACATTAAAACATTCCTGGAAACAAATGAAAATGAACACACAACAACCCCAAATCTATGGGACACAGGGAAAGTAGTCCTGAGAGGGAAGTTCATAGCACTATAGGCCTACCTCAAAAAAACAAGAATAAAAATTTAATAAACTATCTAAACCTACAACATAATGAATTAGAAAGAGAACAAGAAAAGCCCAGAGCAAGTAGAAAGAAGGGAATAATAAAGATCAAAGTGGAAATAAATGACATAGAGACTAAAAAAAACAATACAAAAGATTAGTGAAACCAAGAGCTGGTTCTTTGATGAACCATTAGCCAGACTCATCAAGAAACAAAGAGAGAGGACCCAAATAAATAAAATCAGAAACAAAAGGGGTAACTTAACAACTGACACCATAGAAATAAAAACGATTGTAAGAAAACACTATGAATGACTATATGCCAACAAGCTGGACAACATGGATGAAATGGACAAATTCCTAGAAAAATACAATCTTCCAATACTGAACAGGAAGAATCATAAAAACTGAATAGGCTGATAACAACTGATGAAACTGAAGCAGTAATAAAAAAAAAAAAAACTCCCAGCAAATAAAAGCCTTGGTCTGGACGGCTGGTTCAGATAGACAAGGAATGGCTAAGGGGAAATACACACGTGTGAAGACACCCCTCTTCACCCACCCCATCTACCCTCATGAACACTACTCACACAATGAAGTTAAATTACACTTGTGAGTTAATTAAAATAGGTTTTAAAAACTATAAACAGAGAAAAAAGTACAACATCCATAACAGCAGTATATACATGTAGCAGAGATCAGTGATCATTAGGACTAAATCGTTAAGCTAAGGAAGGGGTAGAATCACATAGAATCTGAAAAATGCAATTCTTGATGAACCTTAGTCTAACATTCACTTGGGGCTTCATCTCTCTTCTGGAGGACTTGACACTATGAGAAAGAGCTATAGAGATCTCATTTCTCCTGATTCTCCAGCCAAAGTGAGCAGCAGTGAAGTTACTTGTCACATTGGGGAAAAAACACGAGGAGCAGGGAGAGGCAGGGTCAGCATCCAGGTGGCCCCTACCAGCAGCTCTTCCAGCCTCCCAAAGCCCAGAAAGCTCACCTGATCTCTGTGTGGAATTGTGTTGTTCAACTGTATGTTACCCATTCAAGGATGTCTGACACTATCGTAGGTCTGCGATGAGAAAATTTGGTAAGTGATTGTGAAGCACTTCACAGTTTAATGAGCATACTGTACTGTAATATATCTTTGTCAATTATTACAAGCAAATAACCAAAAGACACACCTACCAGCTATTTGTGTTTTCATTTCTGGAATAATAATGTGTGTAGTTATTGCTTTAAAGGCAATCACAGTTACAATGTTGTCTTCCAAAATATGGTCTTTTTCGCTCTCTCCTTTCCTCCCTCCCTGTCTACAGGTCTACATAATGTGTGTGTGTGTGTGTGTGTGTGTGTGTGTGTGTGTGTGAGAGAGAGAGAGAGAGAGAGAGAGAGAGAGAGAGAGAGAGAGAGAGAGAGATTGACACCATCAGTATTACTTATATGAGTAAATAATGTTCCTAGAGCTACTGTATTTAAGAGGGAACATAAAGCATCTAGGATTTTCTGACTTGCCTTACTTACCAGATTGGAAAATGAGCAGGTGGAAGTCATGGCTTAAATGTGCACCTGATAAGCGGGCTGAGCTCTTTGGCCAAGCTTTAGCCCGGGCTGACTGTACATGTTCACAGCTATGCCATGTGTCCTGGGGGATTTAGAACAGTGTACACTATCTACCATGATACTGGACATCCCACCATTTAAAGATTCGTGTGTTTTTAGGTCTAAATGACACTTTGTCAGTATAAGTCTCCATTAAAAACATATATTCTTTAAAAAAGATATTTGTCATTCACTACTTCTTGAGATTTTGGGGTGGGGGGGTAGCTAGATGAGATTCACAACTAAGGGGGAGGTTAGTCAAGCAGAGTCCCAGGACAAGCTAATAGGACATTGTGAGATAAACAGTTAAATGTAACATATTAACTCTTTTCCTCAAGGTGTGCCCTTGTAATTAGATGAAAGAAAGTCCTTTCGGAGGTAAAAATTTAACTCCATATCCACGACACCCGTAAGATTCAGAAGATGAAAGGTTATCCTTCCCTTATATCTTATTAACTAGCTCCACAATGGCAGACACAGCTTTACTGGTTTTCCTGAAATGGCTAACTTTTTATTTTTTTTTTAATTTAAGTTTTAATTTTTCCCAGTTTTATAACATTGTGTACATTTAAAGTGTACAAAGTAATGATTTGATACCATATACAAAATGGTTATCACAATAGGGTTATTTAACACCCCTGTCATCACACATAATCATCTTTTTAATCTTGGAAACAATTAGAGATACTCTTCCTTAAAGTCATCATGCTGTACATTAGACCCCTAGAACTTATTCGTCTTATAACTGAGTTTGTACCCTTTGGTCAAAATCTTCCCATTTCTCCCACCCGACTCAGCAACCTACTCTGTTTCTGAAATCGTGTGTGTGTGTGTGTGTGTGTGTGTGTGTGTGTGTGTGTGTGTGTGTTTCTTTTCAGATCTTTTCTTTTCACATATAAGTGAGAAGATACAGAATTTGTCTTTTTCTGCCTCCAATGGCTAACTTTAAATTAGTTTCACTTTCAGGTAGAACCCTGGACATTTTGACATTGATACAGCAACTGTGTGCTTTCAAGACACCCTTATATATAGACAATTTCCCCCCCATAATCTTCACAGAAGGTCCCCTTACTCCTCAATCTATTAATTTAACTTTCTGTGCATAATGAGTGGACTAAAATACTATAATGTGATTAAGCAAAAACAAAACTATCTTCAACAATTTACTTTAAATTTTGTTAGGGATACATCTGAGTAAACAGTGGGCAAATAAACTTGATAGGATGAGAAAATTTATATACCTTGTAGGTCTGGCATCTCAAATCAATTAATTTTTTTTGAGTAGTTAGCCAACCTAGCATTAAACAGTTGACTTCCAGTTAATTGAAAACATATAAATCACCGGTTGTTTTTATCAACCACTGTTCATGTTGAAAGTCACTTTAACCTGACCTATGGGATTGCCATGTGTAATACCTGATTTGATATTATATATTCATATTTATGTTAATTTAAAAGGCAAGAAATTGGAGTTCATTAAGGAATACATGATCTGGCCTACAGTCGTCAGTCATCATTGCAGTTGCTTTGTTGTTGTAAAATTTAGAAATGAGTGCTAAGGTTTATTTTTAAAGTTTGTCTACACAGAGAGAATTAATTTAAAATATTTTTTTATTTCCATGACTTGTCTCCCTCATGATTCATTTCTGAGCTGGCCTTCAGGCAAAAGCAATGTGAGCTTCCCTGGGGAAGCTCATTCCATTTGATAGTGTTAATTTTTTTGACAGCTGGTAATTTGCTTATTTACAGCTTCCTGATTAAGTCTTCTAAAACAGCAGTTATTCATATAAACTAATGGTCTGCAGTTAAATAATCTTATTTCCCATTAATTGTCCCACTAAGAGAAAACAAAGTTTAACTTTTATTACCATTGCTATCTTGTGACTTTTCTCATTTAAATAGTGATTATTATTTCATGCATAGGATAATAGAGCTTCTCATCTTATTGCTGCAGGTTTCTTTTCCAGTTCACCTGGAAATAGGTGTGCACCTTACAAGCTGTGTCCATAATGATAGTGGTTTAGCCCCCTGTGATATCTTGGGATGAAACATTCTAGAAAAGTGAAACAATGTATTTAGCTGCTTCTGAATATTCAAAAGGCCTTTTCTTTCCTTTTCTTTTTAGTTAGGAAGGCACTTCTGGGAAAAATATTCCTTTAAATATGTTCAGAGGAATATATTATGTTGTTTAAGTAGTGAGATTTATATAAATGTACCAAAGCACTTTAGCAATCATGATGCATTAGGCAGCACATTTGCAGTAAATCATAAGGCTATTTATTAAATCTGGAAAGTGGTTGATTCAGATGAAAATGCTTCCAATAAAAGATGAATTTTGTTCCTTATAATGTGGCAATATCCATGAACAAGTCCTTATGAAAGTCGCTTTCTTAAATTTAAAATGTATTGTTTTAGATTTTTAAACAATTTTTAAAATCATAAAACCTGAAATTTATCATGTTCTTTCAGACTGGCCAAGGAAACATTTTAATTATTTTTATAAGATGTAATGATGCTTTTACAAAGACCATCCTTTGAAATGAATTCTTTATTTAGAAGTGCTATCTCAAGAGGCAACATAAGGATATTTAAGTTAAGCATCAGCTTCTACTTATCCCTTTTGACCATAGTTTACCTACCATTTATTGTGTACCAAGGGTAACTACGCCAGCCAGTTTATACACACACACACACATCATTTATATATATATATGTCTTATACAGTTTTTAAGACATAATTCAGGAGAATACAGGAGGTATCTAGTATCATCTCTTATTTTTATTTCATTCTTAAAATTATTCAATAAAATTATCTGTCTTATTTTGATTTACAGTGCTATACCTTTTAACACATGTATAGACTCATGTAATCACCACCACAGTCAGGATACAAACAGTTCTATCATCCTATAAAACCTCCCTTCTTTTATCCCTTTAAAGTTACCTCCTCTCCCTCCCCCCACCCCCCAATGGAGAATTCTTATTTTTGTTTAATTCCTTCTGCAAGCTATGATTCCAATGTCAGTTTGTGTTTTTGTTTGTTTGTTTGTTTAATTTTGCAGCATTAACTGGATCTTTCTTAGGTATTCACCAACCTAAGGTCAGTTGGGTCCTCTTGAAGGAAGGACCATTTAGTTCAGTTCTCAGTCTTCGTTATGCTAATTAGGATCAGTTTAACTCATGTAGAGGTCAAAGGTAAACCCAAGAGTCATAAACAGCCTTACAGAACTTCTTTCCTGAGCTCACTTTTGGGTTAACTTTTCAGCGTGGCCTGGGTCTCCCAGGTGAACTGAATCCCCACTGATTTTCACCACCAGATGCTATGCAGGCTTCTCTTCCCATCTTTGTTGCTTTGGGTTGGAGATCCCTGAATAGGGTGAGACCTCATGCTCCTTGGGCGGGGGGGGGGGGGAAGGAGAGGGAGGGAGGTGAGTTTTGCAGCCATGATAGCCTTCCAGCTGGCTTCTTAGCCTCTGTAGCTTAGTTCAGGGCTATCCCTTTCTGTGCCTCCATCCTTCTTCCCAGTCTCTATGAGGCTTCTTCTGTAAATCTTTGATTATTATACTTCAGGTCAGCAAGCCTTCAATTGGTTATTCAGGTTGATTGCTCTATAATTTAGCTGTAAATCTCGTTTGGGGTCCAAACAGGTGGGTATAGCTTCCACCTACTCTGTAGCCATCTTAGAATCCTAGTATCATCTCTATTTTAATAGAATAGTAAGAGGGGGTTAAAATACTTGTGCAGCTTACCTAAAGCCAAAATCTAGTAAGTAGAATATCCAAGATTATAAAGTGATTTATTTTTGCTTCAAAATATCGTCTGTCTGCACAGTCCCATGCTCCTCCATCTCAGGGTTGTAAACTCTCCCAGCCCAATCTGGACAGACAAGTTGAAGAGGTGGGATGGTGGTCTCTACCAAGTTACAAAACTGCTCATTTTATTTAGGAGTACAGTGGTGAACAAGGCTAGCCGTTTCACTAGGAAACTCATATATCCATTGGAAAGACAAATAGCCTTATACTAATCCCATATAATAAAAGGCTAATATGCAAATCGACTGAACAGCGGAATGACCAGTCACTATGACGCGCACTGACCACCAGGGAGCAGACACTCAATGCAGGAGCTGTCCCCTGGTGGTCAGTATGCTCCCACAGGGGGAGCGCCACTCAGCCAGAAGCCAGGCTCAAGGCTGGCGAGCAGAGCAGCGGTGGCAGGAGCCTCTCCTGCCTCCGCAGCAGTGCTAAGGATGTCCGACTGCTGGCTTAGGGGAGTGGGCCTAAGCTGTCAATCGGACATCCTCTGAGGGCTCCTGGACTGTGAGAGGGTGCAGACCAGACTGAGGACCCCATCTACCCCCAAGTGCACAAATCTCGGGCACCGGGCCTCTAGTGTACTATAAATATAGTATAATCATGTAATACAAAGGGATCAATTTAAGAGTAAGATTTCTAAAGTAATAGCTGAAAAGCAAGTGGGACCATTAGTAGCTGAGGTTGTAGTTAGAAGTGAAAGTAAACAAGAAATAGAGGATGTTCTAGATTTAAGGGAGAGCATGACCTTTCTAGCTAGTGTCTTAGGTCTTTGGGAATTCTTTTGTCAGCAATCCTTAGCACCACTATTTGTTCCCATTGGTTTCTTAAAGACTGAGTGAATGGTGTATCTGTTGACAAATGATTCCTGATGATTTGATCTCAACAAATATAACTTCACTTGCTAATTTAGCAGCCATTTTCCATTGTCAAATCTATTTTTTTAGCTCTTTAGCTGAAAATGTATCCTTCCAATGGTGAACATTACCAAGGCCCTTGACCTTCTTTTGCCTCTCCATTCTGTTTACTTTCACAGTTTTATACTTCAAACATGTTGATTCTACATAAACACCTCCATTGTTTATCTGCATCTTGATATGTATTTTATAACTTCCAACTGTCTGAGCATTACATTACAGCCTCAAATGTATATGCAACATCAGAGTCACCATGCTCCCTTCTGATTTCCTATTTCTGATATTGGAATGGCAGTCTTCTTGGTCAGACACATTAGGAATATGACAGTTTCATATCTTCAATCAATCTTTAATCTCTATTACCTTTCATTTGTAACAGTTATGAAGTATGAGATAGTTGTGAACAATTACAAGCATAAGATTAGAATCTGATGAAGAGTGGCTAAACAGGAGTTGATATATTCTCATGAAAAATAAAGTTAAGCCCTAACTGGTGTGGCTCAGTGGATAGAGTGTCAGCCTGCGGACTGAAGGGTCCCGGGTTCGATTCTGGTCAAGGGCATGCACCTTGGTTGCAGGCTCCATCCCCATTAGGGGGCGTGCAGGAGGCAGCTGATGGATGTTTCTCTCTCATCCATGTTTCTGACTCTCTCTCCCTCTCCCTTCCTCTCTGTAAAAAAATCAATAAAATATATATATAAAAAAATAAATAAATAAAGGTAAACGGTTGCCAGTACTGGTTCCCCTAGCAGGAAGTCAGAGCAGAGAATCTATCTACTCACACTATTTTTTTCCTTTTCTCTGAGATATTTACACAAGCTTCCCAGCATACCTCTCATAATTTTTTTATTAACTAAATCTGAGTATTCTGGTCACTTGTTCTTTAAAATCAGGATTTTCAGACCTTATCTGAATAAAAGAAGGAATGTGTTAGCAAGAAGAGGTCAGGGAATAGGGCATGTATGTGTACAGTATGTCTGCTATAACACCACCAGCTTGCTTCAAACTTTAGTAACTTTTCAAATACATCCTGTCATCCTTTGGCTCTATAAATGTATCCCCATCTCATTTTAATCTGTTCCACTGTGATCTTTTTACACCTAATGACCATTGTTGTATTGTGAACCTCTCTTAGGTTAACGCTCAAAGTTCCCTGTAATAGTTACTTCTGTGCAAGTTACTCCACTATTGATTGAGTGAATATATTAATTAGGTTCATTTTAAGGTGTGTTATTTTTGTGTGTGCATTTTTCCTACTTTGTCCTTCTTTATATTTTTCCTTACAGATGTCCATTGATGGTGGTGCTCTAGTTTTCATTCAATAAGACAGCCCCCTTTTTCTTTTAGTTCAAGAGAAGCATTGATGTTCATAAGCAAGAGGCTGATAAATACACACTGGAAAGGCCATTCTTCCTTTTTGAAAAGTGTAATTAGGAACCATTTTAACAAAATTGCTTTTTAAGCTGAAAAAGTTAGTATCTTGTTTTCACTGATGAATAGCTTTTGTAGCACAAATAATGAATGCATAAGAGTGTACTCTAAGAAATCTCAACCTTTATGATCCCTTAGTTATAATAGATGAAACTGGTTTTAAATATTCAAATTACACCTTTTTATTTTGTGAAAACTAATCTGAAAGTGTTTCTTCAAATAGCAAATTTCTACACTTAACTTGATTTCCACTTAAATGAGTAGGTAGAGAACAAAATCTGTCAAGTCAGACTCTTGAGTTTAAATTCTGTTCACAATCTGTATTAACTCTGCTGTCCCTGTTTTGTCACTGTTGTTTCCTAGTAAGTCATTTAATGTTCCAACCCTTTATTTATTTTTTAAATATATTTTTATTGATTGCTGAGAGAAAGGGAGAGGAAGAGAGGGAGAGAGAGAAACATCAATAATAATAGAGAATCACTGATTGGCTACCTTGTGCATGCCCCCCATTAAGGATCGAGCCCACAACCCAAGCATGTGCCCTGACTGGGAATCAAATCTTGACCTCCTGGTTCACATATCGACATTCAACCACTGAGCCACGCCAGCCATTCCCAACCCTTTATTAACAATGGATTCTACTAATGAGCTGTTATTGTACAATTTTTGAAGGAAGAACACTGGGCTAATCACTTTATGCATGATCTCTTCCAGTCCTAAATGAGCATTGTAAGGTTGTTTATATCATTCATCTGGGGTTTGGAGATGTTGAGACTTTTGCTCAAGGTTATAGAGTAAACAGCAGAATTAGGTAAGCTTGGCCCTAGAGCCTATGCTCCAAACTACTATGGTATTTATTCTTCATTAAAGTAGGGATACTGGAGAAACCAAGATGGCGGCATAGGTGAACACCTAAACTGCTGCCTCGCACAACAATTTCAAAACTACAACTAAAAGACAAAACGTCTATCACCCAGAACCACGGGAAAGCTGTCTGAGTGGAAGTCCTACAACTAGAAGGAAAGAGAAAAGAGCATTGAGTCGTGAACAAGCACTGAAAAGCTGAGGTACGGAGGCACACAAACCGGGGTGACGGTGGACGTTGCTTTTTTCAACCCGAAGGGAGGCAAATGCCCGATTACTCTGAAATCCAGTTTCTGGGGAGACGCTGGGGACCCAAACTTCTACGGGGAGAAGCTGGACTGTCTTCCATCAGGTCGGAAAGTGAGGGTGGCTTGCTTGTAGAGCTGCGCATAGGAAACATTGTTTACTGCGCTGGAGCGCGAGACGCGGGGCCATGGAAACTCGGAGATGCAGAGACGGCTGACTGGCAGCCATCACTGTTTGCCACGCCCTAGCCTAGTGATTCCCTGAGACCCCGCCCCACACAATCTACAAACCCACCCAAGCTCTGTGCAGCGGCTTTTGCATATGAATGGCCTTCCCTATCGCAGCTTAACCTAACAAACTGCAGCTATGGCTAGACAGCTCCAAAACCTCCAAACCCCAAGCAAAGAGGAGAAAACTGTAGTTCTCACTGTAGCACCTGCTGGGTGGCCTCAGACAGTAGCTGACCTGCACCCCATTGGAGATCCAGAAGTCAGTGTACCTAGTGGTCAGTGTGAGATGACACCAGATTTCAACTCCTCACATCCATAAGTAACACATTCAAGAGGCAGACTCAGCACCAAAGCCCCACTGAAGCAAGTCCTGCCCCATAAGCATGTCTCCAGTGCAGCAGTTCTTCCATTATAGACACAGCAGGTCCTCACAGCCAATTGGCCTGGAGGTCACTTCCTCCCAGTGTACTAACAACAATCAAGGCTTAACTATACCAAGACTTTGCACTCATCCCAGAAAGGGGTGCACCAAGAGCATCCACCTCAGGTGATTAGGGAAGCTGAGTTACTGGCCCCTATAGGTCACCTACCACACAAAGCCACTCCATCAACACAGGGAAGCAGCCAAAATGCGGAGACAAAGAAACATGTCACGAATGAAAGAAATGGAGGAAAGCATACTACTGGATGACATAGAGTTCAAAACCACATTTATAAGGTTACTCAAGAATCTTCTAAAACCACCAAGAAACTTGATTTTTAGGAGGAGCTTAGTGAGACCTTCAAGGATCTTAATGAGAATGCCAAAAAAATGGAAAAGGACCAGTAAGAAATTAAGCATACACTGTCTGAAATAAAGAATATACAGAAATTCAACTCTAGATCAAAAGACCCCAAGAATCAAACCAAAGATCTGAAATATGAGGAAACAAAAAACACCCAACCAGAAAAACATAAAGAAAAAAGAATCCAAAAATATGAAGATAGTGTAAGGAGCCTCTGGGACAACTTTAAGCGTACCAACATCTGAATTATTGGGGTGACAGAAGAAGAGAGAGAGCAAAATATTGAAAACCTATTAGAAGAAATAATGACAGAAAACTTTCCCTACCTGGTGAAAGAAATAGACTTACAAGTCCAGGAAGCACACAGAACCCCAAACAAGAGGAATCCAAAAAGGACCACACCAAGACACATCATAATTAAAATGCCAAGGGCAAAAGACAAAGAGAGAATCTTACAAACAGCAAGAGAAAAACAGTTAGTTACCTACAAGGGAGTACCCATACGACTGTCAGCTGATTTCTCAACAGAAACTATGCAGGCCAGAAGGGAGTGGCAAGAAATAATCAAAGTGAGGAACAGCACGAACCTACAACCAAGATTACCCAGCATAGCTATCATTCAGAATTGAAGGTCAGATAAAGAGCTTCACAGACAAGTAAAAGCTAAAGGAGTTCATCACCACCAAACCAGAATTATATGAAATGCTGAAGGGTATTCTTTAAGAAGAGGAAGAAGAAGAAAAAGGTAAAGATAAAAATTATGAACAACAAAATGACAACAAATACATACCTACCAACAAGTGAATCTAAAAATCAAGTGAATAACAAATCTTATGAACAGAATGGACTGATGAATATAATAGATTCAGGGACATAGGAAGAGAGTGGACTGACAATTCTCAGGGGGAAGGGGGTGGTGAGGGGTGCGGGAAGAGATTGGACAAAAATCTGACAACTATGGATGAAGACAGTCGTGGGGGGTAAGGACATGGGGTGGGGTAGGGAATCAGGTGGAGGGGAGCTATCGGGGGGGGGGGGGGAAGGAACACCTGTAATAATCTGAACAATAAAGATTTATTTTAAAAAATAAAAAATAAAGTGGGGATACTCATCCTTAACAGCAAAGTCTTTGTCAATTTAAATATTACATAATGGCACTATATAAACTATACAATATGTTATAAATATAGATATTAGCATTACAATTTTTAAAACACAATTTGTGCATATGTATCATTTAACTTTAGGAAAGCAATGTAAATTATAATAATTATCAATTTATTTTATGTGGTAAATATTTCAAATGCATATGTAAAATGTGGATAAAATGAAAGATGATTAAAAATTCTATTTTGAGTCACCAAATAATTAAAGAGTTTTTGTAAAAAACACACCCTACATGACTGGAGTGGCTCAGTGAGTTGAGTGTTGTTCTGTACATAGAAAGGATGCTGCTGGTTTAATTCCCTGTTAGGGTACATACCTGGGTTGTAAGAATGGAAGGCAATCTCTCTCTCTCTCTCTCTCTCTCTCTCTCTCTCTCTCTCTCTCTCTCTCTCTCTCTCTCTCCTCCCTCCCTCCCTCCCTCCCTCCCTTTTCTCCCTCCCTCTCTCCCTCTCTTCCTTTCTCCCTCTCTCCCCAATACACAAAAAAGTCCCTAAACATACAAATAAATATAAGTGATCTCTAAGTCATAGAAAAGAGGTATAATTAAGCAGAGATGGTCCAAATAATAGAATAAGAAGCTTTTTACTGCTGAAGCCCAGACACTAAGTTTGGGTTACATGGCTGAAAGCAAATTAATACCTTAAATGATGTAGTGAGTTGATTTCAGATTCTAAAGAGTAAACAGACTGGGTTGTTTGTTTGTTTGTTTTATTAAGGCATTACATATGTGTCCTTATCCCCTCATTGCCCCCCACCTCACCCTCGCTCATGCCTTCACCCCCCTAGTGTCTGTGTCCATTTGTTATGCTTATATACTTGCATACAAGTCCATTGGTTGATCTCTCCCTCCCTCCCACCCTCCCTGCCTTCCCTCTGAGACTTGACAGTCTGATCTGATGCTTCTCTGTCTCTGTATCTGTTTTTGTTCAACAGTTTATGTTGTTTATTATATTCCACAGACTGTTTTTTTTCTACCTCAATATCCACCAATTTATTGTTCTGGGTTTCTATATTTTAAAAATTACCCAGATTGACTCTATTCTCATTTAAACTAAACCATAAACTGTAGTTCTTATCATTATGCTTTTTTAATTGAGATTACTAAATGCTTGAGTTTTATACAAAAATGTATTCCGATGGAAATGCCTATATTAAGTCATGCAATGGTCCAGCCAATTTCTTTAGAGTCAGTTAATTTATCTCTGTTTGGTGAGTTTAACCTTTAATAATTAGTAAGTTGAAATGTTTCCTCCGAAAAGTGGAATTGTTAAAATTGTAAACTTAAAATGACTTTTGATTCAACAGTCAATAAAACAGAACTGGATCCTCAGAATTCCAAATGAAAGCATTTTCTAAAATTCAACGTAAGTTTTGTTGACTTGCTCTCCAAAAACCACATAGATGCCTTCTTTATTTACTTTGAGAAATTTGACTTTCTACAGGTTATTTTAAATTAACAGGCAAATGGATATACAAGAGCCACAGTCAGATTAGCATGATTTTAAAATCAGAATAGATTATATTATGGAAGCCTTTGACAAAAGGAAAATTCCTTTGAAGTTCAGATACCGTCTATTTTCATTTCTTTGGTATTTTGAAGATACTTTTTTTTTTCATCTTTAGCTTGCTTAGACTTGCTGCAGCATAGAGAAAAGAGGGCTAGCTTAAAGTGGGTAGCTTCATCAGAGAGGACTTAGTGTATGAAAGCCTTTCCTTTCTATGAATATATTCTGGGAATTTACCGTTTTAAAAAAAAAATCCCTACTTCTATTTGTTACTAAAAAGACCTCTAAAATTCAGAGTTGCTAGATAATGGAAGTGGTTAATATTTATTCTTGATAGAAGATGACTTTTAAGTGTCTGATTCTTTATTCTTTCTCAAATGAAAAAAAAAAGTCAAGTGGCTCTTCCATTTATAAGTCTTTCTTATTTAAATGCATGCTAAACTCTTAGTATAGGACCCAGAGATTATGCTTGAGCAGTTATCAAAAAGGGCTCCTAATTATTTATCTCCTTACACTAGCGACATAAATTGCACATCTCTTAAGAAATGCTCATTAAATTTTTGAGGTACTGTTGTTTGCAAGCTTAAACTGATTGCTACATGTATTGTGTGGATGACAACTTAAATTAAATTGAGCATGATCTTTAAAATATATCCATGGTCCTTTCAACATTTCATAAACTAGGCAAACTATAATTAAATAACTAATATCAATGAAGTACCATTCTGTCAGTCAAAATACATGTGTGAATATTTACTACTACTACATACTAGCCTGAGCTACAAAGATCAAACAAGTGGTATCTGCATTTTAGGAACTCGTGTTCTATATATAGGTGGTGGTGGTTCTTCCTTTATCCATCTGGTTTCAGATCATGCATTCTTACTTTACAGGTCTATATTTTATAGTTATAAATCTACCAAGGTGTTTTGAAAATAATTTGACCAAGTGATGCCTTGCTGGTAGCATTTTCTCTCAAAGAATATGCAATTCAAAGTCACTCTACTTCCTTTTTTCCCAAATGGCTTCAAGTTAGTATATGTTTGGGAAATGTAAAATAAAACTAAATTAAGTGAATTCTTTTTTTCCCCTAAAGTGGGGGGTATATAAGACATTTTATAGCACAAATGGGCATTAAGATAATCCAAAGGGGTTATTATTAGGCAGGACTTTCCAAATGTATTTACTTTTAAAAATTTATTCTGCTTATTTTCACAGAAAACTTATCTGTAATTAAATTATATGTTTAGTAGAGGCCTGATGCACGAAAATTCGTGCACGAGTAAGCTTCACAGCTGCAGTGTTGCCTGGTTCCTTCCCTTGCAGCCGCAGCAGCTGCCTCAATCCAGCGGCTGCAGCCCTGGCTTCATCCTGGAAGGATGTCCAGAAGGTCATCCAGTCTAATTAGCATATTATGCTTTTATTATTATAGAAGAATATATGGTGTAATTTAGGAAATTTAGAAATTTCTAATGGCTGGTCCCTTTAGGGACTGTTGAGAAAAAAATATTTGCAGACTACATGAGGTTTATCTTTCTACTTTAAAGCAGGTTTAATCCATGTCCTTCTTCTGTTTGTTTATTTTTCTGAATCTTTTTTCTTTTTGTTGTTGTGAATATCAATGTTCAAAGTGAAAGCCCTCCATCTACTAGTAAACTGTCGCTTTCATAGGTACAACTCAATTTAGATTAGTTCTTTGCTTCATCCTTTGGTTACAGCTCTAAATTTTTTTTTGTGTATTTTTATCTCTTGATGCTTTTTTTAGAATGTTATTCTCTCCCTAATTACTTTATACATATACTAAAACACTTTATTTTATCTAAGCATTCACTTCCTCTAATGCCCTTCCTCCTTTTCTTTTTTCTTTTCTTTTCTTTTCTTTTCTTTTCTTTTCTTTTTTCTTTTCTTTTCTTTTCCTTCCTTCCCCTTCCCCTTCCCCTTCCTTCCTTCCTTCCTTCCTTCCTTCCTTCCTTCCTTCCTTCCTTCCTTCCTTCCTTCCTTCCTTCCTTCTTTCCTTCCTTCCTTCCTTCCTTCCTTCCTTCCTTCCTTCCTTCCTTCCTTCCTTCCTTCCTTCCTTCCTTCCTTCCAAAACTGCTTATTTTCCTAAGAATTTGACCTCAGTAACAGTTGACTTTTTCTTGGTTCTCATGTGTGTTTATGGAATATTGAACTGACAGCACTTATGTGACTCTTCCTCATTTGGAGTACAGTCTACAGAATCCAGTGTGTCATTCTTTGAAGTCGTGTACTCACTAATTTCAAGGTGCTTCTCTTTATTCTTG
Organism: Eptesicus fuscus; assembly: GCF_027574615.1. NCBI lineage: Eukaryota > Metazoa > Chordata > Mammalia > Chiroptera > Vespertilionidae > Eptesicus > Eptesicus fuscus. The sequence goes on from NC_072487.1 coordinate 26,531,011, forward strand.
GAGGCCTTTGGTCCTGGCTCTTCAGTGTTCCTTTCTACCTTTAGGCCTTTAGAGAATTGTGAGCAAAGTCAGTATCCTCAGTATCCTCAAGACTTTCCAATTCTAATGATCTCCATTTGCACTCTATTAAATAAATCATTTGATTATTGTATAATGGCTTTCTATATAAAATCCTTAATTTTTAATTTCAACTTACCATACAAAACTTATTCCTCTACTTAATCCATATTTAGCAGACTCTTTGAGCATCTATTTTTTAAATGTGTTTGTTTTTATTTTGAAAATAACATATGTTGGAAGGACCCTTGTTGTCATTGACTTTGAAAAATTGTGAGATAAATAAGTTTCAATTTTGTAGTAATTCTTATAGTTTTTTTTATGTTCCCATTCTATACGAATTTCTATTTTGTGAATTTAATATGTAAAAATTTCCAAATTAATTTTATTACAAAGTATCTTTCCTTTATTATCTCTTTAACTAAATCTTTATTGTTGAAAGGATTACATACTAGAGGCCTGGTGCATAAAATTCATGCATTTGGGGGGTGGGGGTGGTGTCCCTCAGCCTGGCCTATGCCCTCTCGCAGTCCAGGAACCCTTGGGGGATGTCCAACTGATGGCTTAGGCCCACTCTTTAAGCTATTTCTAAGAACTCTTCCCACTTGAGGAGCAGGCCTAAGCCGTCAGTCAGACATCCTTAGCGCTGCCATGGAGATGAGAGAGGCTCCTGCCACCGCCGCTGTGCTCGCCAGTAGTGAGCCTGGCTTCTGGCTGAGCAGCACTCTCCCTGTGGGAGTGCACTGGCCACCAGAGGGCAGATCCTGCATTGAGCATCTGCCCCTGGTGGTCAGTGCATGTCATAGTGACTGGTCATTCTGCCATTGGGCTGAAACTGGCTCTCCGACATTCCCCGAGGGGTTCCAGATTGCGAGAGGGTGCAGGCCAGGCTGAGGGACCCCACTGGTGCACTATCAGGGCCAGGGAGGGATGTGGGAGGTTAGCCAGCCGTGGAGGGACCATGGGAGGGCTCCAGGGTGTGTCTGGCTCATCTTGCTCATTCCTGATCGGCTGGACCCCAGCAGCAAACTAACCTACAGTTCGAAGCATGTGTCCCTTAGTGGTCAGTGCATGTCATAGCAACTGGTCGACCAGTTGAATGTATGCCCCCTGGTGATTAGTGCATGTCATAGCAAGCGATTAAGCTACCTTAGCATATTATTAACATATTACGCTTTGATTGGTTGAAGGGATGACCAGACACTTAGCATATTGGGCTTTTATTATTTAAGGTGTCCCTCCCCCCCCCCCCATTGACCCCTTCTATTAGTTTTTAACCCATCATACTTTAGTTATATATTGCTCTAATCTCTAGATATCTCTTTATTTCCAAGAACTCTTCCCACTTTCTCATCTTTGCTGTGCCTGACTCACAAATCATTCATGTTGCCTGCCCCAAGAATTACATTACTCACTTCTTGTTAACTCTTCTCCATATATGGCTTATTTCAAACATCCATATTTTTTTTTCTTCATTTATGCTTATAGGTTGCCACATGCTAGGGAGACAGTAGCATAACAACATTAATATGTTCCATTGAAATTTATGATTTTAAGACTCATTTTGGGCCCTCAGTAATACGTGATAAATTGTTTCTTCATTATATCTCCCTCTCTTCCCATTCTCTATAAGTGATAGCTATTCTCTGAGGCTCCAATGATCTTTTGACCTCAAACTTTGCTGACACCTGAAACAGCCATATTGATAAGCTCACTATCCTTATGATCTGCCTACCAAATGCCTCAAATTTAAAGACCCCAAACCTTTAACTGTGCTACTGTCGTTTCTTCAGATACCCATTCCTTCATTTGTCCATAAGCTAAGCGTCATTTAAGGCCATATTTCTTGGTCATCACAGGTATAATGAATGAGTCATCACAGGTGTAAATAATGGGCCCCTAATTTGTACTTTTATTCAAAATACTACATTCATACAGTTACCACATCGTTTAATAAGTAGATGTCTCCCTGTCCAACTCCCTTGGTAACTCTGAATACCTTGAAAGCAGGAAGTGTGTCATGAACAGTTATATTTTAATTTAGCATAGTGTCGGGTGTAGAACAGGCGATCAATACGTGTTGGTGGAATTAGATTCCATCTCAGCACTTCTTGCCCCTTTTGATTGTTCTCTAGCTCTCTTGATTACTCTTCTGTCTTAGGCAGTGGTAGGTTGCATTTCAAAAAATATTTTCAGTCTCATACAATTAAAAGTCAGTTTTTTATCTTCATAAACTTTGTAGTGATGAAAGTTTTTGTCTTAACATTATTGTTTATTTACCCCTTTACATTAATTTTTGTAAAGTTTACTAAAAATTGGAATTTAATCTGCTGAAAATTCAGTAAGGACTACTAACAAGAAGAAAGAATAAATGTGATATATTTATTATAACAAAACTGTGTTCTCAGTTGAATTTGAAATCTTTTAAGCATTGAATAAAATTGTTAGTTCTTCTCTGGATTTAGGTTTAGGACATGTTATCAAAGGAGTGAATTTTGAGTATAATAATTTCTTTTTATATTTCCTGATAGCAATAAGTGTAACAGCATAGCAAAGTTTTTTTTAGTAAAGGCATATTAAAAATCATACCTATCTAATACTGTTTATAATGTATACATATACATTATAAATGTATACGTATGTGTGGGCATTTTAACACATTTAGTTCAGCTAGTTTGCTGCTAATAAATACAAAGTGATGGGTTTGACCATGGTGAAAGTGTTTTTGTTTGTGGGTATTAAACAGACTCTCTTTTCACTATTAGAACAAAACAACAGCCCTCAAATGGACCCAACAGCACATTTTATAAATAGAGATACTTGCTTTATTCAGAGTAAAGCTATGGAATAATAGACTCTTTGTTCAATTGGTATCTATCTACCACTGTATGATAACAGCAATTTTTGTGAATATAGAGGACTGGAAAATAATTTTGTCATGGCAAAGTAATGACAGGAATCTCAGGTTCTTACAGTTTAGCAAACAGACTGGTTATCACCCATGGTATAGTACAATTCACGTAAATGCACACTGTATCCAGCACTTCCAAGGTCATCTCTATGGCCTCAACACATGGGGCAGATTTTCCATTTAAGCTTGGCATATGCTCTTAGAGGTGCTGATTGTTAAAAATACCTGTTTGCCCAAGTCTAGTAAGCTTAAAAATTACCTTTTAATGGCCCCTTCTCTGTAAACCCTGTTTAATATGGCAGACGCTTGAGAGCTACTTAGAAACATCATTAAATCTCATCACTAATTACTAATAACAGGACTGAAATTAGCACCTGTCTGAGCTGCTTTAAATTTTGGATTGCACATAATAAACAGTTGAGAAAATCCACTGTTGCTCAACATTTTCTGGGGCCATTTGCATTCTGATTTTCGATGAGCTACCATGATTTATGCTCCCCTGTAGTCATCTGAAAAAGCGCAGGACATGAAGACATTGTTCCTTATCTGAATTTGAAGTAATGTATGTAACATCTTATATTTTAAAAATCAGTTTTCAGTATAAGACATCAATTTGTCCTGTGTATAAATGATTCTATCTTTGTCTCAAAAACTACTAAGATGAGAATGCTAGAGGAGTGAATAGGGAATTTTGAAGAAAAAGAAAGGTTAAAATTATTACATAAACCCAAAATTAAAAAAAGGAAGGCTCTGTACGTTTTAATGATTCCTTAAAGTGCAAAAGCTTTTAAAGACATGAAACACTGGCTTCTCTAGCCTGCCCTTTGTGGGCCTTTGGCCTGTGCTGTTGACGTAGATGCTGGCAGTTGTTTTCTTTTTTAAATATATTTTTATTGATTTTCAGAGAGAGAGGAAGGAAGGGGGAGAAGGGAGAAAGAGATAGACATATCAAAGGAGAGAAACATTGATCAGCTGCCTCCTGCATGCCCCCTACTGGAGATCAAGCCTGCAACCAGGCATGTGCCCTGACCAGGAATCAAACCAGTACCCTCTTGGTGCATGGATTGAGTCTCAACCATTGAGCCACACTGGCCTAGAAGATGCAGTTTTAAAGTGAAAACCGGGCAATTAAATTGGCAAAATGGTTCAGTGCTAACTGAAACACCATTAAATTGCATCACTAACTAATAATAATAGGGGTGGTGGATTTGAAAAAGTTTCTTAGCATTCTTCTTACTGCCACATTGAAAAGATGTGAGAATAATTATTTTAAAATAATATAATAGAAAAATGTCATGGACCCTTCTCATTAGCATTAAGGTAACTAATAACAGGATAAAACATTTTGTCTTTGGTTACCATTCAATTTTTTATACTTAAATCCATAAGACATTATCAATCTCTTTAAGATTTCAAGCCATTGAATGGGAGACTCTAATCATTCAAATTGTGGTCATTGATTTAATACAGATATATTTTTCTAATACTTCAAAGTATATCAAGAACCATTGAAAATCATTTATAAGCTTAAATTTTTTTTACAAGATTACCAGAAGATGGCAGCATGGAACTATTTAGAAATTTGATAGCTTATAACTTCTATTAAAGGAAAAAGTTTCTAGATTTTTGTAAATAGTAATCTGATTTTCAATCATAAAATTTCCTCAATATAAGAAACATAATTAAAAGAAAAGATTGTTACTAAGATCTACATAATGGCTTAACCAAAGCAGAATTACAAAGGAACAAAAATAGGATCTTCTTTACTGCATATAATGTAGAAGAAAGATGAAAGAGATGGCAGAGGGAGAATGTCAAGGCTCTTAAAAATGTGCTTTCAGAACATTTTAAATAAGCTTGATAGATCCCATTATAGGGAAGAGAGACTCTTAAAATTCCAAATAAGATGAGCCCTGATATTGCAATCACCAATTAATTCCATCTAGGCCATTAGGAAAGAATTAAAGGTCATTATTATAATTACACAGGTTCAAAACAAAGTCCTCAAATTTATCATCTTTAAAGTCCATTTCAGTTCTTAAAGACAGATACCTAGAATTCTATGATCTTATGCATCTTTTACAGACCAAATATGTGCACAGTGTACAAAGTACTCCAGTACACCCTTTTTATTACTAAAGGTGAAATCCCATTATAACGCAATTAACTAAAGGCTTTTGTATAACAGAAAATAATATTTTAAATTGCAGCAGAGAATCCACATATTTATAGTAATATGGTACATAATAAAAGGACAGTTCAAGAAAACATTTCCTGTATTCCCTGAAAAATGTATAACAAGATTTTACTGCAGTAGAAATGTTGAGGAAAGGTCCCAGTACATTGTACTCTACTATCGAAAATAAAACTCAGAATATACACCCAGGATATTTTCTTATTAATTTTATAAATTTATGATATTTATTAATCTTTACTCTTTTTCCCAAATACACCAGGACCTGTTCAAACTGAACTAGTTGCATGCTTGTCATGAGAGTAGTTTGGGTTTTTACAGGTATTAGTGTAGTAGTGTAAATCTGTTTATTCATTCAAAATGTGTTTATTGCCTATCATAATACCTGGTGCCATTCCAGGCAATGACAAGTACATTACAAGTTTTGGATAGATCCATTAAACAATCATAGCAGAAAAATAGAAAATGTGATAACTGAATACATTTTGTTTGAATGTTCATATAGTCATCATAATCAACAACAAAAATAATTGTCCCTATGCATCATGTAAGTCCCTGTCATTTTTCTTAGTTTGGTATACTGAGTATAGTAGTTGAACTTATCATTATACATATTGAACTAGTAATGAATTCACAGAGTGAAAATACCTATAAACAAGGTTCTTCAAGTAGTAAATCACAGAATAACCATCGAAACATTAGAGGTGAAGCCACTGAAGAATCCACAAGAGAGACGATTTCTCCTCATTTCCTCCTGCAGTGGGCAGCAAAGCCTTAGTTAGGTTTTAAGATTTCTGAGAGCAAAGGAAATAATGAACAACGGAGCAAAACAAATGCTGAAACAGCGGACAGGTGTTCTCTGGGCTCATAGGGAACAAATGTTTGGGGGCAGGAAAACAAATTTGATGACAGTGATGATTAAGATAACTATTTTATAAAATGCTTTACCTTTTCTTTCTCATTTTTTTTTAAAGTGGTCAATACAGTAAGCCATAAAAATAATCAGTTTTGACAGTTGAGCAACTTGCGACTCAGTTAAGTGAAACCTAAGGACAGAATGCTAATGAACAGTAAGGTCAGGATGCTGAACAGATACCCTGCCTCTGTGTTGGAGATATAGAGGAAGATTGGGAGCAGATCAGAGAGAGATCCAGGCCTAAGACATACTTTGATCCCTGGGAGTTGGGAAATTATTGGAATTCTTTTAGATATTCCACAAAAATAAATATCTATTCAGGTGCTTAAACTCTATATTTGAAGGCAAGCATAGAATTGAAGGTCATCCAGGGACTTTATACTGTAAGAGAGATTCCAGTAGTCCAGATGGTTTATTCACCTTAAAATTGATTCCCACTTGTCTTGTTAAATTCCGATTTGAATGAAAAGATTATAATCCCATAGGTAAGATGTTAATTCCCCCCACCACCACCCAAGAGAGCATCTTGGCCTTGGGAACAGAGAAAACAATACAGGATGAAATATTTTGAAGCAAACCATTTATAATTTGGGTCTCTTCCCATTCTATGAACTTCACCTTGTATGACATCCAGTGCACTGAAAATATCACTGGGTGGCTATAAAATATGGAAACTTATCTATAGACTTAGTCACTCTACCTTGAGTCTTACCTTGGTTTTGTGTCAGAGCTTTCTTCACCAGGGATAGGGGCTGGTACCTGATATGTTCTCATACATAATTTCTTTTTAGAAAGAATATAAAAAGCCATAAAAACACAAATACTAGTAACAATAAAAAGTGGCCTATATTAAACACTAAATGCATGCCAAGGCAAGGACTGTTATAGCAGCTAGCTAGCCAGCAAGAATATATTAAGTACCTATTATGTGATAGATACTCTCCTAGGTAATGGAATATAGTAATAAACTCAGCGAAGGAATTTGAATACATTTCTGAGAGCATTAGAGAGACATTGAAGCCTTTCCAGCTAAGCCATGACTACAACAGAGGGTTCCTGTGGCTATTCCCACTTACATGTAATTTTTTTTCAGTTCAGATGAAGAATATGAAAGAGTTAAGTGGTTGTTTAATCACCTTACTCTTTATTGTACATCGACCTCAGGTGGACAAAATGATACTTCTTTAAAATGAGACCAAGTGGGGCCACATTTAAAAATGTTATAAATGCATTTACTAAAAATATAGGAAAGTCACACCATGCCTGGTTCCACTAGACGGCAGCCTAGACTGTTAGTCATTATATATCAAAGGCCCAACTCCAAATCCATAAGCAAATCTGGGCTTTTAACTGGCAGCTAAGAAATGGACATTTTAAGCTTGATGATGTGAGATTTCCTACCATCCAGTAATTTACTACACAGCAATGTTTGTGCTTTGTTTGAAATAAAATACTTAAATAATTTGTTTTGTGGAATACAGAAAATAAATTTGTGATTAAAAGCACAAAGTTAATAAAATCAATATTAAAATACTAGTGTAGTACTGCTGCTCAAATGTATTTAAACATTTAAAAAAATATATTCCTATTGTTAATCCCAGCAAGGAATTATTCACTGTGTTTCTGTGTCTCAGACATTCTATTGTACTTCTCACATTCTCTTTCAGATATTTAAAGTTCATTTTACAAAATTTTAGTTACATGGTAAGTTATTTAATTCCTTCTGTTTATATTACCTCATATCATTATTTACAAATTAACGATGGCAAAAATTTTCAGGTTCTTGATATATTCTTAGTGATGCTCTTTCTTTAAGAATATAACCATCAAGTCCTTGCTGTGTAGCTCAGTTGCTTACAGTGTCTCCTGATTAGCCAAGGTTGCTGGTTTCATCCCTGGTCAGCACATATAAGAAGCAACCAATGAATGCATGAGTAAGTGGAACAACAAATCAGTGTTCTCTCTCTCTCTCTCTCTCCCTCTCTCAATAAATCTCTATAAATCTAAAAAAAGTAGCCATCAAATGCATGCAGTTGTATCAATCACCTTCAAAATCATTTTTACTGATATGATAATGGCTTAGAGTAGGTATGTAAGATTTAATTACATAAACTATTTTTCTAGATCTTGATAATATATGCAGGTAGGTACATTGTAATCATCGCATAACTTTTTCAGTATATGGTGTGTTGTGGCATTCAGTAAATACTTGTTTTGAATGTGATGAAGTAATAAAATAGACAAGATAAAGTTTTGGGATAGGGACATGGAATAATAATAGAAACACAGGCTTAACCAATTAGATTGGTTCATATTATTGATTATGAACTCTGAGGGGTTAACATATTCTCATCAATTCGGAGGAAAAAACTTGGACAGTGAGTAATTATGAAATTCAGCAAAATGGTAGTATTAGAATAATTTGTTAGCTGCAAAGGAAGTTTTGACATCATTACCTATCTAAAGCTCCTTTATACTGGTTTTAAAAGTTTTTGAAACATTTTTAGATCTACAGATATGTTGCAAAAGTGGTACAAAGAGTTTACATATACCCATCATCCAACATCCCTTGTTGACACATGACATATTTATAATAAAATTTCTATGTACAATCAGCCCAGCCTGCATGGCTCTGTGGTTGAGCATCATCAGCCTATGAACCAGGAGGCCATGGTTTGATTCCCAGTCAGTGCACAAGCCTTGGTTTCTGGCTCAATCCCCAGTGTGGGGTTTGCAAGAGGCAGCTGATCAATGATTCTCTCTCATCATTGATGTTTCTATTTCTCTCTCCTTCTCCCTTCCTCTCTGAAATCAATAAAAACATATTTTTAAAAATTTATTTGTACAGTATACAATTAGCATTGGTACAATAATATTAAGCAATCCACGGTTCTTATTGAAATGTTACCAGATTTTTCACAAATACATTTTTTCTGTTCTAGAATCCCAACTAGGATCCCAGGTTGCATTTATGCTATTAATGTATGTGGGCAATACATAATGACATTGACATTTTCTTCAGCTTTTAAGCTAACACGGCTCCATTAAAGAACCAATCTTTGTAACTGCTTTGAATGTGTCAGTATGGCTTCTATGTCATTGATCTGCTAATTAACAACTCAAAATAAGATGTGTCATGATGATAAAGTGTCTAACTTGAGAGGTCTCTTATTTAAGTTTACCATAGTTTTGGAAGGAAATTTGTAAAACAGGAAAAAAGCAAACAGCACAGTGACTTGTATTTCTAGAATATGAGATCATATATATATATATATGGAGGCCTGGTGCACGAAATTTGTGCACTGGGGGAGGCGGTTGCCCCTCAGCCCGGCCTGCACACTCTTGCAGTCTGGGAGCCTTTGGGGGATGTGGGATGGGCCTAAGTGGCAGTCAGACATCCTTAGGGCTGCCACGGAGGTGGGAGAAGTTCCCGCCACTGCCACTGCGCTTGTCAGCTGTGAGCCTGGCTTCTGAGGGAGTGCACTGACCACCAGGGGGCAGCTCCTGCATTGAGCGTCTGCCCCCTGATGGTCAGTGTGCATCATAGTGACTGGTCATTCCTCCTTTTGGTCTATTTGCATATTAGCTTTTTATTATATAGGATAGTTAATATCATAGAGGAAGGGAGAGGGAGAGAAAGAAACATCAATAATGAGGAAGAATCATTGATGGCTGCTTCCTGTACACCCCCTACTGGAGATTGAGCCAGCAACCCAGGCATGTACCCTGAGCTGGAATCTAACTATGACCTGCTGGTTCATAGGTTCACGCTCACCCACTAAGCCAAGCCATCTAGGAGAGATTAACATTTTAAAATGGATCTTTCCTTAAATATAAATTGTAGATTCTATAGTGGAAAGTTAACTAATTCACAAAAATCTTGCAAGCTTAAATGAAAATGATGCCACTAAATTTTCCCCCAATACACACTTTAAAATGTTCCACAGTATATTCTGTAAATCCCAAATATTTCTCTGACATATGAGTGCTTTAGAGTTGGCAAGAATATTTTCTAGATATGCTAACTTCCTGCTTTGTACAGCTCTACCTAGAATATGATCATTAAAAGTAAATGATTATGTGTCGAAGAATAAGAAATGTTACTTTTAAACATATGAACAGCAAATATGACTTTGCCCTCTTTAAAGCTCTCTGTGAATTTGATGACGTACGAATGCAAATTACATGTCTTATTTTGTGACTTCTGCAGTTCTTCAGAATTATCACAGACTCACCAAGAATGTTTTCCCCCATTATTTAAAATTGCTAATGGATTTGCAGCTAACCTCTGGCTTCAGCCTTGCTCAGTTGCCTTCAGTAACACTTGTGTATGCATTAAGCTGATAAGTACTGTGGTTCATTTTACCCTTGAGCAAACCAAGTTTAAGAAAAAAAACAACAACACACAAAACAAACAGACAAATAATTACCTTAGCTTGAGATGAAGGTGGTGAAAAATCACTTGATTGCTTCCTAATTCTTGGCAAGATATAGTAAAACAAGGCTTTGGGAGGGTGGAGGTGGAGGCTGAGGGGCAGAAGGTAGGGGAAAAAACAAAGGGGATGAGATAGCTTTTTTGTGCTCTGTATTACAGTTCCCTTAGATTCCTCAAACTGCATTATCAGTTGATAAGATTATAATTAAAATGTACATCTTGGCTTAATTATGGATTTCTTCCCACATAAGTGGCTATTCCTTTATATTCCCAGTGTCATTGTTTCACATTACATTTTAATTTGTTAGTTCATCAGGCAGCACAGTATACCCTAGCATAGAAAGGATTACTCGTCATGACTCAGTAGGCTAACAAAGCCCCTGTTGAAATGCGAAGTCTAATGAAAAGAGAGATTCTACTCCTTCTAGGTCAAATTATTAGCTCAGATATTTCATGCAAGAGAGAAATTGAAAATGTATTTTCTCATTGCACTGTATAATATGCTTACTTAAAAAAACACCTTAAACTGATATATTAAATGCATGTCTTCTAAAATGCACAAGAAAATATTGAGAAAGGTAAACACACAATGTAATATAGAGATGACATATTATAGAATTGCACTCTTGAAACCTATATAATTAATATTATTAGCCAATGTCACCCTGATAAATTTAACATAAAAAGAATATACTATATATACAAAATCCAGAACAATTGCACTTTTAGAAATAACCATTAAGAGTTATCATTGCATGAAAGCTTTAAATATTATTTCATTCTTTTATTTTAAAAAAATGAAAATCATTTCTGATGAACTGGAAAAAATTTTAAATATAAAGGTTGAATATAAATATAAAGGTGTAATAAGTTTCATAACAATTTGATTATTTATCTTCTTGTACTTAAATTTTATGGCTATATTTTGGGCTTTTCTACTAAGATATTTAAGACCAAATACAACACAAAATATTTATAATTTACTTACTAGAAGAATAGCATTAAACAAGGAAAGTTCCAAAGAAGCAGATACACCAACCACAAAATAAAATTTATTTCATTTTAAGGATTTGCTGAGTATTCAACATATTTAGCATTCAATTTCACAACTCAAATTGAGAGTTACTTGTTAAACAGTGGAGTTTTTACTCACTCTGCAAACATGATAGAATAGTACAATTTAGGAGGTAAAACTCCTGAGTCAACCATTTTGTCCTTATTTTTATATTCCCCATGAATAACTCAGAGATGAGTATGCTCATTACAGAGTTCTTCCCCAAATGCAGCATGCACTGAATGGGGAGTTCAGCACTTAGGGGGCCAATTTTTATTCTGCCACTTCATCTGTGTAAGCCTGAGCAAGTTCCTAACTTCTCTCAACCTAGATCATGTCATGTGTTAAAGGAGAGTTGCAAAATAGATGTGTGTTTTTTTTCATTTCTCTCAATAAGTGTGCAACATGTCATTTTTGAAAGGTCTACTATGTTTTTCAATAATCTTTTCAAGATGCAAATGTGTTTCTTCCGTCATTGGACCCATGGGGCTTAGACATTTTTTGAAATGTGAATCTCATCTGCTTTTTAAATTGTAACATCATAATGGCATATATATAACAGTATATCTTATATTATCCAGTATGTTTTTACTGAGAAACAACCATGTTCATTCACATGTGAACACACACACACACACACACACACACACACACACACATTATTTCTGAAGAAATAAATCTAAGTTGAGATCTGGCAAAGATCAGAAGTTAGTCAATAGACCACAGAAGGAAGTAGTACCTTAGGAAAAGGGAGTGTGCAAAAATGTATTGGACAGAGGAATAGTCCTTTTGAGAAACCCTAAACGTTCATTAAGGAGAAACTTCAAAAGTTTTAACCTAGTTCTATCATCTATTTAGCACATTCTCGGTTTTGTAGCAAGTGGTTGGTACTTAAGGCATGTTATGTTAAATGGTATGTTACATTCCCATATAGCTACACTCCATAGGACCTTACATAATGCTTCAATTAGGCAACTAATATTGGTCAATTTGACCTAATTAATCTACTTTTCTTCCTCCAACCTCACCATTGCCCTTTACTGAAGAATCACAGCTAGCCCTTATTCCTGCTTTTGGAATATCCTTTTTGTTTGGGCTTTTCTAATATTTTCCTTCTAATATTCAGTGGTATTTTAGACAGTAGCTCATCCACAAACCTGTTTTGCTAATTGTGTTGGAAATGTGCTCATCCCCCCCCCCCCCCCACCAATGGTACTCTAATTGTCTTTTTTAGACAATTAAATGTATGCATTTTACTTGTAACAGTACATTTTATAAGGAACAGTAAGATCATTCTTTAAAATTAACATAAAAGCCCTAATTGGTTTGGTTCAGTGGATAGAGCATCGGCCTGCGAACTGAAAGGTCCCAGGTTCGATTCCGGTCAAGGGCATGTACCTTGGTTGTGGGCACATCCCCAGTAGGAGGTGTGCAAGAGGCAGCTGATTGATGTTTCTATCCCATCAATGTTTCTAACTCTCTATCCCTCTCCCTTTCTCTCTGTAAAAAATCAATGAAATATATTAAAAAAAAACTAACATAAAATATTGACCTTTCTAAAATTATATACTTATATTTAGGATATATAATTATTCTTTGAAAACTATAACTTTAGCTGTGTGTGCGCACACACATATGTATATGTAGATTTGTGTTGAGGATATATTAGAAGAAATTGGTACCAGGCATTTGTGGGATTTTTTTTCTCCCAAATAAGAATTCTAAACTTAAATTTTTTTTAAAAAAATCTATTTTGGTCCCTTTTAATAGAAGAAGATCTAAAACATGAAGATAGGAGTGCATCTAGTTTTCCCACTTTCTGTTCCAGTGCTTGCATTATAATACAGGTGAACCAGGATAGCGTCTCTATTTCAAACGTGAACTTGCATATGGCAAAGTATGTATTTATACAACTACTCTTCAGTGGTGCCCAGACTATCATCACAGGGATGCTTAATTTAAAATGTATTTTTCGAACTTGATTCCCTGAATTTATGCCTTTCAACCCAGAGGATAGGAGAAGGTAGGTACTGACTATTTGGGAAATGTGTGAATAAAATTAGCTGGCTATTATCTAGTTAACAAATAAGCCCGCTGTCTGGTGTGCTATGAAGTAGAAGTGAGCAGTGGTTGGGAAGAGGACATAAATGGTGCTTTGCAAGGCTATATTCATCTTTCCTTTTGTTTTCAGCTTAAGATTTTGAAAAAAGTAATTTTAAAGATAAGGAAAAGTATAGTGAAAGTCACCATCTTTATTCTAACATGTTATGGCTGATTGGGCTATTAAGCTAGCATGTTCAGTTTTCTGTTGTAAGGTAAAAAGGGAGTAGATTATGTTTTGGATATATCTTATTGCACCTGCAAAAAATAGCAACTAGTAATGAGTTATTCTATGAAAGATATGCTTACTTTTTCACCTATTCAACAAATGTTGTCTGAGTGCCTGTTATGTACCAGGCACTGTGCTAGATGTTAGATAAGAAACAACAAGAATCAAAGTCCCTTCTGTTTAAGAACAAGCAAGTGTCTGGGAAGAGATACACCTTAAAAGCAACAACTTAAATGCAAGGTTATGATACGGGAATGTAAGACATAATAAGAGATACACATACGGGGGGCATATAACTAAGCCCTGGAAGAAGCTGAAAGGGGGAATTGTAGGAGCTGAGTTCTAAGGGACTTTGCCTGAGTAGGAACTTAGCCAGGAGGAGAAACAGGAAAAGAGAATTGAAGAAACAAGGAACCGAATGTGAAAAATATGAGGAACATGAAATAGAATATGAAAAACACAGAAATAAAAGAGAACACAGCATATTCAGGGAACAGCTAGTCATTTGTTCTGGAGCAGATGGGTGATATGGGTCAATGGTGTGAGATGAGACTGCTAAGCAAGGCAGGAACTACCTGTTTTATAAATGCCAAAGCAAGTTTACATATTTTCCAAGGTGATGGGAAACTCTTTTAGGATGTAAGGGAATTGCATAAACAGAATCCACTGTTTGAATAATCTCATTATAGTGGAATGTAAGATTGATTAGATGGGGATAGGATTGAAGACAGGGAGATCAATTAGAAAATTCTAGCGTCTTGATGCTGTATGAACCTCCCATCTACCAACTCTTCTTCTCAAAGGAATGTTTAGGTATACAATAGATATTAAAGATGAGTGAATCCTTAATTGCAATGCTAATTATTTCATTCTACAATAAAAAAAATGAGGTCAAAACAGGTTAAATGACTTGTTCAATGCCAGAGAATTTCCTACACGTCTGGAATTTAGGACCCTGATCTTCCTTTTCAAAAAAACATGGATTAAAATTTGCAAGGAACCAGCCCTTCAGCTTCAGAGAAATATTTTAACTAAAGTATTAATGATGATGTGTCTGCGTTAGCAGTACCATTAAACAAGTGACCTTCATGGACAAAACTCTCTGTGGTTAAAATTAAAAAGACAAAGGAAAATGAGATCTGATCATTACTGTAATTAGCTGATGATCCAGTAGGATGATAGATCCATATATGCCAGTTATTGACTGATGATAATGGAGCATTCAAATCTCCAAACTGGTGCTCAAGTCCAGCTCTCAGGAATAATGAGGGGAGGCTTGCTTACTCCATCCTGCCTCCTTGCAAAGTGCTAATGCTACGTTCCAAATAATGATGTGCAAACCCAGTGCAATGGCAGCACTCCTCATTAATTCCACTATTATTTTGTTAGCTGTTGCTCTAGGTTCCGAATTTTTGAAGGTCAGACACTTATGAAGTGCTTTCATAAATATGACAGGGAAAGAGGATTACAATTAACCCTTGAGATTTGCTAGATTCACAAAATATATACACACAACTTGAATAAAAATGTTAAGAGTATGACATACTGTAGTGCTCAGTGTTTATATAGATGTTTTTAATAAACTCCTCAAGGCTCCTATTAGGATCCTTAAATCACATTTACAAGTATAATCTTGGTCCTAGCCAGGTGGCTTAGTCAGTTGGAACGTAGTCCTATATACCAGAAGGTTGTGGGTTTGGTCCCCAGTCAGGATCAGGATGTCTGCAGGAGGCAACCAATCAATGTTCCTCTCTCACATTGATGTTTCTCTCTCTCTTCCTCTCTCTCTCCCTTTTCCTCTCCCTCTTCCTTCCCCTTTCTCTAAAATCAATAAACACATATACTTGGGTGAGAATAAAAGAAAGTATAATGTTGCACCTATTTTGCACCTAGGGTTGATATTGGCTCCTTCAAACCAATGATCAATGCCTGATAAATCAGCCATATAGAGAGAGACCACTTTACAGATACCTTTGAACTGAGTAATACTCACAATGAGATTATTCAGGTAATCATCATCTCCAGTGAAGCTAAGTGATTTTTCCAAGAGCACAGGTTAATAAATGGGAGAACTAGTGCCTGAATCCTTTTACCTGACCCCACATCATCATTGTATTCACTGTGCCATAAGGAATTTGAGCCTTCAATACATTATTGTTTGTGTAGTGAAATGATAATTAAAAGGGTGCCAGTTTCCTGAAATGCATATATGTATTGATATTCTCCCTGCCCCAATGACTAAATTTAGAAAAATTAAATTTGTATAAACCTCTGAGGAGGTGAATGGAAATCGGTCTTCAAGTGTTTCAGTGATCATGGAGAACCAGGTAGCACATGATGAGTCACATTTGCTAGCTGGGGGGTGCACTGTAGCCTGCAGCTCCTGACTCCTGATGTCCATAGTGCTGCCAACACAAGTCATTCAGAGCAGTGTGGCTCAGAAAGAGGCCTCAATGCATATGCAGACTAGTTGTGCACTATCTTAGTGGCTCCAGCCCATTTCTTATGTTTGTGGAATAGGTAGAAGAGAAGGCTAACACATTGCTTCTCTGGAATAAAACATTGCTCTTGCCTGTAAAGGAAATACATGGTCATGGAAGAAAATAATTAGAAAATATATAGAAGAAAATCAGTACTCAGAGATAACCACCAAGATCATTTTCATATGTTTTCTTTCCTGATTCTCTCTGTATTTACTATACACCAAAAGAGCTTTACACATGTCTGTTCAGAGTTTATAGAAAGAATTGGGCAGGAAAATGTTCCAAGTATCCTGGTGAGAATTGTGCATCAGCAGGAGGAATTGACATCCATGACCATGTGCCATTTACAGTGCTTTCTTCATTTCTGAAAGTAAGAATTTGCTAAACTTCCATTTGGTAATCATAGTACAACAAGGTTTTAGACTGTTCCATTACAATAAAACAATATATGCACCTTATAACAAGGGATAGAGTAGAATATGAAATAGTCTTTATATCCTATGTTGTAAGATATTTTGTGATACCTCTCTTAGGAAATAAAGGAAGACTACCCATTGATCCTCCAAAGGAGAAAGGGAAGTTGTAATTGGATATCAGCACTGTCAATTATTTGTAATGTAAAAGAATGAAGCAGTTACCAGGTTGTATTCACAGATTGTAAATGTGGAAATTTTCTTTCTCCCTGCCTCTCCAAGATGGTGAAGGACTATGCCAAAAACACTTTATGACTTATGCCTGTTTCTTGGAATTTTGAGTGTTTTACTGACTTATAAAAAGAGATTATTTATCTTAGGGGGACAGAGAGGGAAAGAAGCTTGGGAAAGTAAATGGAATTCCTGATTATGGGGGTTGAATTTTATACAGTTGAAACCTATTATATCCTTATATTTTCACCTAAAATTTTGAAATTCTCTTAATAGTCCCATGTAATTAAATTGTCTTTGAAAACATGGTTACAAATAAAAGCATAATATTTCCTTACCTGTGGGAGAAACCTAGTTTCTCTCATCTATTATTAAGATACTAGAGGCCCGCCATGACCGGTTTGGCTCAGTGGATAGAGTGTTGGCCTGCAGACTGAAGGATCCCAGGTTCGATTCCAGTAAAGGGCATGTACCTTGGTTGCAGACACATCCCCAGTAGGAGGTGTGCAGGAGGCAGCTAATCGATGTTTCTCTCTCATCGATGTTTCTAGCTCTCTATCACTCTCCCTTCCTCTCTGTAAAAAATCAATAATAATTTTAAAAAAAGATACTAGAGGCCCAATGCATGAATTTGTGCATGAGTAGGGTCCCTCAGCCTGGCCAGTGATCAGGGTTGATTGGGGCAGCGGGAGTTTGGCTGGCTGGGGCAGGGGTGGGGACAGGAAGTTGGCTGGCAGGGTCCATCAGGACCATCAGGGCCGGCCGGCTGGGGGAGGGGCCATGGGAGGTTGGCTGTGGGAACACACTGACCTCCAGGTATAGCTCCTGCATTGAGTATCTGTCCCCTGGTGGTCAGTGTGCATCATAGTGACCAGTCGACCAGTCGACCAATAGTTCGGTCATTAGGTCGTTTAGGCTTTTTATATATATAGATTTAGCCTGTTTCCTTTTGAGGGGAGAGAGGCTAGTACAAATAGTAGTGAAATACATTATCAGAGTACATAAATGTTTAACAGCATCTGTTGATATATCCCCTCAAGAGATTCCCAGAAGTGCAATAACTGGGTGAAAGGGAGCAAATATTTTTAAGAGTTTGATACATGGTGACAAGTTGCTTTCCACTTTATACTACCACCAATAATGAGTGCAGATAGCAATTTCATCACACCTGCTCATGACTGTCAACACAAAACAAAATAACACAAGGCTTGCTTTATTTAAAAAAGCTATGATTTTCTTTCTGACAAACACCCTCAGATACAGATATAGGCCAGCTGTTCTCGGGAATGAAAGTCTTTGTGATAGTCTGTGTCTTCAGGTCAGGACAAGATTTCTTTGAGTGTAAATCTGTAGAAGCAGGAAAAGGAACTATGTCTACTGATGGACAACCCCTCAAAACCTGGGAACATCAAGAGCATTAGGTATGCAGGAAGCCCATGAAAGAGACAGATTAGTATTAAATGAAACATAGGAGAACACTGAAGATAAAATTTACCTCTTAACATGGTTGCATAGAGCTCTACTAGAACTTTGGAAATTACCAATTATATTAGTGTTTTTATCTGGCATAACAGAGTACCACAGACTGGAGGCTTAAACAACAGAAACATTTTTTTTCCTCCCGATTCTGACCAAGATGAAGGTGTTTGCAGGGTTAGTTTCTTCTGGGGGCCTCTCTTTGTGGCTTGTAGATGGCCACCTTCTCTATGAGTCCTCCATTCACAATGAATTAGGATCCACCCTAATGATCTAATTTTAGCCTAATTACCTTTTATATTTTCTAGCAGCAGGAATATTTAATTTTTTTCTCTGTTTTACATCTTGAAAAATCAGTAGACTTACACTGTTTCTGGTCATTTAAACCAACTCAAATGTAATTTTCTTTATAAATTAGAATTCATTTGGCAAAGTTAAGAAGGCTCTTGTTTAAAGTTTAGTGAACTTATGAATTAGAAGACTCTCTCCAAATATAGTAACATTGTGAGGTACCTACAGGCTAGAATTTCAACATAGGAATTTTGAGGATGACAGAATTCATCCCATAACATCAATCTATTAAAATTTCTGGTTTCTCCTTAAAATATAATGTGCAGTACACTATTCATGATGTCTCTCCATTTATTCAGTAATTATTATGGCATAAACACTATTTTTTAATAAGAGAAAAATATATTACATGCCTTGATTATTCTGAATTTGTTTTGATTCTTTATGTTCATAAGCACATCTGGTTATTTAATAGGCAGACACAAAAATTAAATTTAGTAATAGCTGTATTTACTCTCTTAAGTTCAGTTTGCATACTATAAATAACATCCTTCATTCAAATACAGTATATCTATTGAAGTAGCTCCTTAAATTGGGTCAGACATCAGTAGGGGAATGAAAATGGAGTGACAATCTCCTCCAAGATAGGTTGAAAAGTAAGTTGCTTTAGGACTTAACATTTCAATAAGGTTATATGGAATCACTCTGCCACTATCCTTGTGATCTCCTGACAGATTTGACAGGGAAAAATGATGTACCCTGGAGAACGGCTTCCATGGTGAACTCTATGGCTTATGCTTACAAATGTGACATATGTGATATGGTTAGTTGCCTTTCAGTCAAGAAGTGGATATATCCAATTTTGGCCATTAGAGACATAAAGCTATTACATGCTTTACAACATGAATAAGATATAGATAATAAAATTTTAATGCAGCTTCTAAATACATGCACTTACTCATGCATAAATTAGCAACTTTTACTTAGCATCTTTAAAGAAATAGAGATAAGGCATGATATAAAATTACTGGCTTTGATATATCTCGAGATTGTATAGATATACTGTATAGTCTCTTCATGGCGACTAATAGTTATTAAGATGGGAGAAAAAAAATCTTGACCAACTCTAAAGCATTCATATTGGGCATAGGGGCGTATGTCATTGTGATATTCATTTAATTTATTTGAAATAGAACAGTGATTAGATGAATGAAATGATTGTTGACTTTGTTCTAGTTCTGTAATAACATCTCTTGTTGTGCTCAAAACACAGGAGGGATATGTAGGTCCTGTGGCATTGCATTGCTATTTGACCATTTCCAAGTTTACTCTAAACTGAATCACAGTAATATATATTAATAAAAGGGTAATATGCTAACTAGATTTGGTTGACCAGACATCTTCCAGTCATCCTGCCTTCCTTCCGGACAAACCTACAGTGGCAGGGGCCGAGGCAGAGGTGGTTAGGGGTGATTAGGCCAGCAGGGGAGGGCAATTAGGGTGATCAGGCAGGCAGGCAGGCAGGCAGGTGAGCGGTTAGGAGCCAGCGGTCCCAGATTGCGAGAGGGATCGGGCCTAAACTAGCAGTCGAACCTCCCCCGAGGGGTCTCGGATTGGAGAGGGTGCAGGCCAGGCTGAGGACCCCCACCCAGTACACGAATTTCGTGCACCGGACCTCTAGTAATAACAAAAACAACACACTGTGATTCTTTCCCTCCTCTTGTTGCCAATATGTTGATTTAACTGTAGAAATCCAACTGAAATGAATGAATGGTTTTAAGGAATCAATTTCCCCCTCCCCCAGATTTCTGGCATTTCTAGAAAAGGTTCTTGAGGTTAATCAACAAATTGAAACATGGCATGTTTTTTAGGTTGGAAATCCCACTTAATCAATATCAAGGAAACATTCATACTTTACAGACTAAATATTCTGAGCAACATGATCATAATGAGATATTCTCAAAGGAGAAAAATGAGAATAACGCAGTTATGCTTTATGTTAAACAGTAACATTTCATTTATTTTTTTAAAAATTGTAATTGAATTTGTATAGAGACCTGGAGAGCTAAATGAACTAAGCCAGTCAGAGAAAGATAAATTGCATATGATTTACTTATATGTGAAATTTTATGAACAAAATAAACAAACAAAATAGAAACAAACTCATAGATACGGAGAACAGACTGACATCTGTCAGAGGGGAAACTATAGGGTGCCTGGGTGAAAAAAAGGTGAAGGATTAAGAAGAAAAAAAATGATTCATAGACAACAATATGGTGATTACCAGTGGGAAAGGGAGATGGGGAGGTAGAAGAGGTTAAAGGGGGGGGTAAGTGGTGGTGGTGATGGAAGGAGACTTGACCTGGGGTGGAGAATATACTATTTTCAAGGATTAATTTTAGTTCAAATCACTGCACTATTGTATTTTTATGTATTTAATAGAAATGTATGTTAGTTTTGCTTAAAGTAATTCAGTTGTTACTTTGGTGTAAATTAAAAATATAAAATTTTTATAATGATAAGGCAAATAATCTGTCACTTAATGTAACTACTTCAAACAGGATAATGTCTGGCTTTGAAGTTATTGCTGTTTACAAGAGTTAAACTAACAAAAAAATTACTAATATACTTTCTGACATTGAAAAACATTTAAGAAAAGGAGTAGAACCCGGCTGGTGTGCTCAGTGGTTGAGCATCAATTCATGAACCAAGAGGTGACTGGTTTGATTCCTGGTCAGAGCACATGCCAGGGTTGTGGGCCCAATCCCCAGTAGGGAGAGTGTAGGAGGTAGCCAATTGATGATATTTCTCTCTCATCAAAGTTTTTATCTCTCTGTCCCTCTTTCTTCCTATCTCTCTCTCTGAAATAAAAAAAAAATAAAATAAAAAAAAAGAAGAAGTGGAGTTACAATTACCTATAGGGTTTAGATTGTGCAGTATAAAAAGCTTGGTAACTAGTATCTGGTCAACCTGGGTTTAATACATAGCCACATTAAATATTAGATGGACAAGGTCTAAGTAGGTTACTAGCAACTGAAATATTATCTGTCAGGACCCTTGACCAAGGTTAGTTCTCTCTTTCCTGGAAGATTCCTTCTATGTAAAGTAAATGATGTGATCTCATAATTTGGGAGGGTTTGTGAAGAGCTAAAGTAGGAGGATCCCACCCCCTGTGCTAAATCAGACAGGGTTTCTTAACCTTGAATATCACAATTGATACTGATATTTTGGGCTGGATAATTCTTTCTTATGGTGTGTGTGTGTGTGTGGGGGGCTGCTGTCATGTGAACTGTAGCGTGTTTAGCAGCATCCTTGGCCTCTATCTCCTAGGTGCCAGTTGCAACTCACTCCATTTCTATCAACCAAATATGTCTACAGAAATGGCTAAGTATCCCAATCAGTGTGTGTGGTGATGGAGGGACTCTTAAGGGGAGAGGGATAATTACTGCTGGCAGAAGATCCTTGAGTTAAAAATATGAAACAGTGTGGACAGATCACCACCATAATCCTCTGTACTATAACCCCAAGATCTATAAAATAGCTTCTGACCAGAAAAAAATTTACCAAGAATATTGCTCACTTTTCAGATTTGAAATTCAGAACTTTGCTTATTGAGGCTATAGGTGTTTCATTGTGTCCTTTCTTTCTCTACCTTTGTTATTAGTGTTGTTCATTATTTTTATAATAATAATAATAATAATAATAATAATACTCATTTTCTCACGTCATTTTTCTCATAATCCTAGCCTATGCTTAGTTCAATTAAACCAATCTTTAAAAATAAGTATATCTCCCCCTCCCTTTATTACTACAAGTTTTCTCATTATAAGGGTGTATGGTCCTAAGAGAAAAAATCAGAGCAAGCAAACTTAATCCTCTGTTTGAAGCCCTGACTATTCGTAATGGCTAATGCAATGGAGAGTTTAGAAGCTGGAGATTGATTTCTCTTTTAAGCCCAACTCAGATGTAGTTGATACCATGTCTTTCAGTGAAGAATTATAGCCTGGCAGTAGAACAGACTATCTAGATCTTTGTATTTTCTCTTCATCCCATACTCTACTCCCTGGATTCCTGCTCAGCCTGTGGAAAACTTTTGGTGCCTGCCTTCATTAAGTGAGATTGTTGTTGCTCTAGTCTTGCCAGATCACAAGTAGAACATAGAACATAGAATTATAACTATTAAATAACATTGAAAATGCCTCATTCTAACTAAAGTAAATATGAAACTCCTATTCCTTTTATATTAATTTTTCTGATGACTCTTTTATGAATAAAGTTTGACACCCATGCATGTGTTTCTCAATTACTTTGCACATAATTGTAATTGTGTGAATATAAGAAATATAAACTAATGATTTTACAGTGGGAAATGAATAATGGAGTAGAAATATCAATTAACATATTTGTTTAAATACACAAATTACTGAATATTATTTTTGAAGAACTATTTTTAATTTTCAAATATAGTTTTTAATAGCTTACATTTATTGGCTGCTTACTATGTTTCAGAAAGGTCTCTAATTAATTTATTTATATTAAAGCATTTAATCTTTACAATAATTTCATTATAAGCGAAAAACTGAGACTCAGAGGTTTTTTTTTTATTTAAATTCTTTATTGTTTAAAGTATTACATAAGTCTCCTTTTTCCCCCATTGACCTCTCCCCAGCCGCTCTCACCCCCCACACATGCCCTTACTCCCCTACTGTCTGTGTCCATTGGTTATGCTCACATGCATGCATACAAGTCCTTTGGTGGATCTCTTACCTCCCCACCCCCTTTCTGGCATCCATGTTGGCTAGTAATCCAGGGGCTAACATTTAAATCCAGGAAGTATGAAATTTCTAGTTTGGGCCATAACATAAATAATTTGGCTTCCATTTATAAATATGTGTAGTGTAGACTCCTTAAGTCAGTGTGTGTGCTTCCACACATGCGTCTGCTCTGCTTTAGTACAGACAGTCCTCAGGTTATGTGGGACTCAACATACGTCGTTTTGTGGTTACATCGCCATCTCCCATTTATTTATTAAAAAAAAGTCATTTCGACGTAAGTACATATGTGCTTTATGTTTTTTATTATTTATTTACCACAAGTAAAGTTCAGGAATTGTTATCTTCCTTTAAATTTTTTTTTACTGTGTCACTTCATTACTGCTGTGTCTGTGCTCCGTGTGAGTGACATAGGTGCTTATGTAGGTGGGTTCCGAGGTCTGACTTACGGCAAAAAGTGCGTTACGTCGTGCTGTGCCCTAGGAGCGGATCTCTGACGTAACCGGAGGACCTACTGTAATGGCCGAGGGGAATTCTGGGCCACTCAGTGGCTTGGTTTCCCCCCTTGCCTAAAAATTCTCAAGGTGTGTCGGTGCAACAGTGAGAATCCCCCAACTCGTAGTTTGAGTCCAGTTTATTTGATTCTTCACTCAGGTGATGTCTACAGCTCAAGTTCTTTGAGCTTGCAAGCCTTAAATATGGAAGAAACATTCATTTTTATTTGTACCTTGTGGGTATTCTTTATCATTCATGGTAAAACGTCTATTCCAAACTGTGGGTAGAGATCAGAACAGTTTATTTCTTCTGATTTTTCCGGACATCTGGAAATTTCAGTCAGAGAGGATGCCAAAAAATATGAACAAAGTGAGTGGTTCTTTCATTCTACATTATTGAAGTTTTTGTAATTTGTGTTATCAAATTCGCACTGAGAGTTCTTCGATTTAGAGCTGAGCTTTTATGTAGGTGAACATATTTGGAAATGTGGCACTGCATCTGATAGAATGCTAAACCAGAAAGAAATGGCAGAAATACTGGGATTTAGTGATTCTTTATACTTTCATTGATTTTTAAGGTACTGAAGTTCATTTGAACATGTTTAAATCTATTATCTGCATATACATTCTAGTTTCACTGCCTGAAAATTTGAAATACTATTACTGTGTTAACTTTAATTTGTACTCCACTGCCATGTTTTTGATGAACAAATATCATAAGGCTTTTATTACCATAAAATCTTTTTAACCCGCTTCTTCATCTCCCTGTTTTGAATCCTAATAATTCATGTAGCATTTTTGAAAAGTGATTTCTGAGTTTCTGACTAAAATTGACCTTTGTGTATCAGGAACTGAATATGTTTCTAAATTTCTTTCTGGGGGAAAAAAATGTTTATTTCAGGACATAAAGGAATAGAGCTCATTTGGAGGTTCAGGTTGAGAAGTATATCGTAATATTTTCTCCTGTCCTCTATTCCATTAAAAAAAAATGATTTCTAAAGAGGGAGGGAGGCAGAGGGATAGAGAAATAGAAATATTGATGTGAGAGAAACATCGATTGGCTGCTTCCTGTATGTCCCCTTCTGGGGATGGAGCCCACAATCTGGGCACCTGCCCTGACCAGGAATCGAACTGCCATCTCTTGCTTTTTGGGTTGACACTCAATCATTGAGCCACATTAACTAGGACTGTCCTTTTTTTCTTAATGAACTTTAGCCAATAAGATAAAAGATAGAACATCTGTTTTAAGTTAATGGGCAGATACACATGAGCAATGGTTGAGCTTTAAGCCATATTATTGTTTCAGTTTTATGTATTGGTATTTCTCAATCTATTTACTATACTCAGTATATTAATAAGAATGTATATTTATTTCTTACATTAGGTTCCTGTCCTGAGACCACAGCAGGATGTGCCTTGGACAAAGGTATGCACATTTTAAATATATTTGAAAGTTTCTCCATGAGGAAAAAGTTTATGATAATAATTACATTACTGTCACATATGGAGTTATAGTACATATTTATATAAATGATATACATGCTTACATCTGAAAAAAAAAACCAACATATGATACTAGTGAGAAAACATCAGAATCAAAAAATCTGATTACCAAATGCATATCCTTGCCTGGTCCCAGAAAGCCTTAATTCATACAACCTATTTTGATACAACCTATTCTCAAATGGTTGATGCATTATTGAAATAGGATATATGTGGATTAAATTGTCTGTCAAGAACTATTTAGGAGTGTCTAGGGTTTGGGTGCCCAAACAGTGAGATTACTTTAAAGTTCTAAATCAATTTGAAAAAAGGAAACAAACAGAAAATAAGCAAACACAGCTGAGTAAGAAGTATATAAATTCACTACATGAAAGATAAGTGGGTGGCACAAGGCCAATAAAGAGAGTCCTATGATTTCAAAATGGAATTCTATTGTAAAAAAAAAAGTGTGAACATAGATTATTATAAAGATCATGACTTATAGTGACCTTGATTCCTAACGGTAACCAAACAGTGAAATTACTTTAAAATTATTTAAAATAACAACTGAGTAAAGACCAAAGGAACTAATATCTTAGGGACTATAGTGGAAAAAAATTAAGACTGATGAAATGAATTTTCCATATAGAAACTATCAAAATCAGTCTTCTTCTATGGATGAAGTAGCCAGAGAAATACATGCTTAGCTAACACATAAGGGATTTAAGTGAGCTCCAGGATAAGGTTTGATGTCATTTCTCTGGAGGTATTTAAGTATCAAATAGTTTCATAGATGTCTGTGTAGTTTCTCTAAAGCTGCTCTAGATCATTTATCCTATTCAGGGTCCTGGTGAGGCAGTATTCTTATTTTTCTGCGTGACACGGTAATTATATATTGAAAGGAAAATTGGGAGTTGGTTTATGGTTATAAGAAAAATGTGGACATATATGCTATCATTAGTAATAATTCATGCCTATTCTATTTTATGCAAACATAGTATTTAGGGAAATATGCTTCCATACACATAATTATAATTGAAATTTGGCTCAAAACATACTGTGTATGTTCTGCCATGTTACATTTATGTGAAAAAAATGAAATATTCTATAAGCATATCTTTATGCATACATGGATCATTTTTTGAGATGTTAAAATTGAAACACACTCCCAGATTTTTTCTTGATCTTATTTTTTAATTTCCCTTTTAGTCATTTTCAGTCCCTATTTTGAAACTGGTGTGACTTTAGTGTATCCAAAGAAAAGACGCCAGCTGATGTACACTGGCAGACAGGGAGTGGATGGCTCCAGGCACAAATCTCTGTTGTGTCAAGGCTTTAGCATGACATTTGGTAGGAAACTAAATCAAACAGAGCACAAGGCAAATAATCCTAGTTTCCCATAGATGTGTAGCTGCAACCTCGAGCCTGCTGTTCTCCCTGATACTTTGAGAAAACAATATTTCTGGCAATGAGCTGAAAACAAGGTGTTCTCATAGTGTGAAGAAGTAAGAGCATCATGGCTTTCAAATTGGACCTTCCTGGGGCTGAAGGGCCACTCTGTCATTAAGTAGCTTACCTCAAATACAAAGTGAATTTTCTAATAATTATCACAGGGTTTGTGTGGGTCTTAAAATTACGTACTTATCATAGACTACCTCTTATATCTGTTATGTACTAAACACAGAAACAATATTATTAATTTATTTCCATTTCTGTAATGAGTTGGATATTGTACTAACCTCAGTAATCCTCTTGATAATTATTTGAATAGAAGAGAATGACTCTAACATACATGTGTAAGTTTTGGATTATGTAAGCATACACAATAACATTTGTGTTTATTTTTGGAGGAATAGGAGTTGTTGCACACTTCTTAAGTATTTTTTATATTTAATTATTTTTTAAGAGTTGCATGTGATACAAAGGATCTTCATGTTGTATGAGAGTGTTTGCATGTCTTTCATTTAATTTTAGGTTTTGTTAGTGTGCTCAAAGGTAGAAAACTGCATTGTAAAATGTAGATGGCTTAGAAAAATCACAACTCCATAGTATATACTAAGTATCTTAATTTAGCTCAGTCGTTTGATTCAGTTTCCTTATTGAGAAATTATTATGTATCATATACCGTATTAAGTGCTAAGGGTACAAAGAAGAAAGATATGTTCTCTGCTGCCAAGGGAATTCTAATCTTAAAATAGAGGAGACATTTGGCAGAGAACTAAATGCCTAAACTCATAATTTTAACACAATGTAGTAACATACTTCAGTGGAGAGGTGCCAATGAAGGAGTCACGTAGAAAAGTCATTCTAATCAATCTGGTTTCCTGGAGTGGTTGACATTTCAACCTTCCTAAAAGATGATGAGGAACTGAGCAGATATTAGTAAAATATAGAGGATAAGGGTGGGAAGAGCTTAAGAATAAATGTAGAGAAATTAGTTAGGAACCTATGGTTTGAACTAAAACAGAGGTGGTAGTAATAAAGGTATAGTTTTGAAATTGGGAATGAAGTCCTCCCACATTGTTTGTGAAGGTATAGATTTTAAGGTGCGTTTAGGTTATTTTTAGAGGATTAATATTGATTGGTTTGTAATGGTGTTCAACATAGTGTTATTTATAACATAATAATGAAAAACAAATTAAATAATAGATAAACTATTAAATAAAGTTTAAATATATGATTTTAATTATAAAAATTGTTTGGGAGAGTATTTAAAAAGATTGTGTATATATAAAAACAGGTCAAGCTGTGAAATAATATTATGGTACTATTCCTCTTTTATACATATGCTTTTAAGCATATATGTATATAAAACACAGAAATACACAGATATTCATATGTGCTTTTGTTAGAAATTAGGGTTCAAAGATAACACATAGTAAAAGAGTGGGAAAAAAAAAACACATCCAGGATAATTAAAGGTGATTATCTCTATGAAATAGGTATATATGTGGTTTTTATTCTTTCTTGAAACTTTGATATGTGTTTACATTATATATGATGAACATGATGAACACATTCTAATATGGCCCCCATGAATTCTGACTCCTGATTTTCATACCTATGTGAGATCCACTCCCTTTGAGTATGGACAGGACCTCTGACTTGCTTCTAACTGGTAGACTGTGGAGAAGGTGACAGGGTATAACTCCTGTGATTATGTTATGTTACATGAAATTATAATGGCTAACATAGAAAAAAGGAATAGGAGGATTGGGTTAAAAGCTGGTTTTGATTTAAAAGGAAATAAATATTTTTATAATAAATCATTCCTATGAATTTCCAATTGCTTTAGTTTTCGCTGAAATTGTTTGCATTTCCTACTAAGAAAAACAAATGAACAAAAACACACACAAACAAACATCAAAATTTATATAAAACATCCATTTTTTTCAAATCCAGAAACTTAGTGTTTCCGGGTACTTAAGAAAGACTTTATTTACTAGAGGCCTGGTGCACGAATTTGTACATGAGTGGGGTCCCTCCCCTGGCTGGCGATCAGGGCCAATCGGGGCCAGCCGGCCAGGGGAAGGGACCACAGGAGGTTGGACTGCTATGGAAGGTTGGCTGTGGGAGTGAGCGCACTGACCACCATGGGGCAGCTCCTGCGTTGAGCATCTACCCTCTGGTGGTCAGTGCACATCATAGTGACCAGTCGACCGGTCATTCAGTCGACTGGTTGTAACGGTCGCTTAGGCTTTTATAAATATAGATTTAAATTCTTTATTCTTGGCACTATTTGCAGATGTCCCCCACTTTCCCTTCACCCAATTCCTGCCCCTTATTCCTTGACTCTCACTATTGTCTTTGTCCATGGGCTATGCATATACTATTGTCTTTGTCCAGGGGCTATGCATATATGTTCTTTAGCTTATTTCTTCACTTTCCTTTATCCAGTTCCCCACCTCTCTTCCCTCTGACATTTGCCAATCTGTTCCATGTATCCATGCCTCAGGCTCTATTTTGTTCATCAGTTGACTTTGTTCATTAGACTCCACACATTAGTGAGATCATATGGTATTTATATTTCTCTGACTGGCTTATTATGCTTAGTATGATAATCTCCAGGTCCATCCATATTGTACAAAGGGTAAGAGTTCCTCCATTTTTATAGCTGTATAGTATTCTATTGTGTAAATGTACCACAGCTTTTTCATCCATTCATCTACTAATGGGCACTTGGGGCTGTTTCCAGATTTTGGCTATTGTAAATAATGCTGTTATGGACATAGGAGTGCATATGTTCTTTCTGCTGGCTGTTTCAAGTTTCTTCGAATATATTCCCAGAAGTGGGATCACAGGTTTTTTGAGGAAACTCCATACTGTTTTTCATAGTGGCTGCACCAGTCTGCATTCCCACCAACAATGCACTTGGATTCCCTTTCCTCCACATTCTCACCAGCACTTGTTTGTTGATTTATTGATAATAGCCATTTTGATGGGTATGAGATAATACCTCATTGTAGTTTTAACTTGCAGCTCTCTGATATTTAGTGATGTTGAACACTTTTTCATCTGTCTCTTGGCCATTTGTATGTCCTCTTTGGAGAAATGCCTGTTTAGGGCCTTTACCCATTTTTGAATTGGATTGTTTGTCTTCCTGGTGTTGAGTTGTATAAGTTCTAACAAAGACTTCCTTAAGCCCAAAAGCTGCTGTGCTAAAAATTGCAGGATGCTTAATCTGCACATTCCTACATATTTTGTTTTATAATTAAATTTAAACAGCCTTGTGCACATATAGATGAGCCACTGTTTGCATATAACTTAACTAAAAAGTAAATATTAAATATTTTCAAGTAGAATATAGAAGATGTAATTGGGTAGTTTCCTTTGCATCTTTTTCTATTATGAACAATTGCTAAGGAAATGATCCTAAAGGGAGTTCCAGTAAACTGCCCTGTCTTTGTTATATTGCCTGAATTCCTGTGAAGTTTTGCTGATGTACTAAATAGACCATCCATGTGAAAATAATTCTGTAATAAACATTCTTTTTAGAGCTTTGAAGAAAATAGTGATTCTATAAAGATGTTTTATGAAACCCATTCTTATAGAAATGCTCAAGGTAACATGGGTTCCATGGAAGAAGTAATTTGAAAAATGCTGCATCCCATACCCTTATATACCACATTACCCTAAGAGAGATTTAGCATGTTTATCAGCATGATTGAGACATTGAAAATTTCTACAGTAGAAAGTTATTAATTTTGTTTGATCAATAAGACATTTGGAGACAATCTAGCCACATGGGAGCCAATATTTTGTAACAGTTAAGTGTGTAGTGTCTGGAGTCAGTCTGGCTTTGAGTCCATGTTCCACTTTTCTTTTAATTGAGGTAAAAATCACATAATATAAAATTAACCATTTAAAGTGAACATTTCAGCCATGCCCAGTGTGCTCAATGGTTAAAGTATCAGCCTGTGCACTGAAGGGTCTCAGGTTCGATTCCTGGTCAAGGACACATACCTGGGTTGCAGGTTCGATCTATGGCCTTGTTGTGCCATGTGTGAGAGGCAACCAGTGATGTGTCTCTCTCACATCAATGATTCTCTCTCTCTCTCTCTCTCTCTCTCTCTCTCTCTCTCTCTCTCTCTCTCTCTCTCTCTCTCCCCCTTTCTCCCCCTCTCCTTCTCCCTCTCCCTCTCCCTCTCCCTCTTCCTCTCTCCCTTCCACTTTCTCTCTAAAAAAAAAAATCAATAGAAAAAGTATCCTCAGGTAAGGATTAACAGAAATAAATAAAGTGAGCATTTCAGTATAATTTAGTACAATAGAGGTATTCACAACCTTTATCAAGTTCCAAAACATTTTATCATCCCCCAAAAAATCACTGTATTCATTGGATAGCTGCCCCCATTCCTCCATCCCCCACCTGTTCCACTATGATAAATTGTATGGAAATTCTACTTGCTCTTCTTGAAACTCAGTCTCCTTAGTATTGCTATAAAAACAGGATTAGCTTGTACCTTAGATGATGGTTGTAACATTTCAGTAAAATAACCTATGAAGTGCACTTAGAATATTTTAAGTGTTACAATACATGTTCAGTAAAATGTTAAACCTATTTGGTTGTCTTTTGCATCCAAGGGAAAACTTGTTCAAGAAAGCACTCTCTGAGAAATGCTGGTAGAAGTCAACAAAACAGAAAGAGACTGAGAGGAGCCACAGATGTTGGATTAGTTAAATGTCAATGCATCTCATAATGCTGGTGCTCCATGAGACCCATAAGGAACAACCAGGTTTACCCCTGCCTTTCCATGTAAGGTTTGTGACTGAAGTGGTTTCCAGGTAGAAGTTAGGGCAGAAAGAAGGAAGGAAGTTTCTAGGAATCCCTTATCTATATATATAAATATATATATATATATATATATATATATATATAAAGAGGTAATATGCAAATTAGCTGGGATGCTGAAACAGTCACGACCATTCAGGAGGAGGCTGCATGCACAGGTGGGCGGGAGGGGACTGCTGTGCTGTGAGGCAAGCCACAGATGGTGCAGGCCTGCAGAGAGCAGGGTGGAGCAGGGCCCACAGAGAGCAGGGCAGAGCAGGCCTGCTCACAGAGAGCAGGGAGCAGGGCCTGCCCACAGAGAGTAGAGCCTGCCTGCCAGCCACTGCGGAGGTGAGCAGGCCCGTAGAGAACAGGGCCTACCAGCTGGTGCATGCTGGCAGTCCCACCTCTGTGTGTGAGCTGCAGAGGAAACACCTTTTCTGACCGCTCATTGGCGAAGCTGCTGGTACGCCACTCACAGTGTTCTTGGTAACTTGCGTAATAAGAATCCAAGAAGGTGATCTAGGGTTTCCACCTCACTCCTGGAGGAAAAAACGAAGGTCCGCAGCTGGAGGGGCTAAGAAATGTCATATCCTGCCCTAGCTGGTTTGGCTCAGTGGATAGAGCCTTGGCCTGCAGACTGCAGGGTCCGGGTTTGATTCTGGTCAAGGGTGTGTACCTAGGTTGCAGGCTCCTCCCTGGCCGGGGCCCAGGTCAGGGCTCATGCAGGAGGCAACCAATCAAATGTCCCTCTCATATTGATGTTTCTCTCTGTCTTTCCTTCTCTCTTCCACGCTCTCTAAAAATCAATGGAAAAATATCCTCAGGTGAGGATAAAAAGAAAGAAAGAAAGAAAGACAGAAAGAAAGAAAGAAAGAAAGAAAGAAAGAAAGAAAGAAAGAAAGAAAGAAAGAAAGAAAGAAATGCCATATCCTATGAAAGAGACATCTTGAAAATGTCTAAAGAAAGCTGTCATTTTTTCGTGGTGAAGGGACTGGAGTCTGTGTTGATGAAAATACCTTGGTGGCTGCGGTGGTCAGCAGTGGCAGCAGCAGTGGGGTGATGTGGGCGGCGCCTTCCCCTGATCAGTCCGGTTGCCTCCTGCAGAGGAAGGCCGGAATGCAGGGAGCAGGCCTAAGCCATCAGTAGGACATCCCAGGAGGGCTCCCAGATTGGAGAGAGTGCAGGTCAGGCTGAGGGACGCCCCCCCCCCCCTCTGCCCGTGCACAAATTTTATGCACTGGACCTCTAGTCTGAAAATAAGAAGGATATAGTGCTTTCATGAGGGGCGATGCTTTTCTTCAAGACAATCAAAGAAGGAAAAATAGATGACAGGAGTATTGACTTAGATCTAATTATTTTCCAGTTGATCCCATAGCTATTCATAATTATGACATTATTTTTAAAAGTATCATTGACATTGCGAAGCAAATCACACATTTAAAAACATAAAATTATGAATAAGTACATATTTATATTTGTCTATGTAAACATATGTACATTTAATTATAGGTATAATTTGTATAAACAGAACCCTATTCCACAGTGACTGGATGGCTCTAGAAGAATGTTCACCAGAATGAGAGAAGTAATTGCCAGGCTGTGTCAGAACTTCAGGTGTTTTTCATTTGCTTCTGTATTCTTTTCTATGATTTGTTGAAATTTCCATATGCCTAGGTGATGTCTGACTAGCAGAAACAAAGCCCTAAGGCATTATCTATTTAGTAGTAGAGATACATTGCAACCATACCCTGTTAGATATTTTTGCCCAGTTTTTCTTGATAATTGCTAAAAGGACAAACACTTAAAAACATATCAAAGTGATTGTGAACCTGATGTAGGGTAGCTTGCCTCCAGGAGCCCACAGAACAACAACAACAAAGCAGTTTGTGGAGCCCTTCCTTTCTCTGTAAATACAAATTATTCTTGAGCCAGGGTAATATACAGCAAGCTGGAGTTATCAACTCCTTCTTCTCTCTTTTTAGTTCAATCTACCCAAATTTTCCCCCAATCTCTTTTTCCTATTAAACAAGATTATCCTATTAATTTAGAATTCCTTTTCAAATTTTATAAATATAACATACTCTGTGAATTTTAAGGGAAAGGAGAGTTTCACAGGGAAGTTCAATTCTCTGCTCCTGATGTTCTATAATCTGTACTTTTTTTATTTATTTTTTATTTTGTCTCCTGAACAAAAGGATGTGAACTCTTATAGTGGTTCTCAGTCCTGGGTGTCTTGGTAGGAATCATCTGCAGACTTTGTTTAACACGCACACATTGGAATCTACCCCAGAATTTCTTATTGTTTACATCTAGATTGAAACCTGGCAATCTGCAGATTCCACTGTTTCATTTGTTTCATAGATTCCACCTTGAGAAACGCTGGAAACTCTATAGCCCTCAATGTTTAACCTGTTTGCAAACCCATGTTTAAAAAAACAAATAATTTCTTCCAATAATTTTCTTCTAAAGGCATCTGTGATTCTTTTTAGCTCCACTCCTTGAAAATGTGTTTTGTGCTTTAGGTAGAAAATGACAGCTTATCCATCCTAATCATCACATGGACCATACTCAAATGCAGAAATGATGGAACAATCTACTTCTCATTCCATTTCTATATAAAATGGATATACTCCAACTGCTCATGACAAGTAGAAGAATCAAATATTCCAGTTATATTTTAATTGGGATAATGTGATTTCACCATTGTTTATAGTGAATTTAGTACATAGTATGCAAAAGCAGTAGGACGATATTACATTTGTATAATATATTTAGTTTAGGTTTTTTCTTTAAACTATCTCTGATGTGCTAACATATTTTCCTACAAACATCCCTGAGAAGCAGACAAGAACTGCTATTATTTATCTTCATTTGCAGAGAGATTGAATCACTGAGCTACGTATTAAGTAACTTGAAGAGGGTCGCAGAGTCAATGACTAAGTCAGAACAAACACTTCATCTTCTAGCTCTTGGTTCAGTAATTTTCTCAACAAATCCTGTTGCATATATCACTTCCTCTAAGAGTTTACAAGTCATTCAATTTTCTGGGAGATTATTCATTATGAGGCATATGAGAATTTATGCCCTCTGGAAAGTTGAAAATTGGAAGTAGGAAATCATATTAAAGATAGTCCTTTTCAAAATTACTTTTTCATCCCTTGAATGCTCTTGCCACTATTCCTACCATTATCCATTCATTCAACCGATATTTATTGAGTATTTTAATATGTCCAGGACTCTGCTAATAAACTGGACATAATCTTTGTCCTCGTTTGTGCAGTCTGATAAACAGATACACTGAAAACTGGTATATAATCATATAATAATTGCTATATTGCAGATAGGTGGTAGGTGCAAAATGATTCAGGGGAAAAAATCTCTGAGTCTATTTGAGGAAGTCTGAGGAGTCTCCTCAGAAATTAGGAACATGATGTTAGGTTTGGTAGGAAGGGCAAGATTTTACAAGGATTCATGGTAAGGAAAGGGAAGAACAAACCAGGGAAAACCCTAAACATGTAGTCCTATCCCGTCCAAGGTATAAATGGAGATCTGTAGATTTAATATTTAGAGACCTAATAAATACTTTTCATTTTGGAGGACATCTGTGCCACATGGGAATCCTCATTTTTATGAGCCTTGGCATCCTCCATGGAGAACAATATGGATCAGACCCAGATATAAGACCTTTAGCACTAGGAGTTACCACATTAGAACCATCATTATTCTGCTAGCCATGTTCATTGAAAAAAAAAACAGGCCTCTCTTCCTTATAAAATGTATGCACGCTCTCCCAAATGGTAAGATTCGATTATGTTTTAGAGGCAAGTAGTATTCCATTGAATACTTTTTATCCACTAGTCTATTGATGGGCACTTGGGTTGCTTTCATATCTTGGCTATTGTAAATAATGCTATAATGAACATACGTGTGCACAGATTCTTTTGAATTAGTATATTGGGTTTCTTTGGATATATATACCCAGAAATTGAATCACTGGGTCATAGGCAGTTCTATTTTTTATTTTTTGAAAACCCTCCATACTGTTTTCCATAGTGGCTTCACCAATTTGCATTCCCACAAACAGTGCATGATGGTATTTGGACCTTGAGGGTATTATGCTAAATAAAGTAAGTCAGATAGAGAAAGGCAAATGCCATATGATTTCACCTATATGTGAAATCTTAAAATCAAAATAAACAGAAAAAGTTGAAATAGAGTAATAGATATAAAAAATAGACTGTTTGACAGAAGGGAGGGGTGTTGGGGGACTGGGTGTAAAAGGTGACAGGATTAAGAAGTACAAAGTGGCAGTTACTAAGTAGTCATGGGGATGTAAATTACAGCATAGGGACTATAGTCAATAATATTGTAATAACTGTGTATGGTGCCAGGTGTGTACTAGAAATATCAGGGGGAACACTGTGTAAAGTATATGGTTGTCTAACCACAATGTACACCTGAAACTAATACAAAATATTATTGAATGTCAACTGTAATTAAAAATTAAATTTTTAAAATGCGTACAAGCAAACACAAAACAGAGCTATTCTTTTTAAATAGAAAAACTAAACAAAGGAAGCCCTCACCTCCTGGCTGGCCTTGTATGCTTCAGCCTGAAGGGCATTTTTGCAACCAAGTTAGAAGCCTTCAAACTATAATGGAAACACTGACAGACACTTAACTATATGAGCTCTGGTGAGTACAGCCATAATTCACTTCATAATACAAATTGATATGTTGTCCAGAGGGAACCCTGCATTGAGATTATTGAGTGTCTTTTGAAAAGTTCTGGTTCTGGGCTATGAAACCACAATATGAAACTGAACGGTTCTTTTTGGATTCTGAACTGGGCCCCTCAATTACAGTCCTGATACCCTCAGGGCAGACAACATGGAGATATCCTATAAAGACTGGAAATATAAAATAATAAACCAAAGTGAAAAAAAGCAAACAATGAAGCAAAGTTTGTTGGATGAAAAGTCCAATATTTCTCCCCACAAGGTCTCCTAAAAAGCTGAGGACAGCAGAGGTGAGAGAGGATACCGGCTTTAACTTAAGTGGGGTTAGCTGTTAAGCAGATTGCAAGTACACTTTGCTTTTGCAAAGTCATGTGACAGGCCAGAGTTCAGCCATCCCAGTGATCCTGATGGTCAGAGTGTCCTGTGTGTTTTATAATAAAATGCAAATGACTTCAATCTGAGGTAGCCGCATTTCCAAATACCATTCAGGGCTGTAATGACTTGTCCCAGAAAGGTCCTGCCAGGCCGCGGTTAATGGATCTTCTGAGCGATGTAAAAGATGTCTCTAGATGTGTTATAGAGCTTATCATTTCAGTGCAAAAGTAATTGCCCTCTTCCCCACTACTGTTCTCTTCCCCAAATTCAATGTTTGAAGCTTCTTTATTGAAAAGTTGCAAAGTTACTTTCTTCTCTCTGGGTCTGAATCCCCTCAACCCTGGTTTTTAAGATGCCGTGCGCTGTGTTTGGGTTCTGACATTTACAAAAGGGCTGAAGAGTTCTGAAAAATGACACTCACCAAATCTTAAAAGGTACACTCGATTTTCAGCAGGACATTAGGACAGAAGGGTCCAAATGTCAACTTTCCCAATGTAAACTGTAGAACCTTGAGTTCCTGATAAACTCAGTGGACCTCAATTTGCTCCTCTCTGAAATGAAGGTCACAGATTCCCTCTTCTGTCTTTTCCTATTGGTCCATGGCACCATTTAAGCCTGCTAATGAATTACTTAAATATCTAAGTCCACCTTAAGCCTCATGGAAAAGCATAACTGGCAAGATTTTCCTCTCAATTACTTGTGCTAATAGGGGCCAAAGTGGCATGGACACTTTAAATTCACAGATAATCCCCAAACTTCAATTTAGCTAAGTGTTCTAACCTCCTTTCCTGCCAAACCATTTACAGGGGATTCAAACAATTTGCAAACACTGGCATGAGATTTATCTCCTTTGTAATTTCATCTCTACTGCCATACCACCAGGATATTTGGATTTCTAAATTTCCAAAAATAGTAATGAAGAGCAAATCAAGTATAGTAACTACATATATAATCTACTGATGGGTTTCAAAATATCTAAATATTGTTATGATGATTAATGATCATTTATTAAGGGCTTATCTTACATCAGATGTTTTACAGATCATTTTACTTAGATCTCATAATCACCTTGTTGGACCATGTATTGGTTTCTTAGGGCTGCCATAACCAAGTACCACAAAACGGAGGGGCTTAAACCACAGAAATGTATCGCCTCTCAGTTCTGGAGCCTAGAAGTCTGAAGTTTAGGTGTGAGCAGTCCTTGTTCTCTCTGGGGGCTGTGACCCAGAATCACTTCCATGCCTCATTCCTGGTTCCTACTGTTTTAAGGGCAGTCTTGGCACACCTTGACTTGTAGCTGCTTCACTCTCATCTTTTCTTCATCTTCATGTGGTGTTCTCTGTCTTTTTAAAAATATATACTGAGTGGCCAGATTATTATGACCACCCTATCAGTACTTTGCTGGGCCACCTTTTGCCTTCAATACTGCAGTGATTCTTCTTGGCATTGACTCCACGAGATGTTGAAAGGTGATGCGAGGAATCTGACACCATGCCTGATGAATAGCAGTGTCTAGTTCTGTGAGATTTGATGGCTGTGGAACCAGCTGCCTGATGGCTCTTCTAACTGCGTCCCACAAATGCTCAATTGGATTGAGATCTGGTGATTGTGGGGGCCACCTAAGCAAGGTAAAGTCTCCCTCATGTTCTTGAAACCACTCCTGCACAATACGAGCACTGTGGCATGGCGCATTGTCTTGTTGGAAGAAGCCATCTCCATTGGGATACGCCATCACCATGATAGGATGAACTTGATCAGCAACAATACTTAGGTATGTTGTGCTATTCAGATGTTGTTCCACATGAATTAAAGGGCCCAAATCATGCCAGGAAAACATGCCCCAAACCATAACACTGCCCGCACCAGCTTGAAGGGTTGTATTCATGCATGTGGGGTGCATGCTTTCATGCTGTTTCTGCGAAATTCTCCCTCTGCCATCTGCATGATGCAACTGGAAACGTGATTCATCGGACCACATGACTTTTTTCCAATGCTCCACTGTCCAATCCTTGTGTTCCTGTGCGAATTGGAGACGTTTTATCTTGGTAACTGTAGACAGCAAAGGTGTTCGAACAGGCCTTCAGCTTCCATATCCCATACGATGCAGTGTAAGGCTAATTTGCCTACAAACATCAGGTGGTCATAATAATCTGGCCACTCAGTGTATAGTTATTGATTTCAGTGAGTAAAGGAGAGAGAGAGAGAGAGAGAGAGAGAGAGAGAGAGAGAGAGAGAGAGAAACATCAGTGATGAAAGATAATCATTGATTGACTGCCTCCTGCACACCACCTACTGGGGATCAGTGCCCACAACTCAGGCATATGGTTTTTTCTGAGCAGGATGCAAGGGTGATTTCTTTTCCAGGTTCTTGTGCAGATGGGTTCGAAGAATGAAGCCATGGACAAAAGGTGGTAGATGAAAAGGTGAAAATTTATTGGAAGCAAGTACAGACTCCCATGTAGAGAGGGAGTCCAAAGGGGTTAACCCACTAAGCTCTTTTTTGCTAAGGTTTATAAAGGCTGCCATTCTTTGTTTCCTCATACTGCCTTCCAATTGGTAGAATATTAGCTTCAAAGCTCAAAAGCCATGTGGTGCCCCCTCTTTTCCTCCCGCTCGAGTGGTAGAATTCTCTATCTCCTGTAAACATCTGTTTTCCTCTTTCTCCCATTTGTCAGCATTTCTCTATCTGTGAAAGTTTGTTTCCTCTTTCTCCCCATATCCTGTGGCATTTCCCCTATCTTCTGTGACTGGATATCTTCCTCTCCTCTTAGCCTATGACACTTCTTTTTTTTTTTTTTTCTGTGAATGTATTCCTTTTGGCAGCTCCAAGCCCTTGTCTAGGCAGTCCTCCCCCATGGAACCCCTAATTCCTAAAACTCCCTAAACCTGCCTATTTTACCCCTAAAATTCCTTTCAACTGGATTCAAACTGTGACCTCCTGGTTCATAGGTTGAGCTCAACTACTGAGCACCACTGGCCAGGCTAACATGGTGTTCTCTCCAGAAGGATACCAGTCATACCAGATTAGGGACCCATTCAACTTCAGTAAGACCTCATTTTCACTTGATGACCTCTGTTTCATACTCTATGTTCAAATGAGACCACACTGGGACTTAGGACTTCAAATATATCCACGTTTGGTGAGACACGATTCAATCCATACCAGGTAAGTATTCTTACTTTATAACGGGTTTACTGAGGTTACATGTGAAATTACTCTTCCTAAGGCCACAAAACCAGTCATTGGTGGAGCTGGAGTTCACATTCACATTTGATGACTTTATTGTTTAGAAAATAATCTTGGTACTCATTCCTCTGGGACTTTGAAAATAGTCTTTTTGGTTACTTCAGTGGTGTAGAGAGAATTAAGCAGCACTAACCAGCACCCAAGTTTTATTGATGGCACCAGAAGTACTGGTAAATCTGCACTTGTCAGAACCAATTCTTTAAGACAGTTCTTCAGGCATGGGCAGGGATTAAAAGAAAAACACAAAACAAAAAGACTGAACCCCAGTTGATCTTGGAGGATCTCTATATACATAATAACCCTGAGTGTCCTTGTAAAAAGTTTTAAATATTAACTATTGACTCAATGGGGAATGAGTAAACGGCACCTAGGAGCATTTTTCTGTTTGATTTTGTGTGTGTGTGTATGTGTATTTATATTTCATGGGGCACGGAAGGGTCAATGAACATTCTGTAGATATTTTAGTAGTTGAATTGGGAGATCAAAATTAACTGACGTAGTATTTCTATTTTCCCCCAATTACACTTTAATGTCCTTAAACAATTGGTATTTGTGAAACTGACTGGCTGCCCATTAATATTGATCTGCCTGAGCACCTTGGATTAATATCCTACACTGAAATGGATAAGTCAGAAAGTTGGGCTTTTGAAGCAAGCAGGTGGATTTCAAGAACTGGGGGAGAGAATACCTGAATTTAGAGATTGGGGTAAATAGGAAAGTCTTCATTAGCCCCTTGAGGCCCCAGAGTCCTTAGATTCCTGCTACAAATACTCCCTAGTATTCCAAAAGTTTATCAAAATGACACTTCACTTCAAAATACCTTGGCAGTGGTTGGACATGTTTCGCTTTTTTAAGATTCCTGATATTTGTCTAAATGGAAACTTTCATTGTTAATAAACATATTTTATTTTTTATTTATTTATTTTTAAAAATATATTTTATTGATTTTTTACAGAGAGGAAGAGAGAGGGATAGAGAGTTAGAAACATCGAGGAGAGAGAAACATTGATCAGCTGCCTCTTGCACACCCCCTACTGAGGATGTGCCCACAACCAAGGTACATGCCCTTGACCGGAATCGAACCTGGGACCCTTGAGTCTGCAGGCCAACGCTCTATCCACTGAGCCAAACCGGTTTCGGCAATAAACATATTTTAAAATGCAAACCTTGCTCTAGCTGGTTTGGCTCATGGAACATTGGCCTATGGACCGAAGCGTCCTGGGTTTGATTCCAGTCAAGGACATGTACCTTGGTTACAGGCTCCTCTCCAGCCTAGACCCAGGTCGAGGTTCATGCAGGAGACAGCCAATC
Organism: Eptesicus fuscus; assembly: GCF_027574615.1. Classification (NCBI taxonomy): domain Eukaryota; kingdom Metazoa; phylum Chordata; class Mammalia; order Chiroptera; family Vespertilionidae; genus Eptesicus; species Eptesicus fuscus. Next base: position 26,572,492 of record NC_072487.1, read on the forward strand.
GATGTATTTCTCTCACATCGATGTTTCTCTCTATTTTTTCCTCTCTCTTCCACTCTCTCTAAAATCAATGGAAAAAATACCCTGGAATGAGGATTTAAACAAATATGTAAATATTTGTAATAAAATGCAAACCTCTATGGGAAGCTAACGGGTATTAGCTATTCACATGTTTAATGTGAATCAGTTATGTTCACCCCTTGCTTTACAGAACACTGATATCATTGGCAGTAAAATGGGTGGATGTCTTGATGTAGGATGGGTAAAAGGAAGGGATAAGTACTTTAGGAATGTGTTTTCCCAGCAAAAACTAATGTATGGTAGAGGCACATTGGTTTGTGTGTGCGTGAGCCAGAGAGGCCATTTTCCTTTGTGTTGGTGCTATAGAGTAGAAGTTTACTCTGTTTATTTCCAGTCATATTTCCAACTGAAGAAAAGCAAACATAATGTGTGTGTTTTCCTGAGCACCATTAACATTATTTCATCTATGAACATTTCAATAATAGATATGTGGAATATATAATTGTTAGAATAAATTTAAACATCTAAAATTGTCACCACTGATTGCACTTAGGATGTGCGTTGGGAAATTGAATAAAAGAATTGACATAATAACAAACACTTTGCAATTTGTGTTAGTAATAGTTCGTAAAACTGGGGTAATGGTTAAGTAAAACAGATTTATATTAATCATACAAAAGTTGATTTTTCATCATTGTTACCAGGTAAAATACTCATTTCCGAAATCCCATGGCTATTTCTTATAAAGCATTTTGCAAATCGTTTTAGACACATTCATCAGCATCTGAGCAATCCTTATCATTCTTATGTAGGTAGTAAGAAAAGATTGCTTGTATTTGAAGTGACTTGAGGTGAATCCAACTTTAACTGAATCCTGCTGCTCTCTCTCTCTCTCTCTTTTTTTTTTTTTTTAATGGGCAAAGAGGAATAGAGACAGGAGGAGTTAGTAAACAGAGCTGTTCTAATAACTATACTCCTAACTTTTGCCTTATGAGGTTTCCAAATGAGCTATCAGACTTAATATAAATCCCTTCCTGAGGCCTTCCTTCCTCAAAAAAATAATTTAGAACCTTCAAAAATGATTTATTATTAAAAAGGTATACCTCCTTCACTGACCCTGGGGTGCGTACACTCTGGATTGTATATAGAATATCGTCTTGTTATAGAGTCTTGAAAGGAATTGAGACTGTTAAACAATGATCGATCTGATAAAACCAGCCCATGTTTTATTATATTTACTGCTGTTAGGGTTTAGGGGATCAATAAATAATGCCCTGTTCTTCCCCCTCCTGAGCTTGAAATCAATTCAGAATTAAGACCCCAAGAGAGTGACAAATGCAGGACCAATAGCTAGTTTTATTCTGAAGATGATTGGAAAATGTGGTTTTCAATGTTTCGGCAAAAAGGATTAATACCCAACTACTGAGTTAAGCAGACTTTCCACCTTAGTCATTGGCACATCTGGACAACCAGAGGGCTCCCCAAAAGGACCGAGTTGACCCCTCTAAGGTTATCACATGGCAACAGTGAACTTGGCTGAGCTATAAGACCAACAGAAAAGAGCCCAAAGGGGGCTGAGCTAGATGTGCTCAGTGTAGGAGGAGGGGCAGAAGGCCAGGTGGTTGCTCTAGTGGACACTCTCATGAAAACAAGAGGCACCTGGAAGAAAGAAGATTCTACCCAACATCCTGCATCTAATGGTTCTCTTTCCCTGGGCTTTCCCCCACAAGCTGAATTCTCCCATCTCAGGTTATTACCAGGTTTGTTGTCAGTTACAGATTAAAATCTAAGTATACAGACAATGTAGTGCCTGATATAAAAAGCCTGAAATATGTACAGTATAATTATTTCATTGTCAAATTATCAGATATTGACCCAAATCCCTAATTAAATCACCTTTCTGTGAAACTCCTAACAAATCAAAACCCAAATTCCTAAATTAAAGTCCAAAGAAATTACAGTCCAAAATCACAGGTTTTACTCAGCCATCCCGCCTGCCAGTGGTAACTCCTCTGATTCCTGAGTAGTGCAGGTGACTTCAGCGCCTGTCACTCACTAAACCTGGTTTTAGTTCCTTCAGCTTTTCAGAAGTCCTCTCCCCACTAAGGTAACTACCATTCTGATTTTCTATGTAGTTTTTAATTACTTATGTATGTATCCCTTACAGTATATTACTCAGTTTTGCCTGTTTTTGAACTTGAAATAAATTGTCATGTTAGACCTAATCCTCTTGTCTTCTTTCTTTTGCTGGTTCTGGATTATCTATGTTAGTATATGCGACTGTAGTTCATAATAGCACATGCTACAACTTATTGATCACTTCTATGTATTATTGCTTATTTTTAATCTTGTTATTAAAAACAACTTTTCTTCATTGACATTTTTCTTAACACTCATGCAAATATTTAACAGTGCACACTGAATAGTATTCATGCAAATATTGACTTATTCCCTTTTAGTATGGCATCTTTTTCAAAAGCACAGTGAACTAAGAGAACACAATATTATTATAATAGTAGCTTTATATACAATAAGTTTAGAAAACACAGCAACCCCATATGTTATGGCCAGGAATCAGAAATTCAGTGGTAACTGGTGGAAGAATGGCATCCCAGGAAAATCTTGCTTGGATCAGGATCGCTAAAATGCCATTCAGTCCATGTGGATCACCTGAATTTCAACACCTGTGAACTCCTGCAAGATTTCCTCTATCATAAGCTTAAGCCTGGGACAACATTGACTATGTCTTTGAGGAAATCTGCCTGAATATAAAATTCTTTCTCAGAGTATTATTTGAAACTTTCTGGTCATCTTGCTAAATTTAAAAACTTGTAAAGATGACAGACTCAGTCACCAGTTGTAAACTGTGGTACCTTTTTCTCCAAATAGTATATTCAGAACATGGTAATGTTCATTTCTCACCTGAGCTCTGGGTCCCTAGAGTCCCAATGCTGTAATGAATGTTGATTCTGTCTGTGACATGTCTCTCACACTCTCTTGTCAGCAGGCATATCAAGTTCTGTGATGCCCCAACTGCTACCACTAACTCTAGATATCAGATACTTAAATTTAATGAAATGTGCTTTTGGAGGGGAAGGGTTCATCCTTCAATCTTACATGTGTTTCATCTGAAAAATCTATTTGATCTGAAGCTGTTGATAGTCCTGAAGCATGTGACCCCAGTGGACTGATGAAGCCCAATACCGCTGCCAGGAGCTACTCTCTAGAGCGTCTCTTCTTCTTTTCTAGGCCTTGAAAAATGTCTACTCCTTTAGAGACACCAGAAACTATGCTATGACTCTAATATCTTTCTCTGTAGCAATGCAGATGCCACGACTGTTCAATTTCCTTGTTGTTCTATTACAGGTTTCTGGGGGCGGGAGGGGGGTCAGCTGAGTTTTTAACTGTTCAACCTGTCCACTTTTTCTAACCCATACAGGGCTGGTACTGTTTGCAGGTTCAGAACATTCTGTTTCTTTTTTCTTCTGCTTTCCTTTGTGGTCCAGGCATTTGTTTTGGGAGTATACTTCCTGGGTTTTGCCTTTGGGCATTTAAAAAATAAATGAGAACTGCATGTTTCAAAAGGAAGTACTTGCAAACATACCTTGTTTAACCTTACCTTCTGAAGTTGAAGAATCCTGTCCAAGAGGTACATCTTACAGAGCACATGACTCAGACCTGGACTCGAGATATTACTGCCTGCTGGGTTCTTGTTTACTATGTTACGTCTTTTCTGTGCCTTCTCGTATCCCACCTTTCATCCAACTTCTTACGCAGAATCCCCAATGGCTAAGCAACACTTGTACCTCAGTCTATTATAAATTTATGCCAATTTAGTAAACCCCAATTCATGAAACTTTCATGTTATAAAATTATAAATATTCTACACTGATCTTTCTGGTGTTTTCTTCTCAATTCTGTCCAGATTTTCAAATGTGATGTGGTCTAATGATCTATGTCTTGAAAAGGTAGTTCCCCAACAGTGCTAATTATTGCTTCTACCTGAAAATCTACTCTCAATAGTTCTCCAAAAAAAGATAGTTTAATCTCTTTCTGCAATCACACCTCCCTTCTTTTGTTAGATTTCTTTGGGTATAAGTAAACTTCTGATCTAATAACAATTAAAACCTTTTTCTTTTCTCCCATAAAACCCTTTCAAAGACATATTTGATTTGGGATGTCTTCTCTTTAATTTCAGATACTTTAGCTTACCTTTCAAGACCTCAACCTATCTCTTAAGAATAATCTCTGTCTTCATCTAGGTCAGGCTATCTTCCTTTTTTTTTTTTTCTTTTATAGTCCCATTCTGATGGTCAGACTGAAGCACATTTTTAAAAGCATTATGGAGTTTTTCCTGGATTTCATAAGCAAACTTAGTATCTTAAAACAGAGTATTAATACAAACTTTTTGTTTTAATTTTCAAAGTTTACTTAGTTTTCTTTCTATCTCAACCAAAGATGATGGCATATTTTCTTTATAATAAAGGGTATCTATTTTTTTTCATTTGTTTACTTAAGCCCACTATATTGTGATTGAAATTTTTCTGCCTTTGATTAGCAAATTTAAAGTTATTTTATACCTAAGACTAAGTGGCAGGGAATGACTTGAGCTTACATATAATCCATATGAATAAATAAGTTTTCTGGACTATAGTTTCTTTCCCTGGATGAAGTTCAGATGAACAAAACCTGGAGAACTGTTCTAGCATTTAGCTACCTCACCACACCCATGGAAGGGACAAGAACAGAGTGAATATTAGGAATTGAAAAAGTCCCATATGGCTAGAGTACAAAGGTGAAGAAGAAATTGAGCCCAGAAAAAATAGGCAAAGGGCCAAAGCATACAAAGATATGTAGATGATTAGCATTATGGACATTATCAGACAACCTGCTCTGGAGTTTAGAATCTTTAGAAAGTTTGTGCAGGAGGGTGAAACAGCTACAATCTTCTTGGAGAATTTGTGATATGTAAACAAATAAAAATTATGGCAAGGAATCACTCATTTTTCCTGGCCTTGTGGGGCAATAGGAGGAATATACTCTAGCTCAGTGATGGCGAACCTATGACACACGTGTCAGCACTGACACGCGTAGTCATTTCTGATGACACGTGGCTGCTGAGGCGGCCGCATGCCAAGGATGAAACATTTGCTGCTCCTGAGGATGAAACATTTGTGAAATAATGTTTTTTCCTCAAAGTGACACACTACCCGAGTTATGCTCAGTTTTTTGGCGAAGTTTGACACACCAAGCTCAAAAGGTTGCCCATCACTGCTCTAGCTGAAGGGATACCCTTTTTCACTGGGCTGTGTTACTTCATCTTGCCATCTGTGCGTATTCTCCAGGACTGTATATAGGTTTTATCCAGATTGTCAGGGAAGCTAGATCCATCCAACATAATTTGCGTGGTAATGGTGATCAAATATAGGAGAATTGAATAGAGTGATGTTTTACAAATTTTGATTTCCTTAGGTGAGTAATTTTAGTGGAAGAAAGAGAAAACATTTTTTTTTCTGCTCTACTCATCACTTTAGGTGGTTCTAAAGTCTTCATTTTAGTTCTAGGAAGCAGCTTATTAAAAAAAAGTAATCAGAATTACTGAGTTCATCATGAAAAATAAGTTTATAATTAGCAGAGCACATGACAAAATTTGTTTTGTTTTTACAATGCACCCCAAGTTAAAATAATTGCTCAAGAAAAGTACACACGTGATAAATTTTGGTTCCTATGAAATGTCTAAAATATAGTTTGAGACCACCTTGGTTAATTCTATGGTATAATTTTAAAGAATTATTTTCCATGTTAAATGCACTTTACAAATTCACTTTCATTGGACATTAAAGATGTTTTAATCGAAACTATTTTACATGACTTTTGGATAGCTTATTTTTTGGAAATCAGCTCTCAAATATGTTTTTTGTTGATTTCTGATCCTATATAATAAAGAGGTAATATGCAAATTGACCATCACTCCAACACACAAGATGGCTGCCCCCATGTGGACACAAGATGGCTGCCACAAGATGGCCGTCAGGGGAGGGCAATTGTGGGCGATCAGACCAGCAGGGGAGGGCAGTTGGGGGTGATCGGGCCAGCAGGGGAGGGCAGTTGGGGATGATCAGGCCAGCAGGGGAGGGCAGTTAGGGGTGACCAGACCAGCAGGGGAGGGCAGTTAGGGGCAATCGGGCTGGCAGGGGAGGGCAGTTAGGGGCGACCGGGCTGGCAGGGGAGGGCAGTTAGAGACAATTGGGCCATCAGGGGAGCAGTTAGGCATCAATCAGGCTGGCAGAGGAGTGATCAGGTTGGCAGGCAGGCAGGCAGGCAAGCGGTTGGGAGCCAGCAGTCCTGGTTTGTGAAAGGGATGTCGGACATCTCTCAAGGGGTCCCAGATTGGAGAGGGTGCAGGCTGGGCTGAGGGACACACACCCCCCCATGCACGAATTTTGTGTACTGGGCCTCTAGTATATAGATAATGTTCCAGGCCTGAATTAGAATTGCATGCAAATGATATATAGACTGGGGATCCCTGGCATGTGCCCTGACCAGAAATTGAACCATGACCTCCTGGTTCATAGTTCTATGCTCAACCACTTTATCAAAGAATCATTTCTTGGTTTCATTGAATTTTTGTAATTTTTAAAAAATTCTATTTTATTTATTTCTGTTCTGATCTTTATTTCCTTCCTTCTACTCATATTGGGCTTTGTTTGTTGTTCTTTTCCTAGTTCATTTATGTGTAAAGTTGGATTGTTTATTTGAAATTTTTCTTGGTTCTTGAGGTAGGCCTATATGCTATGAATTTCCCGCTTAGGACTGCTTTTCTCTGAGTCCCACAGATTTTGTGTTGTTTTCTTTTCACTTTCATTTATCTCAAGGTATCTTTTGATTTCTTCCTTGATCTCATTGTTAACTCATTTATAGTTTAGTCACATATTGTTTTACCTCCATATGTTTGTGTGCTCTCTAGTTGTTTCTTGTTTCTAATTTCTAGTTTCATATTGCTGTGGTCAAAGAAGATACTTGACAGGATTTCCATCTTAATATTATTGTGACTTGTTTTGTGTCCTAACATGTGGTCTAGCCTAGAAATTGTTCCATGTGCAATGGAAAGAATGTATAGTAGGCTGCTTTGGGTGAAATACTCTGAAAATACTAATTTAATCTACCTGGTCTATTGTGTCATACAGAAACCTGAGGCCTTTATCTGTTGGCACGTAGGGACCCCTGCACCCTGTGTGCACCTATGGGACTTTGGCAGGTCCTGCACACTGTTCTCCCAGAGGAGGGTCCTTTCCCCTTCCTCCCCAGGGGATCTGCTGGGGCCCCTGCTGCCTCACTTTGTCCCCAGGGCTAGTCGCAAGGGAGGGCAGTTGGGGGTGACCAGGCCTGAAGGGGAGGGCAGTTGGGGATGATTGGGCCGGCAGGGGAGCAGTTAGGTATCAATCAGTCCAGCAGGGGAGCAGTTAGGTAGCTATCAGGCTGGCAGGCAGAAGCAGTTAGGGGCAATCAGGCAGGCAGGTGTGTTGTTAGGAACCAGCAGTCCTGGATTGTGAGAGGGATGTCCAACTAAACCGGCAGTCGGGGGGTCCCAGATTGGAGAGGGTGCAGGCTGGGCTGAGGGATACCCCCCCCCAGTGCACGAATTTAATGCACTGGGCCTCTAGTATTGCAATAACTATGTATGGTGTTAGATGGGTCCTTGTCTTTCCTGGGTGGTCACTTCATAAGTTATATAAATGTCTAATCACTGTGTTGTACACCTGCAACTAATATAACATTTTCTGTAAACTGTAAATTTTTTTAAATTTAAAAATGAAATTACACTCACTGGCTGTAATAATCATAGCTTTTTTTAAAAAAAATGTCAAATAAGTGCTGGTGAGGATGTGAAGAAATTATAACCCTCATGCATTGCTGGTAGGAATGTAAAATGGTGTACTCACTATGGGAAATAGTTTGGTGTTTATTCAAACAATTAAATATAGAGTTATCATATCACCTAGAAATTCTACTCTTAAATATACACCCCAAAGGACTGAAAACATACTTTCCCACAAAAAAAGTATACGAATTTTCAGCAGCATTATTTATAATAGTTAAAAATTTAAAACAATAAAAAGTCCTGTGATAATAATTAGATCAATAAAATATGCTTTATTCAGCTATAAAAAGGGAAATATTGTTAGGTTCTACAACATAGATTGACCTTCAAACATGCTAAGTTAAATAAGCTAGACACAAACTCCACAAATTGTGTGATTTTATTTTAATGAAGTGTCCCAAGTGGGCATATCCATAACCAGGGGAAGAGTTAATCAAGGAGAATAGGATGGATTGCTAACAATAACCTGTGATATTAGTAATGTTCTCGAATTAGTGGTAGTATTTATACAAAATTGTGAACATACTATAAAGCACTAAATTTTATCATTTAAAACAGTGATCTTTATGTTATATGAAAAAATATTTTTTAAAAAAGGTCAAACTCTTTATGAAGGAAAAGGTAAGGTAGAAGGGCCTGCTCTATCAGGTACCAAGGTGTTTTATGAAGTTATTTAATGTAAGATAGTGTGATATAGACAGAGAGTTAAATAAAATACATTGCCATCTAGAAACAGAGCCAAGAATCCATGGATACTTATTTTATGACAATTCTATCATTGTATAGCAGTGAGCAAAGTTGAGATATTTTCAATAAATTTTGTTGAGTCAATTTGGATAATAATGAAAGTATAACCCAACTCACAGTGAGCAAAACATAAATTTCAAGTAGTTCGATTAGATGTGAGAGGCAAACAATCATAACATAACTAAGTTTTTAGAAGAAAATAGAGAAGAATATATATGATCATTTGTGTAGCAAAAAGGAAACAAAATTAAAGAGGTGGTTAAGTTTGACTATAGTGAAATTAAAAATAAATTTGCAGCAAAAGGCACAGTAAGCAAGTACAAGTTTTAGCTGTGGAGTGGGAAGTATATTTTCGTCACATATAAATAGCAAAGAGCCCTTTTCTAGAATACACAAAGCATTTCCACAAATCAATGAGGAGAAGACAAACCTTAGAACATGCACAAGAAAACTGAAAAGTATGTTCTTAAATTAACACATATATAAATGACTAATATATGAAATGTAATAAAACTCATTAATAAGGAAATATAAATAAAAAGTATAATTACATTTCACTGCACAGTAAACTGATGACTGTAATTGAGCAGGGTAAAAATATTTTCTGGTGAATTTGTGCAGCAATGACAATGCTCACACCACATTAACAGTATCTGCTAAAATAGAACGTAGGCACATTATTTGACCTAGCAATTTTCTCCCAGAAAATATCCAACCAAAGTTGGATAAAAGGATGCTCATAGTAGAATTATTTATAATAGCAAAAAAAGTAGAAATAATTCATACATCTGTTAATAGAGGATTGAATGTATAAATTGTATAATATTCATTCAGTGGATTATTACAGAGTAGTGAAAATTAATTATAGTTATAAGCCACAAGACAGATGAATCTTACAAATATAATAAGGGAAAGAAACTAGATGCAGAAAAAAATGCAAAACGTGTATGATTCCAATTCTGTAAGTGCAAAGGTAAGGCAAAATAAGCATGACCAAAAAAAGTACCTCATGAAAGCATAGACAAATATATTTAACTGGAGGCTTGGTACATGAATTCATGCACCAGTGGGGTTCCTCTCGGCCTGGCCTGTGAGATTGGACCGAAACCGGCTCTCTGACATACCCCAAGGGGGCCAAGATTGCGAGAGGGCGCAGGCCAGGCTGAGGGACCCAACTGGTACATGATCGGGGTCCAGGAGGGACATGGGAGGTCAACCAGTCAGGGAGGGGCCAAGGGAGGGCTCCAGGGCATGTCTTGCCCGTCTCGCTCAGTCCTGATCAGCCGGGCTCCAGCACATCATAGCGACTGGTTGACCGGTCGAATGTCTGCCCCTGGTGGTCCGTGCTAGTCATAGCAAGTGGTTGAGCAGCCTTAGCATATCAATAGCATATTACACTTTCATTGGTTGAACGGACGACCGGACAACTGGACACTTACCATATTAGGTTTTTATTATATAAGATTACATTATATGATATGTTCAGAGTTGTCATTCTCTGGTGATACATAGCCAGTACACCACACTAAAGTATGAGGAATGTGTGGCATTAATGCTGCATTTACACAGTTCCCTGAATATGGACCTGTGTTGCTTCAGATGGTTTGTATTTTTCTTTGAACTTGTACTTTAGCATAACACACAAGGAGTAATCAAGTAGATTCAAACTTTGCATGTATGTATATGTTTATTTCTATGCTATGTGTCTATATGGGTGTATATCTATGTGTGTATATATATGTATGTATATATACATATATGTGCTTGTATATGCTCTGTATACGTGTGAACAAGCTGTGGACTTCCATGTGTTAGTCATGTTTTTCTAGTTTTTTATGTAAGTGGTGATTACATATATACATTCACTTTTAGATAATTAATTAAGCTATATACATTTGTATTTTTGCAAGTTTTTGTGTGGTTTATAACTCATAACAGAAAAAGTAACACAAATTATGAAAAGAAAATATATCATATTTTCTGTATGGCTCTGATGAGCAGTACTAAGATCCAGGGACAGAGGCTTCCAGGAGGTAAAACATCCACTTACACCGTTGGACACAGGCTAGGGAATTCAAAGAGCTCTAGCTTACTTAATACAACAAATTCATTATTTGCTCTTCTCAACTGAATTGCTTGTCTTCTGAAATAATTCAAGGCCCTAGAGAAATACCTTTAAGATTCATTCTGGGAAATTGTTTACCAACTAGAGGCCCAGTGCATGAAATTCGTGTACTCGGGGGAGTCCCTCAGCCCAGCCTGTGCCCTCTTGCAGGCTGGGAGTCCTCGGGGGATGTCTGACTGCCATGGAGGCAGGAGAGGCTCCCGCCACCACTGCTGCACTCACCAGCCGTGAGTCTGTCTTCTGGCTGAGTGGCACTCCCCCTGTGGGAGCACACTGACCACCAGGGGACAGCTCCTGCATTGAGCATCTGCTCCCTGGTGGTCAGTGTGCATCATAGCGACCGGTCCTTCCGCCATTCAGTCGATTTGCATATTATATAGGATTAGTGGTCTAGCATAAGGTATATAATTTTGGTCAGAAACCTAATTTAAAATGTTCAGAGAATAAGGGGAAGACACATTTATATGCACAGACAAGCACACACACAGGGTCGACTCCTTTTCACATTTATTGTATTATCCATTCACTTTCAAGGAATGCAAGGTATTTTAATGTCCAAACAATATGAAGTTTGAAACTTGATTCCCAAGGCAAAAAGAAAAGGTGATCAGCATAAGTTTAAAAGAATGTCTTTTATTTTATAATAACAAATGCTAGAAGTTCAATATTTCTGCTCAAACACAGAGGCAGGAAGGCATATTTACAAAAGGCCTCACAGTGTTTGCCGTTGCCTTTACACAAGACAACATTGATAAAACCTTTGCATCCCATAGCAGGTGCTGGGTTTTCTCTTGGGGACATGTGCAGTTCAGATATTGCCTTTTATCTGAACTTTAAATACCTTTTAAAAATAGAGTCTGCATTTTAATATAATTTGTAAATTAAAACTCTTTTATTTTTGTCATTATAATGTCTTCCATGAATTTACTTTTAAAAAATGAATTAAAGCAAAATCTAATTATTATCTAAAAGCCAGCAAAGGCAGAAAAATGCAAAAAGGTTTTAAAAATGAAGATTTTGTTTGCCTTTCCCATAAGAGAATTAAACGTATGTAATAAATATTTGAGGATTTTAAGCACATCTATACTAATAAAAAGGTAATATGCTAATTGACCGGACATCCTCTGGACGACCTTCCGGATGTTCTTCCAGAAAAAGCCATGGTGGCAGGGCTGAGACAGAGGCAGATAGGGGTGATCAGGCCAGCAGGGGAGAGTAGTTAAGGTGATCAGGCCAGCATACAGAGGCAATTAGGGGCGATAAGGCAGGAAGGCAGAGGCAATTAGGGGTGATCAGGCAGCCAGGGGAGTAGTTAGGGGTATCAGGCAGGCAGGCAGAGTGATTAGGGGCTATCAGGCAGGCAGGTGGGTGAGCAGGTAGGAGCCAATGGTCCCGGGTTGTGAGAGGGATATCTGACTGCTGGACATCCCCTAAGGAGTCCCGGATTGAAGAGGGTGCAGGCCAGGCTGAGGGACAAACCCCACCCCCCGCACGAATTTCGTGCACTGGGCCTCTAGTTTAATAATAATAGTCTTCATTCTTTCGGGTATTTAAATATTTAAAATGTTCGAAGCCTGTGTGACTCAGTTCTTTGGGCATCATCCTGTGAACCAGGACGTCCCAGTTCAATTCCTGGTCAGGGCACAAACTCTGGTTGCCTGTTTCAGCTCCAGTAGGGGGTATGCAGAGGGCAGCAAATAGATGATGTTTCTCTCTCATTCATGTTTCTATCTCCCTCTCCCTCTCCCTTTCTCTCTTTCTCAAAATCAATAAAAAAGCACATTTAAAAATATTTAAAAAGAATAATTTTATGGTCACCTGAATAATTAGAAACTTATTTTCAGGAGCTAGCTATATGTATGTTTTAATGACAAAATATGAGATTAAATAAAAACTTCAATTTAAATTTTAAAAATTACCTAAAAATGATATCCTAAAGCATTTTAATCAGTGTGCAGTACTTGTAAATGTAATAATATTATAGAATTTAAAAATTTTATTGTATATATTTTTTAAAAAGGAAACTAAAACAACTTGTTTTCTGTGCCTTCCTTATTTTTCTAGGCTTGGACTCCTGGATCATCTGGTGACTTCAAAAATCTGGTAAGAAACATTTTCCTATAGTATTGCAAATATTTTTGTTTCTTTTGCCATGAATCTCAGGAGGATGGCTTCTTATTTCTCCGGCTTAATCCTTTTTTCTTAACTTTTCCCTCATTTCCATCATTTTAGGTTGAATCTCATTAGGCCAATTGAAGGGGGTCAATTTCATCTTAACCCATGTGGGATAATCTGATAAATCCAGATGCTAGAAGATTTAACTGCATGGGTCAGGAGAATATCCCACAAGGGGTAGCACTTACTTCTTCAGGAAAAAAAAAAATTACTGAAAGTGTCTGAGATAAGAAAGAGGATTATCAGGTAACATGCAGAAAGTATTTGAGAAATTTTCTTTTAAGACTTATCAAATGCAATAGCAAGATAAAAACCACAGAAGAGCTGAGTATGATAACTGGATTTTTAAAGAAAGATTTTTATTTCTGCATTGTTGGTATTATAATGTACCTTTTATAGAATTAGAAACATACTGAAGGCACTGCTCTTTGCCACATGAAAACTTAAAATTCTGAGTATTCGCCTGGTACACATTTTATGGGCCTAAGAAAAATACAGTGTTTAATTTTTTAAAATGCTGGTTGAGGTAGAAATCTTTCTATTTAGTTGTATTTTTCCAAACAACAGCTTTTGTATTCATTGGAGATGCCATCCAACCCCCCCCCCCCTTTTTTTTTTCTCCCATATATCCTTTTTTTTTTTTTTTTTTTCAGAAGAAACAATTGCTTTTTATTTTTTTTTTGTTAATATATTTTTTTATTGTTGGTAATATTATAGATGTAATATTGCTCACATTCAAATTCTTATATTGGAATCCTACTATTTTCTGAACCTATGTAAGATTATAAAACATATTTTATCCTATTTAATTTTCTAAAGAATACTCTAGCTTGGATTCTTAGTGTTGTATAATCTGGGAGTCCCCAAGGTTCTTGATTTCTAGGTCACCCTTCCTAGACTACCCAGCCAAGAGTAATATGAAATTTCAACTTGATAGATTGCAGGAGTATGGTCTTAAACACCATTCTTTACTAATAACTGGTAATGGCTGTGTTAGAATGGGAGGGTTGTGAGAGTTCTGCATGGACATTACCTCTGACTCCCAAATGCTTCTCAGGTTTTCTCAACTGATACCTTCTGGTCATTTTATTATAACTTTTCTGTGCTACTTCAGTCCATTCCATGAGTACAAACCAAGAAAACGCAAAGCTGATCAGGTTGTTCAGTTCTTTCCTGTCACAGCTCCCACGGTCACTGTTTCTGCTTTTGTGACTAGTCATTTTCTCTATTTGCCCACATACCCACCCATTTTCTGTTCGCTCCTCAAGGCCAAGTCCAACTCCCATTTTCTTCTGGAAGTCTTCATTGCTTTAAATATTGTAGTTTGATTTATCTTCTCTCTGAATTCTTTATTTTCAGCATCATGAAGCACTTTGCCTTATAGTCACTATTCCATGTTCCAATGTTCTTGTGTTGTGTGCATTTTTTTTCTACTCAGCAAGTTTTCAAGCCTGTTAAATGAGATGATGATGTCGTCTTGTGCTGATTTTAGCAACATATCTAATATATTGTTCTGTATTTAGTAGTTTCCCTAAAAAATGTGTGTTTTTTTTCCAATTTTTCCCCCATTTTTTTCTTTATTGATTAAGGTATTACAAATATGTCCTTATCCTCCCATTGTCCCCCTACCCTCCCACTCATGCCCTCCCCCCCTGTTGTCTATGTCCATTGGTTAGGCTTATATGCATGCTTACAAGTCCTTTGGTTAATCTCTCCCCCTTACCTCCACCTTCCCCTGCCTTCCCTCTGAGGTTTAAGCATCTGATCAATGCTTCTCTGTCTCTAGATCTGTTTTTGTTCATCGGTTTATGTTGATCATATTTTTAATTGAGTAACATATTTAGGATCTCAACTACACTTCTAAAGACCAAACCTAAAATTTTATTTCTATTATTGTTTGCTTCTGTGTATATATATCTAGAATTGTGTATACAATTATTTATAAAGGAAACTATGACATGAACATGGAAGATGATTAATTGTACTTTCTGAGACAAATTCTGAGTTACATGACACACTCTAAAATTGTCTTTTTAGAGTTTAATATAGAGAAAATAAAATAAATATAAAATTCAAACCATAACAATATTGAAGCACAAATGATAATCTTCAAACTATCATATATAATAAAGAGCTAATATGCTAATTAGAATGGACAGCAGAATGACCTTCTGGAACAACTAGTGGGCGGGGCCGTGGGGCCATGAGGCAGCCAGGCTGCGAGGGCCAAGCCCCTTGTATGAATTTCGTGCATTGGGCCTCTAGTCCTATATAATAAAACCCTAATATTCAAATCAACCAAACTGAGGAACAACTGGTTGCTATGATGCACACTGACCACCAGGGGGCAGACAATCAATGCAGGAGCTGCCCCCTGGTGGTCAGTGTGCTCCCACAGGGGAGTGCCGCCGGGCTCGGGGCTGGTGAGGGCAGTGGCCCGCCTCCGCAGCAGGGCTAAGGATGTCTAACTGCAGTCGGACATCCACCAAGGTCTCCTGGACTGATAAAGGGTGTAAGCTGAGCTAAGGGACCCCCCCTCCCTCAAGTGCAAGAATGTCATGCACTGGGCCTCTAGTTAATAATACATAAATTAAAATTTGCTCTACTTTATTATCATATAATTCTCAGGCTAAAATATAGTTACTCTAGAACTAAATGCTAGCAATAAAAATTTACTTCAATATGAAGTTAAGATTTCCCACATTGAAGTTAAAAATATTTACAAAAAACCTTATTGCAGCATTTTAACTTATATAAGATAATGTGTTTAGTACTTATGATTCACTGAATTTTATATCTATGTGTGCAATTTCAGCGATCTCTTTTAATGCATAAATTTCATTTTATGCACCTGGAGTTGGGCCTTTTAAGAGGTCAAAATAATAAGATATGTACAGTTACAAACAGTTGTAGGGAGTGCATATTTTTAAACATTCACTGTATATAAGGTGCTATGCTCGGGGTTTTTCTGTGTAGTCTCATTTTAACCTTCCAATCATACTTTGAGGTGCGCATTTTGGTTACCTCTTTAAGCGGAGCTGACTAAGGGTCTGAGAGGTTAATTAGTTCATCTACATCCACTTAGATAATCATGATGCTGAGATTTCAATCTTATTCCTAGGACTCCAAAGACTCCACTGAGATGTCTTCCTAAAGAAAACTTACTTACCTCAGTGAGCTTATAATAAAAGCCAGTTCTGCATGTATTGGAGTACTAACCCTAATCTCCAGTCCCTAAGAAAATTGATACATAAGTGATTAAAATGAGATTTAGTCTTTGTACCTACAGTTATTTTAGAAGATGAAAAGCCTGCTATTATCACTGTTGGTATGCTACCATGATATACATTGTCATTATGTGAACAAGAATCATATATTCAGAGAGCAAAGAAAGTAATCATACTCTCATCAATTCATTTATTCATTCAGTTTCTTAAAATTTATTAAGTAACTTTTTTGTGTGTGATGCAGGTTGGGTAATAAAAATGTCATTCAAGGAATGTCATTTTATGTGTGCTACATAATTGTGACATTTTATTTTTTTTGAAAGTTGCTATTGATTAAAATCCTGAGCTTTTGTTGTTTCCCTTTCCCTGGCGGGATAGCAGTTTACTGGAAATCATAAGAATAATGTGAGAAACATTATTAGTGCATGTTAATATCTGGGTTTCCTTTCACTCTTGACCATAAGGGAGGTTATGTTTTCCCTCCACCTTACAGTTGATGGGGTCATGGGATTACTTCTGGCCAAGGAAAAAGGAAGTGAAGTATATCACTTCTGGGCTGAGGAGGTGAAAATCTCCCATGTGCTTTTCTAGACTCTGCCTCTGCAGATGAGGCATCAGTTGGAGATACTATTTCCTATGATGCCATGGTTTGTGTATAGCAATACTAACTGGTGCCAGGCAGGTGACAGCATACCTTGCTGACAACAGCTCCATTGCACAATGTCAAGAGCACTGGCTGACATTTTCAGAGGACGTTTTCCATTATTGCCCAAAATGTGAGCATTGATGCTGGATTCATTATACTCTAATCATCCCATGGAAGAGATGGTGAAGAAAAAACAAACATAATTGCTACTGACTCTTACTTTACTCCTCTAACTTAGAGCATATGAATTAGGAAAGTGGGATGGACCAACCATGTATTGGAAATTGTAAGGTCCCTCAGATGTCATTGAAGTAATTAGCTGTGCTATCACAAGAGGAAATCATCCTGGATCCCTGAGTCACCTGATGGAAGAGAGATGCTGTGGCAATTCTCCCCTTCCACAGACAACTTATAAGAACAAGAAGTACATTCTTTTGTCTTAAGCTACTGAGTTTACTTTTTTGGGGGTGGGTGAGTGTCCGTTACTGCAGCATAACACCTTGCCCAAACTAATCAAATGGTTCTTGGGAAAATGGGCATTGTAGTGTTTGAGTCATTCTGAAATCTGGAGTCATGTTTCCAAATGTATATGTTGGCAACAATCCTATCTAATAAAAGAGTAATATGCAAATTGACTGTCACACCAAGACACAAGATGGCTGCGCCCATGTGGACACAAGATGGCCACCACAAGATGGCCTTCATGGGAGGGAAGTTGTGGGAAGTTAGGGCTGACCAGGCCAGCAGAGGAGGGCAGTCGGGGGTGATCAGACTAGCAGAGGAGGGCAATTTGGGGGGACCAGGCCTGCAGGGGAGGGCAGTTGGGAGCCAGCAGTCCTGGATTGGAATCTGGTCTAAATGGGTGGTTGGACAATCCTCAAGGGGTCCCAGATTAGAGAGGGTGCAGGCTGGGCTGAGGGACCCCCTCACCCCCCCCCCATGCACGAATTTCATTCACCAGGCCTCTAGTATATTTTATATTTATGTATTTATTACTGTAAAATAGTTTTCTCTTGACTGTCACCTAATAATCTGAGGTACTTGGCATAGCAGGCAACATAGGGCTCCCTAACTAAAAGCTTTGGGAAAACCTATACTAAAATTTTAATAAAAATCAGCTATTACTCACTTACCAAATACCTTTAGATGAAGCAAAGGACCTGAAGTAGGGAAAATACAAGGCATGTGTTTAAATATAAAATGGCATACTTTCCAGTTGAGAAATGAACAGCATTCCTGAAATAGTACTTTTGCTCCTTTAACCTGAACTAGCATCAGGTAACAGTTTATATTAAAGATCATAAAACAATCATTTTTTTTCCTAAAATGAGCCCCCATGTCTTAGTTTATTTTATTTTGGTGGGTTGCTCAGAATAATCTATATTTAACTCTTTAGTTTTTGGAATGACCTGAAACAATATCCCCTCCTATGTCTGATTCTTTTTTTGCCTTTTACAGTGGAAGTCTTTGCATGCTGTCTCATGCTCCCTTTACTTTTTAAGATATGTACTAAATTAAGTTCCGTCAACATGCCATATAACATCATTTCTAAAACAGCTAATTAATTAAACATACCCCCTTTTCTTCACACATAGGACTAGAGATCAAAACCAATTATATACAATTACTTGGAACTGCAAAGATTTAAATATGCTACTACAGAAGAGGGCACAACAAATTATGCCTCATGAAGTATTTCATGTCAATCATTAATAGTCTCTAAAATAGATGTGGTACGTTTAAATCTACCTCTAATATTTATTCAACTTTTGGGAGTCAGAGTCATTACATCAGGAATTTAACTTGAGTGCTACATCCCTTCAACAATTTCCATTAACCTTGTATCTGCTGTTCTTCTCACCTAATTTCACCTACAGGATAGAGTTCAGAGAACCTTCTTAAGGCAGCACATTCCATTTTGGGAGACTACTAGTTTTTAAACATATTCCCTTGGCGTTGAGCAAAATTATTTTATATTAGTAGCTTGCTCCTCAGGCTTACTGGCATGGGATTTGCATATTTGCTAATAACAATCCTTAGTCAGACTCTAATAGCATCAATATTTGGACTACATGGAAAAGTGTCCTTCAAAGTGAAAAGTTAAATTACGTTTTTATTTAAGCTGCTCTCATCTTATATAGAATAATAATAAATGATTTTATGAAAATAATTTAAATAGGGATTCTACTAAATCTTCTGACATTATCTATCTTGGCAACCATATATTGAAAGAACATTTTGTGGTTAATTAAGCACAGCATTTCCTGCTTGATTACTTGCCTGCTGTCCTAAGTCAAGCAGTACTTTTCCAGGTGTTCATCAAAAAAGTAATACTACCCTAAGAGTTTTTTTTTTTAAAATAATTTTAAAACTCCCTATTTATTACTTGTTGTGTGTTATCCTACATTGCTTCCTCTACTTGGGTACATGGATGTCTAAACTTAGTCTTCAACAGTGTCACGTGATACCAGGGAAACTGACTTGCAGCTGATGCCCTGTCATCTTCTCTTCCCTTTGTTTTGGAGAAAGATCATTCCCACCTTGGGGAGTGCTTCCCCAGTCTAAAAGCACTCCTGCAATACAAACTCTAGAATAAAAAAGGATATATATTTTGAAAAGTTTCCCATAAACATATTAAGACATAGGAAAGTGTCTTTCCATGTATCATTTCTGTTTCCTAGTGGACGCTATACTGGTTTCCTTTTTTATGTTAATGGAAGATATGTAGTGGGAAATGTCTTTCACAGTTCCAAAATTAAAGGAGGAACAGGGAACCATGGAAAGGCAATGAAATGACTGAGGTTGAAGAAAGGCAATATTACACAATATGTTTAGCTTTTCAGAAAAAAATATTAGATATAAATTTTGTCAGTGACCTTATATGCTTTTGTTTATCATCATCCTCATACAGAAATAATTGATTCACTGTCAAGTACATTTTGCCCATTTTACTTTTTTATTGACACAGAATATTTTGCTTTGTCCACATCTGGCCATTTCTAATTAGACAAATTGGTCCTAGAATATTTATATTTTATTTATTTATTTAAATCTTTCTATCCCTAAAATCACCACTAATTTTCAGGCATGCATGATATCATACATGCCTGAAAATTAGTATTTTTTACATGTATATAGGTAGGATTTTTGCCACAACCACCAAGATTGCTTTAAATTTTTACATGATTTTGTATATGATTCCGTAAGTAAAATATTTAAATAGGCCATCTAGACACTTAAAACGATTTTCTAAAAATCATGCTTAAGAAAATCATAGCATCTTACTGAAGGTATTGAGCAATGGTAAGTGACAAGGGGGGTGGGCTTTATGGGAATTGGGTCCAAGCTAGTAGAAGTAAGCATGGAGGATTTTACAAGATCTTGCCAATGAGAATCCCACTTGAGCCTCTCTCCTTGATTCTGAGATACCCTTCATAACTTGGAAATGTGTACTGCTTCCTAGATATAGGAGACAACTACAGTGTGACTATATGGATCTGTGAGAGTGAGAATTTTTTTTTTTATTTATTGAAGGGTAGAATGAAGAGATAACCAAGGAGGTTTCTGAGAAAGATCACAATAGAAAATTAATTCTGGGATAACATTTTTGTTGTTGTTGTTATTCTATGACATGTCAATGCTCTGTTAAATAGATGTGTGAGCACTCCATAAACCATATTGTAGGATTTCATTTTCTTACTTAAAGTTCAAACAAGTCAGAAATAAATCATGTTTCATAGTTAGGTAACTGTGTAGTTGCTATATAACTCATGCTTCCCTGAACTGGGCTCTGGGAAGTGTTGCTTGGTGGTTAGAACATCAGCCTGTGCACAGAAAGGTCATAGGTTGGATTCCTAGTCAAGAACATGTACCTGGGTTGCAAGTTCAATCCCTTGCCCTAGTTGGGGCACGTGTGGGAGGCAACCAATTGATGTGTCTCTCTCAGATTGATGTTCCTCTCCATTCCTCCCTCCCTTCTATTCTCTCTAAAAACTCAATGGAAAACATATCCTTAGGTGAGAATTAACAAAAACAAAACAACAACAAAAATACAACACTGTACTGGTAGAAAAAATAATGAGAAAAATGTTCTCATTTCATATATAATCCTTTTTTTCCAGTGCTGTGTTGTTGTTGTTTTTAAGAATAATTCTCTTATTAAAAAACTCACTGCAATTTCTTAAAATTCTATAATTTGTCATTAAATTTCTATAATTTGTCATTAAATTTGGCACAGAAAGCTTCTCAAATGTATCTTCTTTTTGAAAAAGAAAATATGGCCATTTTGTTCTATCAACATGTATGTGAGTAGTAATAAATACTTTCTCCCCTGAAATGGAAATCAAGAAGCCTGGGTAAAGGGACTACATTAAAACCTTGTGAGACAGCTATACTGACAAGCCTCCCTCACTAATATTCATGCATAGAACTAAGCAAAACCATGTTTTAAATTCTATGTACAAAAGCCTTGCTTAGCATTCACAGATCAAAGTTTATATAAGAGATCAGATTGTATTGTTTTCTGTGTCTCTATTGGTGACTTTTCATTCCACCTCCCAGAGCATTAAAATGATTTAGTACCATAATTCCCAATACTAATTTGATTAATGTGCGCTTCCAAAAAACACAGAAATCACCTGAGCAGCAAACAACTGAAATTAGGGCTGAAACTCATGCCACCTCGGTGTCCATCTCTTTAAAATCTCTGTGGGGAGAAGTGAAATGTATGAAGTCATCATTTCAGAATCTTAAAGTCAGACTTACAAAAGTATTAGTGAAGTTGTACATTTACTTTTCACAGTAGTATCACTGCTGCATTTTAGCAAAACAAAAGCTTTTCCTATTCCCTTGCCATGTGTAGAATATTGAGATAAAAAATTGTGCTCTGATAATGGAAGATCAATCATGTTGTAGTGGTTGAACATGTGCTCCCTTTAGAATAAAGACGTATAATTCAAGGTGTGTTGTGGCATGGTTTAGTTCTGATTGATGCCTATTAACAAGACTTTTTTTCTCATTAAAAATACTATAGTCATATTTTCTCCATTTGTCACATTTAGAAGCATCATTTTAAGGGACTTATTTTATGGTATTATTATTTTATAGTATTTATTTTGGCCATGTAGCAGAACTTTAGCATAGACTTTACAAATTTAATACATAAAATCTTAGACATCATCATTGAGGACATTTCATAATCCTCTGTGGCAACATCCTATGTTAGTCTTAATTTACGGTATTTACCTTTACGTCCTTAGATAAATAAGAACTTAAAACAGCATGACTTATTCTTGGCTTGAAAAAAATATGATATGAAATTATATTGTGCTCTTGGAGCATCTTCATGCTCATTGTGTTTGTGGTGTAACACAATTGCTACTGACTTCATATGTGACTTGACAATGTAAAGTCTAAGTCTCAGTTTTCTCATCTGTGAAATGAATCTATGTGCAAATTATTTCCAACTCTGACAATCTATTTTGGATAAAAAGGCTCACCCCTCTCCTACCTTTATATCTGGGTCAATAGGTACATTTGTCTTCTTAAATTCTCACCAAATTAATGTGGAGTTGAGCATGAAAATCCTGACAGGGTGATGGCATTTTGTCTTCAATGGTGATCTCGTTTCATACTCGTGTTTGCAATGTCATTTTCTCTCATAAAAGAAAATATGTGGTGTACTTTCTTTAAGAATGCCAGTGGATAACTCAAATATTTATTTCTTGATATACTACAGAAACATTTTATGTTTCTAAAACGTATACTTCTATCTCCTATTCTTCCATAGTAGAAAAGGATAGAATTCCTCAAAGTGAGAATGATTTCACAACAAAACTCAATTCACCACAGTTATGTAAGGCGATTTTGCAGAGTATGTTTCCTGGGATGTTAGGGATAATTACAATGTGTACTCAAGATTTTCTTGGGGTGGAAAAAAATGAATCTTTTGTTCCAAGTATTCCCATTACTAGTTTTTCTTGGGGGGGGGGGCGGTGGGGGTTATCCTACAATATATGCTTTTACCATGAGAGTATTACTACTATTAGCAAATAGTTCATATGTTATCATATTCTGTTTATAAATGGAGTGTCTAATAATCTAAAAGGAAGTGTTTATGAAACCAAGATTAATTGCTTCCATCCACAGAATACTGGCTGCTTGTTTTCATCATCCCCTAAATTGTCAAAGAATTAATGGCTAGAGTTATGGAATAAGTACAGCTGCTCTTTATCCATGGTAAAACTTCCCTCTGGGATCACAGAACACCTTTGTTTTAAATGTTCCCTTCCATTTCTTTTATTTTCAAAATGAACTTGTAAGATCCTTATTGAAATGGCCACCAAGGTAACAAAATGAGTGAGCTTTCTATATCTTTATGGTGAACGATAAACTCATTTAAAAGTTTTTTGCACCTGTGTGATTATTGAAGTATTTTATATAGAATAACAGAATCTATTAAATTTGATATTTACAACAGTCTTCTACTTTCAGTTCTCTGTTTAACATCTGTTTGAAATAAAATTTTATAAATATGTTCCTTTTTATAGTGAGGTGAAAGAGTTCATTGTTATAAATGAATATATTCTCTTAATACTGTGATGTATTTTTCTCTCCATCTACATATGAAGTTTCTATATCAAAATTATTTTTGGGGGTGCAGATTTTCATGTGTTTAATTGTTGCATATTCTATCTTTTCAGTTATACATAAAACAGGTATGTGTTGTTTGATTCTAGAAATGAACCAAAACGGTTCATCTCCTATTTCACTTAGCATAATGTCCTTAATGAAAGTCCTTAAAGTCCATTCAATGTCACAAATAGCAGAATTTCCTGTGGGTTTTCCATGGCTGAATAATATCCCATTGTGTGTGTGTGTGTGTATGTGTGTGTGTGTGTGTGTGTGTGTGTGTGTGTATGATGTCACATTTTCTTTATTCATCTGTCCATTGATGAATACTTAGGTTGTTGTCATGTGTTGGCTATCTCTATATATAAAAGGTTAAGTGACAGGCCGACTGTACATATTATGTGCACTGACCACCAGGAGGCAGACGCTCAATGCAGGAGCTGCAGGTGACGCACCCCAGAACCAAAGAGGATGGAG